>NW_027428337.1:12500-337618 GCF_047830755.1 Zonotrichia albicollis | reverse complement strand
GTCTGGGGGGCCTTTAATGAGTCTGGGGGTTTTAATTGGGTCTGGGGGGGCTTTAATGAGTCTGGGGGTTTAATTGGGTCTGGGGGGGCTTTTTTAGGGCTGAAGGGAGAATTTTTGGGGGGGAACTTTTGGGTTTGGGGGTCCCTCATGCATTTGGGAAGGGTTTAATTGAGTCTGGGGGCGATTTTTAAAGGTCCTGGAAGGATTTTTTTTGGGTCTGGGGAATTGATTTGGGGTTTTAGGAGAAATTTTTGGGGTTTTAGGAGAAATTTTTGGGGTTTTAGGAGAAATTTTTGGGGTTTTAGGGGATTTTTTGGGGTCCACGTGGAAGATCCGGGACCCCCCCCCCCAAAAAAAATCCCAAAATTTGAGGGGGGGTGAAAGGGGCGGGGCCTGTCGCAATATTGGGGGGTGGGTCGTGATTAGGAGCTGCTGGACCCCCCCAAATTTGGGGTTTGGGACCCCCAAAATCCTTGAAGACCCAAAATTTCGGGTCAGGGACCCCCAAAATTGGGGTCAGGACCCCCCAAAGCCCCTCCCAGCCCCAATTTCCGGACCCCAGACCCATTTCAGGGACCCCAACCCCATTTTTAACCCCTAAAATCCAATTTGGGGTCCCAAAATCCCATTTTTGACCCCCAAAATCCCATTTTTAACCCCCAAAATCCCATTTTTTAACCCCAAGACCCCATTTTGGGGACCCTCTCCCCATTTCAAAGACCCCAGACCCATTTCAGGGACCCCTAAAATCCAATTTAGGATCCCAAAATCCCATTTTTGACCCCCCAAACTCCATTTTAGGATCCCCCAACCCCAATTTTAAGGACCCCAGACCCATTTCTGGGGTCCCCAAGTTCCCATTTTTCCTCCCAAAACTCCATTTTAGGGACCCCCACCCCATTTTTGGGTCCTCATCCCCATTTTTGACCCCCAAAATTCCAATTTAGGGTCTAAAAATCCCATTTTTAACCCCAAAATCCCATTTTTGACACCTAAAATCCCATTTTTTCCCCCAAATTTCATTTTAGGGTCGCCCAACCCCAATTTTGGGGTCCCCATCCCCATTTTAAAGACCCCAGACCCATTTTTGGATCCCCAACCCCATTTTTGACCCCCAAAATTCCGATTTAGGGTCCCAAAATCCCATTTTTGACACCTAAAATTCCATTTTTTGACCCCTGAAATCCCATTTTTGACACCCAAAATCCCATTTTTGACCCCTAAAATCCCAATTATTCCCCCCAAAATCCAATCATTTCATCATTTTCAGTGGGATTTTGGTCATTTTTAATGGGATTTTAATGGCATTTTTGTTATTTTTAATGGAATTTCAATGGATTTAATGGGATTTTCATGGATTTTGGTCATTTTTAATGGGATTTTTGTCATTTTCATGGGATTTCTATGGATTGTGGTAATTTTTAATGGGATTTTCATAAGATTTTAGTAATTTTTTATGGGATTTCAGTGGGATTTTCGCCATTTTTAATGGAATTTCAATGGATTTAATGGGATTTTAATGGCATTTTTGTCATTTATCAATAGGATTTCAATGGGATTTGAGTAATTTTCAATGGGATTTAATGGGATTTTAATGGGATTTTAATGGGATTTGGGTCATTTTAATGGGATTTTTGACATTTTCAATGGGATTTGGGTCATTTTTAATGGGATTTTCATGGGATTTTTGTGGGATTTTCATCATTTTGTAATGGGATTTCAATTGGATTTTAATGGGATTTTAATGGGATTTTTGTCATTTTCAATGGGATTTTGGTCATTTTCAATGGGATTTCAATGGGATTTTTTCATTTTCAATGGGATTTCAGTGGGATTTTCGCCATTTTCAATGGGATTTTGGTGTGATTTTGTTTATTTCTGTGGGATTTCGTTTGGTTTTGCTGGGATTTTGCCATTTCAATCCTTTTCCCCATTTGCCCCAAGCAGCGCCAAACCCTCGGCCAAGGACATGAGCTCCAAGGATTTATTACTGCGACTCCTACGCCCACTCTGGCATCCACGAGGTACCAAAATCCCCAAATTCACCCCAAAATTACCCCGGGATTTTTGGGGATTTTTTGGGGATTTTTTTGGGAATTTTCGGGGTTAAAATGGGATTTTTTGGGGTTAAAATCGGATTTTTTTGAGGGAATTTTCGGGGTTAAAATGGGATTTTTTGAGGGAATTTTTGGGGTTAAAATGGGAGTTTTTGGGGTTAAAATGGAATTTTCTGTCCTGCCCGTGCTGGTCACCGCCTCCACCTGGCTCGTGCTCGAGGTTTGGGTTTAAAAATTCAAATTTTGGGCAAAACAATGGGATTTGGGGAAAAAAAAATGAAGTTTTTAGGTGAAAAAATGAAGATTTTACGTGAAAAAATGGAGATTTTAGGGCGAAAAATGAGGATTTTGGGGGTGAAAATAATTTATTTTTTAGGGAAAAATTGGGGTGTTTTTAGGGGAAATTGATTTTGGGAAAAAATTTGAGGTTTTTAGGTAAAAAAATGAGAATTTTAGGTGAAAAATTAGGATTTTTGAGTTAAAAAATGAGAATTTTTGAGGAAAAAAGTTGAAGTTTTGGTGGAAAATACAAATATGGGTTTAAAAAAATGGAAATTTTGAAAGAAAAAATGCAAGTTTCTGGTGAAAAATGGAAATTTGGGTAAAAATGAGAATTTGGGGTGGAAAATTGGAATTTTGGAGGAAAAATTGGAATTTTGGAGGGGAAAAAAATTGGAATTTTTGAGGGGAAAAAATGAGTTTTGCTTGCAAAATTCAGTATTTTTAAAAAATGGGAATTTTAGGGGAACAAAAAAAGAAACTTCATTAAAAAATTAAAATTTTGGGGTGAAAAAAATGGATTTTAGCTGATAAAATTCTAATTTTTTTGTGAAAATATTTGAAATTTTTGATAAATTTTGAAGATTTTAGGGTATTTAAAGGGTAAGATAGGATAAATGGGGTGGGGATTTGTTATGCAAATGAGGGGCGGGGCTAATTTGAATAATTATTATTACAGCTGGGGGCGGAGACGGGCGTGTCGGCGCCGGGGGCGGGGCCTGTCCGTCAAATCCTGAGGCTCCTCCCCCTTCTCTTCCTGCCCTTCATAGTTCACTTCCCTACTGTGAGTTGGGGGCGGGGCTTAAAGGGGGCGGGGTCTATTAAAGTAGGGGTGTGGTCACAAAAAGGGGGTGTGGCCACTTTAAAAAGGGGTGTGGTTTGTTGAAATAGGGGTGTGGCCACTTGAACTGGGGGCGTGGCTTCATTCAAGAAGGTGTGGCCACTTTAAAGGGGGCGTGGCTTTATTTCAGTGGGCGTGGCCGCTTTAAAGGGGGTGTGGCTTGATTCAAGTAGGCGTGGCAACCTTAAAGGGGGTGTGGCTTCATTCAAGAGGGTGTGGCCACTCTAAAGGGGGCGTGGCTTCATGCCAGTGGGCGTGGTGACCTTAAAGGAGGCGTGGCTTTATTTTAGGTGGGCGTGGCCTCTTCTTTTTTTTTGCTACTTTTTAGTCCCGCCCCCAATTCCCACAGCCACGCCATTATTACTATTATTTTTATTATTATTATTTTCATTATTATTAAAATTATCTTTTTCATTATTAATATTATTATTATTGTTACTGTTATTATCATTATTATTAATGTGTGTTATTATTATTATTATAATTTTTATTATTATCAATACAATTTTATTGCTATTAGTATTATTATTGTTGTTATTATTTTTAATATCATTATTACTCTTATCACCATTATTATGCGTACTTCAAAAATTAGTATCATTATTATTATTATTTCTGTTACCATTATTATTGCTAGCATTATTACTATAGTATATTATTATTAATACTGTTATAAATATTGTTATTATAAATATTATTATTATTACTTACTTATATTAAAAATAATAATTTTTTACATTTTTTTACATTCATTATTATTTTTAAATTGTAATAATATCGTTATTATTATTGTTATTACTATTACTGTTGTTATTATTACCATTATGAATATTATTATTATTATTATTATTATTATTATTATTATTATTATTGTTATTGTTATTGTTATTATTATTATTATTATTATTGTTATTATTACTATCATTATAATTATTACTAATATTTTATAAAAATTAAATTATAATACTAGATTATTATAATTACCAAATTTTCACCAAAATTCTAAAAAACTTCCCCAAAATTATTTTTGGAATTTTCACCCAAAACTTTGCAAATTTTGCCCTAAAACTTGCAATATTTTGTGAAGAATGTTGGATTTTTTTATCTAAAAAATTTACAATTATCTAGAAGTTAAGAATTATATTAAAAAAATCGAAATTTTTTACCACAAAATTAGGAAATTTAATGAAAATACCACAAAATTTTCACTATTTTTGGCCACTTCCGGGTTTGCACTGTAGCCCCGCCCCTTTTATGGAATTCTGACTTCTGATTGGTTCTTTCTTCCAGGCGATCTTCACCTATTGGCTGACGTCCAACAGCTTCAGCCTATTGCAGACGGGGCTGCTCCGAGTCCCCGCCCTCCGCGCCAAACTGGGCGTGGCCCCGCCCCCGGCCACGCCCCCGGCCACGCCCCCAGCCACGCCCACCGGCGCCGCCAAACAAAGCAAGGGGGGGATCCTGAAACAGCTGAAAAAAGGTGAAAAAATGGGGGGAAAATGGGAATTTTGGGCAAAAAAAATTGGGAATTTTGGGTGAAAAAAAATTGGTAATTTTGAGAAAAAAATTGGGGATTTTGGGCAAAAAAATTGGGAATTTTGGGCAAAAAAATTGGGAATTTTGGGCAAGAAAATTGGGAATTTTAAACAAAAAAATTGGGAATTTTGGGGAAAAAATTGGGAATTTTGGGCAAAAAAATTGGGAATTTTGGACAAAATATTTGGGAATTTTGGGCAAAAAATATTGAGGATTTTGGGAAAAAAAAAAGGGAAATTTGGGCAAAAAATTGGGAATCTTGGGCATAAAAATTGAGGACTTTGGGCAAAAAAAATTCAGGATTTTGGGTGAATAAAATTGGGAATTTTGGGAAAAAATTGGGAATTTTGGGAAAAAAAAAAGGGAATTTTGGGCAAAAAAAATTGAGGCTTTTGGGGGAAAAAATGGGGATTTCAGGCACAAAAAATGGGGGGAAAATGGGAATTTTGGACAAAAAAAATTGAGCATTTTGGGCGAAAAAAATTGAGGATTTTTGGTGAAAAAATTGAGGATTTCAGGCACAAAAAATGGGAAAATGGGGATTTTGGGGAAAAAAAAGGAATTTTGGGAAAAAAAATTGGGAATTTTGGGCAAAGAAATTGAGAATGTTGGGGAAATAAAATGGGGATTTCAGGCACAAAAAATAGTGGGAAAATGGGAATTTTGGGCGAAAAATTTGAGGATTTTGGGTTAAAAAAAGGGCATTTCAGGCACACAAAATGGGGGGAAAATGGGGATTTTGGGCAAAAAAATTGGGAATTTTGGGAAAAAAAATTGGGAATTTTAGGCAAAAGAATTGAGGATTTTGGATAATAAATACTGGAGATTTCAGGCATAAAAATGGGGGGAAATGGGAATTTTGGCCATAAAAATTGGGAATTTAGGGCAAAAAAAAAGGGAATTTTTGGAAAAAAAAAAGGGAATTTTGGGCAAAAAATTTGGAATTTTAAACAAAAAAAATTGGGAATTTTGGGAAAAAAATTTGGGAATTTTGGGCAAAAAAATTGAGGATTTTGGGGGAAAAAATGGGGATTTCAGGCACAAAAAATGGGGGGAAAATGGGAATTTTGGGCAAAGAAATTGGGAATTTTGGGCAAAAAAATTGGGAATTTTGGGCAAAAAATTTGAGGATTTTGGGTGAAAAAAATTGGGGATTTCAGGCACAAAAAATGGGGGGAAAATGGGAATTTTGGCCAAAAAACTGGGGTAAGAAAAATGAAATTTTTTGAGAAAGAAGGGGTTTTATGCAAAAAAATTTGGGTATTTTGGGTTAAAAATGGACGAACAAATTGGGGGTTTTAGGGGAAAAATTGGGGATTTTGGGCACAGAAATCAAGGCAAAAATGGAGATTTTAGGTAAAAAAATAGGGGGAAAATATGGGGAAAAATGGGGATTTAGGGCAAATAATTGGGGATTTTTAATTAAAAAATTTGGGGATTTTGGGCAAAAATCTTGGGGATTTTTGAGAAAAAAAATTGGGGATTTTTGGGGAAAAAAAAGGATTTTTGGGATAGAAAATTTGTGACTTTGGGGAAAAAATACGGGATTAAAGAAAAAATAGGGGATTTTGGGCAAAAATGATGGCGATTTTTGAGGAAAAAAAATTAAGATTTTTAGGATAGAAAATTTGGGATTTTGGGGAAAAAATACAGAATTTTGAAAAAAAATTTGGGATTTTGGGCAAAAATAGTGGGGCATTTGGGGAAAAAATTAGGGATTTTAGGGACAAAAATTAAAAAATTTGCGATAGAAAATTTGGGATTTTGGGGAAAAAAAATTGGGGATTTTTGAAGAAAAAAAAATGAGTTTTTTTGGGATAAAAAATTTGGGATTTTGGGGAAAAAATACAGGATTTTGAAAAAAAAATTGGGGATTTTGGGCAAAAATAATGGGGATTTTTGAGGAAAAAAATAAGATTTTTGGGGTAGAAAATTTGGGATTTTGGGGAAAAAATACGGGTTTTTGGGCAAAAATAATGGGGATTTTTGAGGAAAAAAATTAAGATTTTTGGGATAGAAAATTTGGGATTTTGGGGAAAAAATACAGGATTTTGGGCAAAAATAATGGGGAACTTTGGGGAAAAAAATTGAGGATTTTTGGGATAGAAAATCTGTGATTTTAGGGAAAAAATATGGGATTTGAAATTAAATTGTGGTTTTTTGGCAAAAATAATGGGGATTTTTCAGGAAAAAAAATTAAGATTTTTGGGATAAAAAATATAGGATTTTGGGGAAAAAATATGGCATTTAAAAAAAAATAGGGGATTTTGGGGAAAAATAATGGGGATTTTTGAGGAAAAAAACTTAAGTTTTTTGCGATAGAAAATTTGGGATTTTGGGGAAAAAATACAGGATTTTGAAAAAAAATTTGGGGATTTTGGGCAAAAAGTTGGGGAATTTTGAAGAAAAAAAAGCGGATATTTAGGATAGAAAATTTGGGATTTTGGGGAAAAAATACGGGATTTTTGAAAAAAAATTTGGGGATTTTGGGCAAAAATAATGGGGATTTTTGGGGAAAAAAATTGAGGAGTTTTGGGATAGAAAATTTGTGATTTTAGGGAAAACATATGGGATTTAAAAAAAATTGTGGTTTTTAGGCAAAAATTTTTTGGGGATTTTTTGGGAAAAAAATTGGGGATTTTTGAGAAAAAAAAATTAAGATTTTTGGGATAAAAAATGTAGGATTTTGGGGGAAAAAATACGGGATTTTGAAAAAAAATAGGGGATTTTGAAAAAAAATAGGGGATTTTGGGGAAAAAAATTGGGGATTTTAGGAAAAAAAAAAAGGGATTTTTGGTAACCAAAAATTTAAATTTTGGGGAAAAAAAGAAGGAGATTGAATTTAAACCTCCCCCAAACCCATTTTTTCGCACCCCAAACCCGGTTTTTGATGTCCCGAACCCATTTTTGGGGTCCTTAACCCGTTTTTGGGGACCCCAAGTTTGATTTTTTGGGGTTCCCTGTCCGCAGAGTGGCGCCAGGCCCAGGCCACGCACGAGGCCGAGCAGCGCCAGTGGCGCCTCCGGAACCACCTCAGCCTCGCCAAAGGTGACCCAAAACCCCTCCAAAAACCCCAAAAATTCCCTCCAAAAAATTCTCCGAAAATTCCAATTATTTTGTTTTTCCAGGTCCTCTCCGCCAAACTTTCGCTCAAAACCCCCTGAGCCCCCCCAAAATGGCGCCCTCAGAACCCCCGAAAAGGCCCTGGAAGGACGCGCTGGGCTGAGGGGGGGAGGGGGCGACCCCCAAAAATAAAAAACGCGCGAAAAAAGAATCCAGACTCGTTTATTTTGGGGAAAATTTGGGTGGGTTTGGGGTTTTTTGGCCGCTTGGGGATGCCATACAAAATGGTTTGTACTGGTTTATACTGGGAGGGGGGAAATGGGGAAAAATGGGGAAAAAATGGGGAAAATCGGTGAAAAAATGGTGAAAATCGGGTAAAAAATGGGGGAGAAATGGGGAAAAAAGGGGTAAAAATGGGGGGGAGTCGTGTCAAAAATCCCGGAAAAAATTTTAAAAATTCCACCAAAAAATCCTTTAAAAAAATTAAAAAAATAAACCTAAAAAATCCCCAAAAATCCCCCAAAAAATCCCCCAAAAGTCTTTTAAAAAAATTAAAAAAAAAAACCAAAAAAATCCTTTAAAAATATTAAATAAAACACAAAAAAATCCCTAAAAAATCCCCAAAAAAATCCTTTAAAAAAATTTTAAAAAACAAAAAAATCCCTAAAAAATCCCCAAAAATCCCCCAAAAAATCCTTTAAAAAAATAAAATTTAAAAAAATCCCTAAAAAATCCCCAAAAATCCCTCAAAAAATCCCAAAAAAATCCTTTAAGAATATTAAATAAAACACCAAAAAAATCCCTAAAACATCCCCAAAAATGCCCCAAAAAATCCCCAAAAAATCCTTTAAAGAAATTAAATAAAACACAAAAAAATCCCTAAAAAATCCCCAAAAATCCCCCAAAAAATCCCAAAAAAAGCCCAAAAAATCCCCCAAAAATCCCCAAAAAATCCTTTAAAAAATTAAAAATCCCCCCAAAAAATCCTTTAAAAAAATTTTAAAAAACACAAAAAAATCCCTAAAAAATCCCAAAAAATCCCCAAAAAATCCTTTAAAAAAATTAATTAAAACACAAAAAATCCCTAAAAAATCCCAAAAAATCCCCCAAAAAATCCCAAAAAAAGCCAAAAAATCCCCCAAAAATCCCCAAAAAATCCTTTAAAAAATTAAAAAAATAAACCCAAAAAATCCCTAAAAAATCCCCAAGAATCCCTCAAAAAATCCCCAAAAAAATCCTTTAAAAATATTAAATAAAACACAAAAAATCCCTAAAAAATCCCCAAAAATCCCCCAAAAAATCCTTTAAAAAAATTTATAAAAAACCCAAAAAATCTCTAAAAAATCCCCAAAAAAGCCCAAAAAATCCCTCAAAAATCTCCCAAAAAATCCTTTAAAAAATTTTAAAAAACCCGCAAAAAAATCCCTAAAAAATCCCCAAAAATCCCCCAAAAAATCCTTTAAAAGAATTAAATAAAACACAAAAAAATCCCTTAAAAATCCCCAAAAATCCCCCAAAAAATCCTTTAAAAGAATTAAATAAAACACCAAAAAATCCCTTAAAAATCCCCAAAAATCCCCCAAAAAATCCTTTAAAAGAATTAAATAAAACACCAAAAAATCCCTTAAAAATCCCCCCAAAAAATCCTTTAAAATTAAAAAAAAAAATCCCAAAAAATCGCCAAAAAAATCCCAAAAAATCACTAAAAACATCCCAATAACCTAATTTAAAAATCCCCCAAAATTCCTCAAAAAATCCTTTAAAAATAAAAAAAATCCCAAAAATTCCCCCCCAAAAATCCCCAAAGTCCCCCCAAAAAATCCCAAAGAAAACAAAAAAAATTCGCAAAAAATCCCCCCAAAAATTCCCAAAAAAATCCTTTAAACGTCAAAAAAAAAAGGAAACAAAAAAATCCCAAAAAAGAAACCCCAAAAAAATACAAAAAAATCCCCCACAAAATCCTTTAAAATTAAAAAAAAAAGTCCCCAAAAATCCCCCAAAAAATCCTTTAAAATAAATAAAACAAAAAATCACAAAAAAAATCCCCAAAAAATCCCCCAAAAATCCCAAATTGTTTGGGAATTTTTTTTTTTATTTATTTTTTGAGGGATTTTGGGGGGATTTTTTTGGGAATTTTTTTTTCTTTGTGGGGTGAATTTTGGAGATTTTGGGGGGATTTTGGGGGGCTTTTTAGGGGAATTTTGGGAGTTTTTTGAGACTTTTGGGGGGATTTTTTGGAGGATTTGGGGGCATTTTTTGGGGATTATTTGGGAGATTTTTTTTGTGGGATTTGAGGGATTTTTGGGGGGACTTTGTGGGGATTTTTGGACTCATTTTTTGGGGGGGTTTGAGGGATTTTTGGTGATTTTTTGGGGATTTTTTGAAGATTTTTTGGAAGATTTTTTTGTGGGATTTTTGAGAATTTTTTTGCGGATTTTTTGGGGGATGTTTTGTGGATTTTGGGGGATTTTTTTTGGAATTTTGAGGTTTTTGGGGGATTTTTGGGGGACTTTTTGGGTTATTTTGGGGGGATTTTTTCAGATTTTTTCAGGGTTTTTTGGGGAGATTTTTAGGGATTTCTGGGGGATTTTTTGGGGGGATATTTTTGGGATTTTTTTGATTTTTTGGGGTGAATTTTGGGGTCTCACCGTTGTCGGGTCCCATGAAGGCTCCGCGGGGGCTCGGGGGGACCCCGCAGACCTCGATGCTCTTGGGGTACTCGGGGTCCACCGAGCCCAAAGCCTCGTTCAGGCGGTAACACCTGGGTTAGGGGAAATTGGGGAAATATTTGGGGAAAATTGGGGGAAAATTGGGGAAAAAATGGGGGAAATTTGGGGGAAAATTGGGGAAAAAATGGGGGAAATTTGGAGGGAATTTCGGGAAAATTTGGGCAGAAATTGGGGAAAATGGGGGGGAAAATTTGGGGAAATTTAGGGCAATATTTGGGGGAAAATTGGAGGATTTAGGGAGGAAATTTGGGGATTTTTGGGGGGGGAAATTTTGGGGAAATTTGGGGGAAAATGGGGGAAAATTTGGGGAATTTAGGGAGGAATTTTGGGGATTTTTTGGGGGAATTTGGGGGAAATTTAAGGAAATATTTGGGGAAAATTGGGGGGATTTTTGGGAAAATTTGGGGGGAATTTGGGCAGAAATTGGGGGAAAATTTGGGGGGAAATTGGAGGAAATTGGGGGAAATTTTGGGGAAATTTAGGGGGAAAATTGGGGGAAAATTGGGGGAAATTTGGAGGATTTAGGGAGGAATTTTGGGGATTTTTTTGGGATGAAGGGTTTGGGGATTTGGGATTTGGGATGAAGGATCTGAGGATTTGGGATTTGGGGATTTGGGATGAAGGATTTGGGGATTTTTGGGATGGGAGATTTGAGATGAAGAATTTGGGGATTTGGGATGAAGGGTTTGGGGATTTGGGATTTGGGATCTTTGGATCAAGTATTTTGGGATTTTGGAGGAAGGGTTTGGGGTTTTAGGATGAAGGGTTTGGGAATTTGGGATGGGGAATTTGGGATAAAAGATTTGGGGATTTGGGATGAAGGATTTGGGAATTTGGGATGAACAATTTGGGAATTTGGGATCAAAGATTTGGGAATTTGGGATGAAGGATTTGGGAATTTGAAGTGAAGGATTTGGGGATTTGGGATGAAGGATTTGGGGATTTTTGGGATGAAGGATTTGGGAATTTGGAATGAGGAGTTTGGGAATTTTGGATCAAGAATGTGGGATGAAGGGTTTGGGGGATTTGGGGGATTTGGGGTAAAGGATTTGGGATTTTTGGATCAAGGATTTGGGATAAAAGATTCAGGAATTTGGGATGGGAGATTTCAGAATTTAGGATGAAGGATTTGGGGATTTGGGATTTTGGAAGGATTTGGATTTTGGGGTGAAGGGTTTGGATTTTGGGATTTGGATTTTGGGATGAAGGGATTGGATTTTGGGATTTGGATTTTGGGATTTGGATTTGGATTTTGGGGTGAAGGGTTTGGATTTTGGGATTTGGATTTTGGGATGAAGGGTTTGGATTTTGGGATTTGGATTTTGGGATTTGGATTTGGATTTTGGGGTGAAGGGTTTGGATTTTGGGATTTGGATTTTGGGGTGAAGGGTTTGGATTTTGGGATTTGGATTTTGGGATGAAGGGTTTGGAATTTGGGATGAAGGATTTGGGTGGTGGCAGCTCATTAATGAATAACCAATTCCTGATAAATCATTAATTAACATTTATTCCCTAATTAAATAACGTCCCCCAGCAATTCAGGACATTCCAGAACTTTCCCCTCCGGACACAGCAACGAAACTTCCGGGAAAAACTTTGGGAAAAACCCCAAACTGGGTGGAAAACCCTAAAATAAAACAGAAAATGTCAGGGTTGGGGTAAAAAACATAAAATAAAACACAAAATATAAAATAAAACACAAAACATAAAATAAAACACAAAATATAAAATAAACCACAAAACATTGGAGTGGGATAAAAAATATAAAATAAAACACAAAATATAAAATAAAACGCAAAACATCAGGGTGGGGGAAAAAATATTAAATAAAACACAAAACATCAGGAGGGGGTAAAAAATATAAAAACCGGGTGGGGAAGCACCAAAATAAAGGGAAAAATGAGATGGGGTGGAATTTTGGGGTGAAGGGTTTGGATTTTGGGGTGAAGGTTTTGGAATTTTGGGGTGAATTTTGGGGTGAAGGATTTGGATTTTGGGGTGAAGGATTTTGGGGTGAAGGATTTTGGGGTGAAGGATTTGTTTTCTGGGATGAAGGATTTGGAAGTATTTGGGAACTTTGGGATGAAGGATTTTGGGATGAAGAATTTGGATTTTGGGGTGAAGGGTTTGGATTTTGGGGTGAATGATTTGGATTTTGGGATGAATTTTGGGGTGAAGGATTTGAATTTTGGGGTGAAGGATTTGGGCTTTGGGATGAATTTTGGGATGAAGGATTTGGATTTTGGGATGAATTTTGGGTTGAAGGATTTGGATTTTGGGGTGAAGCATTTGGGCTTTGGCATGCAGGATTTTGAGTTTGGGGTGACGGATCTGGAATTTGGGGTGAAGGATTTGGTTTTTGGGATGAGTTTTGTGGGTGCAGGATTTGGATTTTGGGATGAAGGATTTGGAATTTTGGGGTGAAGGATTTGGATTTTGAGATGAAGGATTTGGTTTTGGGGATGAATTTTGTGGGTGCAGGATTTGGATTTTGGGGCGAAGGATTTGGATTTTGGGGTGAAGGATTTGGATTTTGGGGTGAAGGATTTGGATTTTGGGGTGAAGGATTTGGATTTTGGGATGAAGGTTTTGGAGTTTGGGATGAAGGATTTGGGAATTTTGGGATGCAGGATTTGCATTTTGGGGCGCAGCACCTTTTCCCCCCCATCACAACGAGAAGAAGTCGAGCCCTCCGTGCCCGCGGGGGTTGGAGCTCCACACGAGGTCGCTCCGCCCGGAGCTCTCCAACACCCGCATGAACTCCACCTGCACCTCCGCCAGCAGCTCCTCATCCACCGCATCCCCCAAATCTCCGTCAGAGCGCGGCGGCCCCGGCTTGTAGCAATCCACGGGGCAGGGATAGACCACCAGGCGCAGCTCGCGCAGCTCCAGGGTTCTGTGGAGCAGATCCCTGAGCGCGGCCGTGGACAGGGAGTTGCCGTAGAGTCCCAGGAAGCGCAGGCGGGAGCAGCGGCGCAGCGTCGGCAGCAGCGCGTGCAGGTGGGAGTCGGCCATGCGGCATTCCCTGAGATCCAGGTGCAGCAGCGAGGCCGAGGTCTCCTCCAGGAGCAGCCGCAGCGGCTCCAGCAGGCCCTGGGAGAAGTCGTGGCCGCTCAGGTCCAGGCGCTTGAGGGCCGGCGCGTGGAAGCTCTGGGCGAGGAAGGCGAGGTCGGCGGGAGCGAGGGAGCAGAAGGCCAATTCCAAGCTTTCCAGCGGCGCCTGGAGGTCGCTGCGGGCAGGGAAAAGGGACAGGTCAGGGTTGGGTGGGAACACGCGGGGAAAGAGCTCCAAGAACATCGAGTGTGAGCTCTGAAAATCCCGGGAGTTTGGAATGATGGAGTGATGGGATCATGGAATGACTGAGTTTAGGAAAGAGCTCCAAGAACATCGAGTGTGAGCTCTGAAAATCCCGGGAGTTTGGAATGATGGAGTGATGGGATCATGGAATGACTGAGTTTAGGAAAGGTCTCCAAGAACATCGAGTGTGAGCTCTGAAAATCCCGGGATTTTGGAGTTATGGGGTCATGGAGTTATGGAATGGCTGTGGTTGGGAAAGGTCTCCAAGAACATCGAGTTTGAGCTCTGAAATCCTGGGATTTTGGAGTTATGGGGTCATGGAATCATGGAATTACTCAGGTCAGGAAAGGTCTCCAACACCATCAAGGTCAAGGTTTGGGAATCATGGAGTTATGGGATCAGGGAGCCATGGAACTGTGGAATGACTGAAGTTGGGAAAGAGCTCCAAGAACATCCAGTTTGACCCCTGGAAATCCTGGGATTTTGAGGTCACTGAATTATGGAATGACTCAGGTTGGGAAAGGTCTCTGAGACCATCAGGTTTGACATTTGAGGATCATGGGAGCATGGAGTTATGGAATTATGGATCCATGAGATTGTGGGGTCATGGAATTATGGAATGGCTGAAGTTGGGAAGGATCTCCAAGAACGTCAGGTTTTACCTTTGAGAATCATGGAATTGTGGGGTCATGGAACTGTGGGGTTATGGGGTGTTGGGATCATGGAGCCATGAAATTACGGGATCATGGAGTTATGAGGTCATGGAGCCATTGTCTGACATCATCAAATCCAACCTTTGGGAATCCTGGAATCAAGGAATTATGGGATCACGGAGTTATGGAGTCATGGACTATTGGGATAACGGGATCATGGGAACCTGGGATCGTTAAGGTTGGAAAAGATCCTCAAGACCATCGAGCCCAAACCTCGGGAATCTTGGAATCGCCGAATTCTGGGATCATGGAATTATGGGATGATGGAATCTTTGAGTTGTCAACTATTGGGACAACGGAACCATGGGATTATGGGAACATTGGGATAATGAATTCCTGAAATCAATGGATCATCCAGGTTGGAAAAGATGCTCAAGACCATCGAGCCCAACCTTAGGGAATCTTAGAATTAAGGAATGATGGAATCTTGAATTTATGGGAGAATGGAGTCATAAACTGTTGGGATAACAGAACTATGGGAACCTGGGATCATTAAGGTTGGAAAAGATCTCCAAAACCATCGAGCACAAACCTCGGGAATCTTGGAATCGCCGAATTCTGGGATCATGGAATTATGGGATGATGGAATCTTTGAGTTGTCAACTATTGGGACAACAGGATAATGGAATCGTGGGAACATTGGGATAATGAAATCCTGGAGCCGTGGGATCACTCAGGTTGGGAAAGTCCATCGAGCCTGACCTTTGAGACTGCTGGAATTCTGGGATCATGGAATTCTGGGGTAATACAATGGCTGAGTCATGAATTATTGGGATAACAGAACCACGGGATCTTGTGAATGTTGGGATAATAAAATCCGGGAATCATGGGGCTGCTGAGATTGGAAAAGACTTCCAAGATTGTCAGGTTAGGACTTTGAGAATCCTGGAATCATGGAATTCTGGGATCATGGAATTCTGGGATCATGGAGTCACTGAGTCACGAACTATTGGGATAACAGAATCATGGGAATGTTGGGATAATGAAATCATGGAATCAAGGGATCATTAAGATTGGAGAAGACCTCCAAGACCATCGAGCCCAACCTTTGGGAATCTTGGAATGGCAGAATTATGGTATCATGGCATTATGGGATAATGGAATCTTTGAGTGATAAACTATTGGGATGATGGGATCATGGGAATGTTGGGATAATGAAATCCTGGAATTATGGGATCACTTAAGTTGGAAAAATCTCCAAGATCATCAAGTTCAGCCTTTGAGAATCTTGGAATCACAAAAGTTTGGGATCATGGAATTCTGGGATCATGGAATCACTGAGTCGTGAACTATTGTGACAATGGAATCGTGGAATCATGGGAACAAAGAGATCATGAATTTCTGGAATCAAGGGATCATTAAGATTGGAGAAGACCTCCAAGACCCTCGAGCCCAACCTTTGGGAATCTTGGAATCATGGAATTATGGGATAATGGAATCGTTGAGTGATAATCTATTGGTATGAGGGAATTGTGGGATCATGGAAATATCGGGATAATGAAATCCTGGAATGATGGGATCACTAAGATTGGAGAAGACCTCCAAGGTCATCAAGTTCAGCCTTTGAGAATCTTGGAATCACAGAATTTTGGGATCATGGAATCACTGAGTCACGAACTATTGGGATAACAGAATCATGGGAACATTGGGATAATGAAATCATGGAAGCAAGGGATCATCAAGATTGGAGAAGACCTCCAAGACCATGGAGACCAACCTTTGGGAATCCTGGAACCAAGGAATTCTGGGATCTTGGAATGATGGGACAATGGGATCACTGAGTGATGAATTATCCAAATAACGGAATCACGGGAACGTCGGGACAATGAAATCCCGGGAAAGACCCCCGAGCCCCCCAACCCTCGGGAGCTCACCAGAGGATCTGGCGCAGGTTCCCGGAGAGCCGGGAGGATCCCAGGTTGAGCTCGCGCAGGCTGGGCAGCATTCCCAGCTGCCGGGCCAGGCACCGGATGCCGATGGCGGATTCGGGCGTGGGGCGCCGCACGTCCACGCTGCTGTACTGGAGCTTGAGGCTGCGCAGCTCCGGGAAGCGCGAGAGGTGCGGCAGGATCACCGAGAGCCCGCTCAATCCCAGATTGTTGAACCTCACATCCACCCTGCGCAGGAAGGACGGGTCCAGGGAGCGCAGCAAGGCCACGATGGCCGACGCCGAGAGCTGCTCGGCTCGGAGCTCGCGGCACTTGAGGCGCAGCAGGCCGGCGGCCCCGGGCTGCAGCGCGTCGCGCAGGATCCCGTAGGACGCCCCGTTGACGAACAGGTCGGCGTGGACGTCGACGCCCGGGGGCTGCGGAGCGGCCGCGGCCGCGGCGGCGCCCGAGCGGCGCCTGGATCCGCGCCGCTGGAATTCCCGCTGGTGCTTGGACACCTCCACGCAAGCCTTGGCCAAGGTCACCGTGCCCGACCACCCGCTCATCCAGGCCAGAGCGCGGCCGGACACCGAATCCGGGAGGCCGGTGATGTCCAGAAAGCGCAGGCTGGGGAAATGGGGAGGAATCATGGGAAATGGGAGGAAACATCAAAAAAGGGGAGGAAAGAAAGCATCCAAAATGGGAAGGAACCATCAAAAATGGGAGGAACCATCAAAAATGGGAAGGGGAAGGAACCATCAAAACCAGGAAGGAACCATGAAAAATGGGAGGGAACCATCAGAAATAGGAGGGAACCATGAAAAATGGGAAGGAAACCATCAAAAATCAGAAAGAGCCATCAAAAATGGGAAGGAAAACCATCAAAACCAGGAAGGAACCATGAAAAATGGGGGGAACCATCAAAAATGGGAAGGAACCATCAAAAATGGGGGGAACCATCAAAAATCAGAAAGAGCCATCAAAAATGGGAAGGAACCATCAAAAATGGGAAGGAACCATCAAAAATGGGAAGGAACCATCAAAAATGGGAGGAAACCATCAAAAATCAGAAACAGCCATCAAAACCAGGAAGGAACCACGAAAAATGGGGGGAACCATCAAAAATCAGAAACAGCCATCAAAACCAGGAAGGAACCATGAAAAATGGGGGGAACCATCAAAAATCAGAAACAGCCATCAAAACCAGGAAGGAACCATTAAAAATGGGAAGAAACAATCAAATACAAGAACAAACCATTAAATACAAGAACAAACCATCAAAAACTGGATGGAACCATCAAAAATGGAAAAAAACCCCATTTTTCCATTTCAAACTATTTTTCATTTCAAAAACCAAAAACTGGGAAGAAGATGTAAACGGGAGGAAACCATCAAAAACGGGACGGAACCATCAAAAATGAGAGAAAAGCATCAAAAATGGGAGGAAATAATAAAAAATGAGACGAAACCATCAGAAATGTGTGGAAACCATTAAAAATGGGAGGAAACCATTAAAACCAGGAAGAAACCATGAAAAATAGGAAGGAACCATCAAATACAAGAAGAAACTGTCAAAAACAGGAGGAAACCATTAAAAATGGGAGGAAATCATAAAAAATGCAAAGAAAGCGTCAAAAAATTAAAGAAACAATTAAAACCATCAAAAACGGAAAGGAATCATGAAATATGGGAAGGAACCATCTAAACCAAGAAGGAACCATCAAAAACAGGAGGGAATCATCCAAAATGGAACCATCAAAGATGGGATGGAACCGTCAAGGAAGGAACCATCTAAAGTGGCAAGAAACCATCAAAAATGGAAGGAAACCAAAAACAGAAAGGAAGCATCAAAAATGGGAAGGAACTGTCAAAAATGGGAAGAAACCATCAAGGATGGAACCATCAAAACCAGGAACCATCAAAACCAGAAGGAAACCATCACAACCTTAGAGGAACCACCAAAACCAATGGAGGAACCTCAGGAGTGGAGGAGGTGCCCCCATCCCGACGTTCCAGGAACCATCAAGGATGGAACCATCAAAACCAGGAACCATCAAAAACAAGAAGGAAACCATCACAACCTTGGAGGAACCACCAAAACCAATGGAGGAACCTCAGGAGTGGAGGAGGTGCCCCCATCCCGACGTTCCAGGAACCATCAAGGATGGAACCATCAAAACCAGGAACCATCAAAAACAAGAAGGAAACCATCACAACCTTGGAGGAACCACCAAAACCAATGGAGGAACCTCAGGAGTGGAGGAGGTGCCCCCATCCCGACGTTCCAGGAACCATCAAGGATGGAACCATCAAAACCAGGAACCATCAAAAACAAGAAGGAAACCATCACAACCTTGGAGGAACCACCAAAACCAATGGAGGAACCTCAGGAACGGAGGAGGTGCCCCCATCCCGACGTTGCCCAGAACCCACCTGGCGTCGTGGCCGGGCTCCTCCAGCTGCCGCCGCAGCTGGTCCACCACGGCCAGGATGACGGCCTGGAAGCAGAGCGTGCAGGGATGGTCCCGCAGCAGCTCCCGGCGCCCCACCAGCTGCTGGAAGTTGAGCACCGGGAACGGCCACGCGGCCACCAGCTCGCACAGCACCATGGGCCGCCCGTCCAGGAACGCCGCTTGGAACAGGACGGGCTGGAGATTGGCGGGAAGGGCGGGAAGAGGGCTGTGGGCGACGACGCGGCGGGCACAGAGGAAGAGGAGGGAATCCATTGGGGGGGCTGTGTGGGGAACAAAGAATTGCAGAGAAACCACAAATGTGAGGATATCATGAAGGAAAACTTGGATTTTGGGGGGCTTGTGGGGATTTGGGGACCCTTTGGGCGATGGAGAAACCCCAAATGTGAGAAAATCCCAAAGAAAAGCTGGGATCAAGATGGCGGCGGTTGTGAGGGGACCCTCAGGGCGTCTCTGAGGAGGCTGTGGGGATTTGGGGATCAGAAAATTTTAGGGAAACCCCAAAGGCGAGGATATCACAAAGAAAAACTTGGATTTTGGGGGGCTGTGGCTATTTGAGGACTTTTGGGGTGATGGAGAAGCAAAGAATTCCAGAGAAACCCCAAATGTGAGGAGATCCCAAGGAAAAGCCAGGACAAGATGGCGGCGGTTGTGAGAGGACTCCCAGCGTGTCTCTGGGAGGACTTTGGGGATCAAAGAATTCCAAGGAAACCCCAAATGTGAGGATATCATGAAGGAAAACTTGGATTTTGGGGGGCTTGTGGGGATTTGGGGACCCTTTGGGAGATGGAGAAACCCCAAATGCGAGGAGATTCCAAAGAAAAGCCGGGGACAAGATGGCGGTGGTTGTGAGGGGATCCTGAGCACATCTCATGGGGGCTGTGGGGATTTGGGGATCAAAGAATTTTAGGGAAACTCCAAATGTGAGGATAACCTAAGGAAAAGCCAGGATTTGAGGGGATTGTGGGGACTTGAGGACCAAAGAATTCCACAGAAACCCCAAATGCGAGGAGATGCCAAAGAAAAGCCAGGACAAGATGGCGGCGGTTGTGAGGGGACTCCCAGCGTGTCTCTGGGGGGACTTTGGGGATTTGGGGATCAAAGAATTCCAAGGAAACCCCAAATGTGAGGATATCATGAAGAAAAATGTGGATTTGGGGGGCTTGTGGGGATTTGGGGACCCTTTGGGAGATGGAGAAACTCCAAATGTGAGGAGATCCCAAAGAAAAGCCGGGACAAGATGGCGGTGGTTGTGAGGGGATCCTGAGCACATCTCATGGGGGGCTGCGGGGATTTGGGGATCAAAGAATTGCAGAGAAACCCTAAATGTGAGGATATCATGAAGAAAAACTTGGATTTTGAGGGGCTTGTGGGGATTTGGGGACTCTTTGGGAGATGGAGAAACCTCAAATGTGAAGAGATCTCAAAGAAAAGCCGGGACAAGATGGCGGTGGTTGTGAGGGGACTCCCAGCGCGTCTCTTAGGAGGCTGTGGGGATTTGGGGATCAAAGAATTCCAAGGAAACCCCAAAAGCGAAGTAATGCGAAGAAAACCCAAGATTTGGGGGGGATTTTTGGGGATTTGGGGACCAAAGAATTCCAGAGAAACCCCAAATGTGAGGAGATCCCAAAGAAAAGCCGGGGACAAGATGGCGGTGGTTGTGAGAGGACTCCCAGCGTGTCTCTGGGGGGACTTTGAGGATCAAAGAATTCCAAGGAAACCCCAAATGTGAGGATATCATGAAGAAAAACTTGGATTTTGGGGGGCTTGTGGGGATTTGGGGACCCTTTGGGAGATGGAGAAACCCCAAATGCGAGGAGATTCCAAAGAAAAGCCGGGGACAAGATGGCGGTGGTTGTGAGGGGATCCTGAGCACATCTCATGGGGGCTGTGGGGATTTGGGGATCAAAGAATTTTAGGGAAACTCCAAATGTGAGGATAACCTAAGGAAAAGCCAGGATTTGAGGGGATTGTGGGGACTTGAGGACCAAAGAATTCCACAGAAACCCCAAATGCGAGGAGATGCCAAAGAAAAGCCAGGACAAGATGGCGGCGGTTGTGAGGGGACTCCCAGCGTGTCTCTGGGGGGACTTTGGGGATTTGGGGATCAAAGAATTCCAAGGAAACCCCAAATGTGAGGATATCATGAAGAAAAATGTGGATTTGGGGGGCTTGTGGGGATTTGGGGACCCTTTGGGAGATGGAGAAACTCCAAATGTGAGGAGATCCAAAGAAAAGCCGGGGACAAGATGGCGGTGGTTGTGAGGGGATCCTGAGCACATCTCATGGGGGCTGTGGGGATTTGGGGATCAAAGAATTGCAGAGAAACCCTAAATGTGAGGATATCATGAAGAAAAACTTGGATTTTGGGGGGCTTGTGGGGATTTGGGGACCCTTTGGGAGATGGAGAAACTCCAAATGCAAGGAGATCCCAAAGAAAAGCCGGGACAAGATGGCGGTGGTTGTGAGGGGATCCTGAGCACATCTCATGGGGGGCTGTGGGGATTTGGGGATCAAAGAATTGCAGAGAAACCCTAAATGTGAGGATATCATGAAGAAAAACTTGGATTTTGGGGGGCTTGTGGGGATTTGGGGACTCTTTGGGAGATGGAGAAACCTCAAATGTGAAGAGATCTCAAAGAAAAGCCGGGACAAGATGGCGGTGGTTGTGAGGGGACTCCCAGCGCGTCTCTTAGGAGGCTGTGGGGATTTGGGGATCAAAGAATTCCAAGGAAACCCCAAATGCGAAGTAATGCGAAGAAAACCCAAAATTTGGGGGGGATTTTTGGGGATTTGGGGACCAAAGAATTCCAGAGAAACCCCAAATGTGAGGAGATCCCAAAGAAAAGCAGGGGACAAGATGGCGGCGGTTGTGAGAGGACTCCCAGCGTGTCTCTGGGGGGACTTTGAGGATCAAAGAATTCCAAGGAAACCCCAAATGTGAGGATATCATGAAGAAAAACTTGGATTTTGGGGGGCTTGTGGGGATTTGGGGACCCTTTGGGCGATGGAGAAACCCCAAATGTGAGAAAATCCCAAAGAAAAGCTGGGATCAAGATGGCGGCGGTTGTGAGGGGACCCTCAGGGCGTCTCTGAGGAGGCTGTGGGGATTTGGGGATCAGAAAATTTTAGGGAAACCCCAAAGGCGAGGATATCACAAAGAAAAACTTGGATTTTGGGGGGCTGTGGCTATTTGAGGACTTTTGGGGTGATGGAGAAGCAAAGAATTCCAGAGAAACCCCAAATGTGAGGAGATCCCAAAGAAAAGCCGGGGACAAGATGGCGGCGGTTGTGAGAGGACTCCCAGCGTGTCTCTGGGAGGACTTTGGGGATCAAAGAATTCCAAGGAAACCCCAAATGTGAGGATATCATGAAGGAAAACTTGGATTTTGGGGGGCTTGTGGGGATTTGGGGACCCTTTGGGAGATGGAGAAACCCCAAATGTGAAGAGATCCCAAAGAAAAGCCGGGACAAGATGGCGGTGGTTGTGAGGGGATCCTGAGCACATCTCATGGGGGGCTGCGGGGATTTGGGGATCAAAGAATTGCAGAGAAACCCTAAATGTGAGGATATCATGAAGAAAAACTTGGATTTTGGGGGGCTTGTGGGGATTTGGGGACTCTTTGGGAGATGGAGAAACCTCAAATGTGAAGAGATCTCAAAGAAAAGCCGGGACAAGATGGCGGTGGTTGTGAGGGGACTCCCAGCGCGTCTCTTAGGAGGCTGTGGGGATTTGGGGATCAAAGAATTCCAAGGAAACCCCAAAAGCGAAGTAATGCGAAGAAAACCCAAGATTTGGGGGGGATTTTTGGGGATTTGGGGACCAAAGAATTCCAGAGAAACCCCAAATGTGAGGAGATCCCAAAGAAAAGCCGGGGACAAGATGGCGGCGGTTGTGAGAGGACTCCCAGCGTGTCTCTGGGGGGACTTTGAGGATCAAAGAATTCCAAGGAAACCCCAAATGTGAGGATATCATGAAGAAAAACTTGGATTTTGGGGGGCTTGTGGGGATTTGGGGACCCTTTGGGAGATGGAGAAACCCCAAATGCGAGGAGATTCCAAAGAAAAGCCGGGGACAAGATGGCGGTGGTTGTGAGGGGATCCTGAGCACATCTCATGGGGGCTGTGGGGATTTGGGGATCAAAGAATTTTAGGGAAACTCCAAATGTGAGGATAACCTAAGGAAAAGCCAGGATTTGAGGGGATTGTGGGGACTTGAGGACCAAAGAATTCCACAGAAACCCCAAATGCGAGGAGATGCCAAAGAAAAGCCAGGACAAGATGGCGGCGGTTGTGAGGGGACTCCCAGCGTGTCTCTGGGGGGACTTTGGGGATTTGGGGATCAAAGAATTCCAAGGAAACCCCAAATGTGAGGATATCATGAAGAAAAATGTGGATTTGGGGGGCTTGTGGGGATTTGGGGACCCTTTGGGAGATGGAGAAACTCCAAATGTGAGGAGATCCAAAGAAAAGCCGGGGACAAGATGGCGGTGGTTGTGAGGGGATCCTGAGCACATCTCATGGGGGGCTGCGGGGATTTGGGGATCAAAGAATTGCAGAGAAACCCTAAATGTGAGGATATCATGAAGAAAAACTTGGATTTTGGGGGGCTTGTGGGGATTTGGGGACCCTTTGGGAGATGGAGAAACTCCAAATGCAAGGAGATCCCAAAGAAAAGCCGGGACAAGATGGCGGTGGTTGTGAGGGGATCCTGAGCACATCTCATGGGGGGCTGTGGGGATTTGGGGATCAAAGAATTGCAGAGAAACCCTAAATGTGAGGATATCATGAAGAAAAACTTGGATTTTGGGGGGCTTGTGGGGATTTGGGGACTCTTTGGGAGATGGAGAAACCTCAAATGTGAAGAGATCTCAAAGAAAAGCCGGGACAAGATGGCGGTGGTTGTGAGGGGACTCCCAGCGCGTCTCTTAGGAGGCTGTGGGGATTTGGGGATCAAAGAATTCCAAGGAAACCCCAAATGCGAAGTAATGCGAAGAAAACCCAAAATTTGGGGGGGATTTTTGGGGATTTGGGGACCAAAGAATTCCAGAGAAACCCCAAATGTGAGGAGATCCCAAAGAAAAGCAGGGGACAAGATGGCGGCGGTTGTGAGAGGACTCCCAGCGTGTCTCTGGGGGGACTTTGAGGATCAAAGAATTCCAAGGAAACCCCAAATGTGAGGATATCATGAAGAAAAACTTGGATTTTGGGGGGCTTGTGGGGATTTGGGGACCCTTTGGGCGATGGAGAAACCCCAAATGTGAGAAAATCCCAAAGAAAAGCTGGGATCAAGATGGCGGCGGTTGTGAGGGGACCCTCAGGGCGTCTCTGAGGAGGCTGTGGGGATTTGGGGATCAGAAAATTTTAGGGAAACCCCAAAGGCGAGGATATCACAAAGAAAAACTTGGATTTTGGGGGGCTGTGGCTATTTGAGGACTTTTGGGGTGATGGAGAAGCAAAGAATTCCAGAGAAACCCCAAATGTGAGGAGATCCCAAGGAAAAGCCAGGACAAGATGGCGGCGGTTGTGAGAGGACTCCCAGCGTGTCTCTGGGAGGACTTTGGGGATCAAAGAATTCCAAGGAAACCCCAAATGTGAGGATATCATGAAGGAAAACTTGGATTTTGGGGGGCTTGTGGGGATTTGGGGACCCTTTGGGAGATGGAGAAACCCCAAATGCGAGGAGATTCCAAAGAAAAGCCGGGGACAAGATGGCGGTGGTTGTGAGGGGATCCTGAGCACATCTCATGGGGGCTGTGGGGATTTGGGGATCAAAGAATTTTAGGGAAACTCCAAATGTGAGGATAACCTAAGGAAAAGCCAGGATTTGAGGGGATTGTGGGGACTTGAGGACCAAAGAATTCCACAGAAACCCCAAATGCGAGGAGATGCCAAAGAAAAGCCAGGACAAGATGGCGGCGGTTGTGAGGGGACTCCCAGCGTGTCTCTGGGGGGACTTTGGGGATTTGGGGATCAAAGAATTCCAAGGAAACCCCAAATGTGAGGATATCATGAAGAAAAATGTGGATTTGGGGGGCTTGTGGGGATTTGGGGACCCTTTGGGAGATGGAGAAACTCCAAATGTGAGGAGATCCCAAAGAAAAGCCGGGACAAGATGGCGGTGGTTGTGAGGGGATCCTGAGCACATCTCATGGGGGGCTGCGGGGATTTGGGGATCAAAGAATTGCAGAGAAACCCTAAATGTGAGGATATCATGAAGAAAAACTTGGATTTTGAGGGGCTTGTGGGGATTTGGGGACTCTTTGGGAGATGGAGAAACCTCAAATGTGAAGAGATCTCAAAGAAAAGCCGGGACAAGATGGCGGTGGTTGTGAGGGGACTCCCAGCGCGTCTCTTAGGAGGCTGTGGGGATTTGGGGATCAAAGAATTCCAAGGAAACCCCAAAAGCGAAGTAATGCGAAGAAAACCCAAGATTTGGGGGGGATTTTTGGGGATTTGGGGACCAAAGAATTCCAGAGAAACCCCAAATGTGAGGAGATCCCAAAGAAAAGCCGGGGACAAGATGGCGGCGGTTGTGAGAGGACTCCCAGCGTGTCTCTGGGGGGACTTTGAGGATCAAAGAATTCCAAGGAAACCCCAAATGTGAGGATATCATGAAGAAAAACTTGGATTTTGGGGGGCTTGTGGGGATTTGGGGACCCTTTGGGAGATGGAGAAACCCCAAATGCGAGGAGATTCCAAAGAAAAGCCGGGGACAAGATGGCGGTGGTTGTGAGGGGATCCTGAGCACATCTCATGGGGGCTGTGGGGATTTGGGGATCAAAGAATTTTAGGGAAACTCCAAATGTGAGGATAACCTAAGGAAAAGCCAGGATTTGAGGGGATTGTGGGGACTTGAGGACCAAAGAATTCCACAGAAACCCCAAATGCGAGGAGATGCCAAAGAAAAGCCAGGACAAGATGGCGGCGGTTGTGAGGGGACTCCCAGCGTGTCTCTGGGGGGACTTTGGGGATTTGGGGATCAAAGAATTCCAAGGAAACCCCAAATGTGAGGATATCATGAAGAAAAATGTGGATTTGGGGGGCTTGTGGGGATTTGGGGACCCTTTGGGAGATGGAGAAACTCCAAATGTGAGGAGATCCAAAGAAAAGCCGGGGACAAGATGGCGGTGGTTGTGAGGGGATCCTGAGCACATCTCATGGGGGCTGTGGGGATTTGGGGATCAAAGAATTGCAGAGAAACCCTAAATGTGAGGATATCATGAAGAAAAACTTGGATTTTGGGGGGCTTGTGGGGATTTGGGGACCCTTTGGGAGATGGAGAAACTCCAAATGCAAGGAGATCCCAAAGAAAAGCCGGGACAAGATGGCGGTGGTTGTGAGGGGATCCTGAGCACATCTCATGGGGGGCTGTGGGGATTTGGGGATCAAAGAATTGCAGAGAAACCCTAAATGTGAGGATATCATGAAGAAAAACTTGGATTTTGGGGGGCTTGTGGGGATTTGGGGACTCTTTGGGAGATGGAGAAACCTCAAATGTGAAGAGATCTCAAAGAAAAGCCGGGACAAGATGGCGGTGGTTGTGAGGGGACTCCCAGCGCGTCTCTTAGGAGGCTGTGGGGATTTGGGGATCAAAGAATTCCAAGGAAACCCCAAATGCGAAGTAATGCGAAGAAAACCCAAAATTTGGGGGGGATTTTTGGGGATTTGGGGACCAAAGAATTCCAGAGAAACCCCAAATGTGAGGAGATCCCAAAGAAAAGCAGGGGACAAGATGGCGGCGGTTGTGAGAGGACTCCCAGCGTGTCTCTGGGGGGACTTTGAGGATCAAAGAATTCCAAGGAAACCCCAAATGTGAGGATATCATGAAGAAAAACTTGGATTTTGGGGGGCTTGTGGGGATTTGGGGACCCTTTGGGCGATGGAGAAACCCCAAATGTGAGAAAATCCCAAAGAAAAGCTGGGATCAAGATGGCGGCGGTTGTGAGGGGACCCTCAGGGCGTCTCTGAGGAGGCTGTGGGGATTTGGGGATCAGAAAATTTTAGGGAAACCCCAAAGGCGAGGATATCACAAAGAAAAACTTGGATTTTGGGGGGCTGTGGCTATTTGAGGACTTTTGGGGTGATGGAGAAGCAAAGAATTCCAGAGAAACCCCAAATGTGAGGAGATCCCAAGGAAAAGCCAGGACAAGATGGCGGCGGTTGTGAGAGGACTCCCAGCGTGCCTCTGGGAGGACTTTGGGGATCAAAGAATTCCAAGGAAACCCCAAATGTGAGGATATCATGAAGGAAAACTTGGATTTTGGGGGGCTTGTGGGGATTTGGGGACCCTTTGGGTGATGGAGAAACCCCAAATGCGAGGAGATCCCAAAGAAAAGCCGGGGACAAGATGGCGGTGGTTGTGAGGGGATCCTGAGCACATCTCATGGGGGCTGTGGGGATTTGGGGATCAAAGAATTTTAGGGAAACTCCAAATGTGAGGATAACCTAAGGAAAAGCCAGGATTTGAGGGGATTGTGGGGACTTGAGGACCAAAGAATTCCACAGAAACCCCAAATGCGAGGAGATGCCAAAGAAAAGCCAGGACAAGATGGCGGCGGTTGTGAGGGGACTCCCAGCGTGTCTCTGGGGGGACTTTGGGGATTTGGGGATCAAAGAATTCCAAGGAAACCCCAAATGTGAGGATATCATGAAGAAAAATGTGGATTTGGGGGGCTTGTGGGGATTTGGGGACCCTTTGGGAGATGGAGAAACTCCAAATGTGAGGAGATCCCAAAGAAAAGCCGGGACAAGATGGCGGTGGTTGTGAGGGGATCCTGAGCACATCTCATGGGGGGCTGCGGGGATTTGGGGATCAAAGAATTGCAGAGAAACCCTAAATGTGAGGATATCATGAAGAAAAACTTGGATTTTGGGGGGCTTGTGGGGATTTGGGGACTCTTTGGGAGATGGAGAAACCTCAAATGTGAAGAGATCTCAAAGAAAAGCCGGGACAAGATGGCGGTGGTTGTGAGGGGACTCCCAGCGCGTCTCTTAGGAGGCTGTGGGGATTTGGGGATCAAAGAATTCCAAGGAAACCCCAAAAGCGAAGTAATGCGAAGAAAACCCAAGATTTGGGGGGGATTTTTGGGGATTTGGGGACCAAAGAATTCCAGAGAAACCCCAAATGTGAGGAGATCCCAAAGAAAAGCAGGGGACAAGATGGCGGCGGTTGTGAGAGGACTCCCAGCGTGTCTCTGGGGGGACTTTGAGGATCAAAGAATTCCAAGGAAACCCCAAATGTGAGGATATCATGAAGAAAAACTTGGATTTTGGGGGGCTTGTGGGGATTTGGGGACCCTTTGGGCGATGGAGAAACCCCAAATGTGAGAAAATCCCAAAGAAAAGCTGGGATCAAGATGGCGGCGGTTGTGAGGGGACCCTCAGGGCGTCTCTGAGGAGGCTGTGGGGATTTGGGGATCAGAAAATTTTAGGGAAACCCCAAAGGCGAGGATATCACAAAGAAAAACTTGGATTTTGGGGGGCTTGTGGGGATTTGGGGACCCTTTGGGTGATGGAGAAACCCCAAATGTGAGGAGATCCCAAAGAAAAGCCGGGGACAAGATGGCGGTGGTTGTGAGGGGATCCTGAGCACATCTCATGGGGGCTGTGGGGATTTGGGGATCAAAGAATTTTAGGGAAACTCCAAATGTGAGGATAACCTAAGGAAAAGCCAGGATTTGAGGGGATTGTGGGGACTTGAGGACCAAAGAATTCCACAGAAACCCCAAATGCGAGGAGATGCCAAAGAAAAGCCAGGACAAGATGGCGGCGGTTGTGAGGGGACTCCCAGCGTGTCTCTGGGGGGACTTTGGGGATTTGGGGATCAAAGAATTCCAAGGAAACCCCAAATGTGAGGATATCATGAAGAAAAATGTGGATTTGGGGGGCTTGTGGGGATTTGGGGACCCTTTGGGAGATGGAGAAACTCCAAATGTGAGGAGATCCCAAAGAAAAGCCGGGACAAGATGGCGGTGGTTGTGAGGGGATCCTGAGCACATCTCATGGGGGGCTGCGGGGATTTGGGGATCAAAGAATTGCAGAGAAACCCTAAATGTGAGGATATCATGAAGAAAAACTTGGATTTTGGGGGGCTTGTGGGGATTTGGGGACTCTTTGGGAGATGGAGAAACCTCAAATGTGAAGAGATCTCAAAGAAAAGCCGGGACAAGATGGCGGTGGTTGTGAGGGGACTCCCAGCGCGTCTCTTAGGAGGCTGTGGGGATTTGGGGATCAAAGAATTCCAAGGAAACCCCAAAAGCGAAGTAATGCGAAGAAAACCCAAGATTTGGGGGGGATTTTTGGGGATTTGGGGACCAAAGAATTCCAGAGAAACCCCAAATGTGAGGAGATCCCAAAGAAAAGCAGGGGACAAGATGGCGGCGGTTGTGAGAGGACTCCCAGCGTGTCTCTGGGGGGACTTTGAGGATCAAAGAATTCCAAGGAAACCCCAAATGTGAGGATATCATGAAGAAAAACTTGGATTTTGGGGGGCTTGTGGGGATTTGGGGACCCTTTGGGCGATGGAGAAACCCCAAATGTGAGAAAATCCCAAAGAAAAGCTGGGATCAAGATGGCGGCGGTTGTGAGGGGACCCTCAGGGCATCTCTGAGGAGGCTGTGGGGATTTGGGGATCAGAAAATTTTAGGGAAACCCCAAATGCAAGGATATCACTAAGAAAAACTTGGATTTTGGGGAGCTCGTACGGACGGTTTACTTCCGTGTCTTCTCGTTGTGACAATCGATCAACAGGCAAAACCGCCTTGGGGGCTGTTTCCTTTATTTCAATTGGCTTTTACAGCTGTCCGTCAATGCTTTTAAAAACTCTCATTGGTTTATGGCGAGATGGGCGGGCTCTTCTTTGTCTTCCTTCCCACTGGCTCATTTCGCTGTCAATCACGAATCCCTGCCATCCCATTGGCTGACGCTTGGCGGGAGCGGGAGGTTCGCTCTGAAGCTGCTCTGGGTTCTCCCCGGAGCCTCCCTCGATCCCCGACCCCAATTCCCGATCCCGACCCCAAATCCCGACCCCAATCCCGCTTTGGCGGCCATGGAGCGGCAGCAGGAGCTGAAGGTGCTGCTGAAGCGCTGGGAAGCGGAATTCTTGCGGGAGCGGCAGCGCAAACCCAGCCAGGTGCGGCTGAGGGGAATCGTGAGGGGAAAATTCCTGAGGGGAAAAATCCTGAGGGGAAACGTGAGGGAAAAATCCTGAGGGGAAACGTGAGGGGAAAGTTCCTGAGGGGCAAAATCCTGAGGGGAAACGTGAGGGGAGAATTCCTGAGGGGAATCGTGATGGAAAAATTCCTGAGGGGAAAAAACCTGAGGGGAATCATGAGGGGAAAATTCCTGAGGAGAATCGTGAGGGGAAAATTCCTGAGGGGAAACGTCAGGGGAAAGTTCCTCAGGGGAGAAATCCTGAGCGGAAAATTCCTGAGGGGAAAAATCCTGAGGGTAAACGTGAAGGGAGAATTCCTGAGGGGAAAAATCCTGAGGGAAAACGTGAGGGGAAAGTTCCTGAGGGGAGAATTCCTGAGGGGAAAGTTCCTGATGGGAGAATTCCTGAGGGGAAAAATCCTGAGGGGAATCGTGAGGGGAAAATTCCTGAGGGGAGAATTCCTGAGGGGAAAGTTCCTGATGGGAGAAATCCTGAGGGGAAACGTGAGGGGAAAGTTCCTGATGGGAGAATTCCTGAGGGGAAAATTCCTGAGGGGAATCGTGAGGGGAAAATTCCTGAGGGGAGAATTCCTGAGGGGAGAATTCCTGAGGGGAATCGTGAGGGGAGAATTCCTGAGGGGATTTTGGAGTTTTTTTGGGGTGACATTGGGGTGGTTTTGGGGTAACCTTGAGGTGATTTTTGGGGTGGTTTAAGGGCACCCTGGGGTTTCTGGGGTGACCTTGAGGTTTCTTGGGGGATCCTTTGGGTGGTTTTGGGGTCTCAGGGTTGGTTTTTAGGGGTTCTGGAGTGGAGGGAGTTGGTTTAACGGGGTCCGGGGCTTTTTTGAGGTGATTTTGGGGCGGTTTTGGGGTAACCTTGAGGTGATTTTGGGGTGCTGGGGGGATCTTTGGGGTGGTTTTGGGGCATCCTGGAATGGGGGAATTTGATTTTGGGGTGTCCTTGAGGGTTTTTGAGGGTCCTTGAAGTGGTTTTGGGCTTTTTGAGGTGATTTAGGGGAGTTTTGGGGTGCTAAACTTTGGTTTAGGGGGGTCCTTGGTGTTTTTGGGGGGTCCTTGAGATGCTTTTGGGGTCTTTGGGGAACCCTGAAATGGTGAAATCCGGTTTAAGGGGCTTTTGGGGTTTTTTTTGGGGTGATTTTCAGGTGGTTTTCGGGTCCCTGCAATGGGGGGTTTTTGATTTATGAGATATTTGGGGTGTCCCTGCAATGTTTACCAAAATATCCCAGTTTTTCCGAATTTTTTTACCCAAATTTTCCTCAAAATTCCCCCAAAATTCCCAATTTCTCCCCAAAATTTCCAAATTTCCCCAATTTTTCATCCCAAAATTCACAATTTTTTCCCCAATTTTCCCCAAAATTTGCCTCATATTTTACCCAAAATTTTCAAAAGTTCCCAAATTTTCTGGTTTTTACCCCAAATTTCCCAATTTTCCCCCTCATATTTCCCCTCAAATTTCAAAAAAATTCCTAAATTTCCCCAAAATTACAAATTTTTCCTCATAATTACCCCAAAACTCCCAATTTTTCACCCCAAAATTCCCAATTTTACTGCAAAAATTCCATAAAATTCACACAAAATTCCCACATTTCCCCCAAACTTCCCATTAAATTCCCAAATTTTCCTCAAAATTTTCCTTCCAAATTAAAAAAAAATCTCAAATTTTCCCTCAAAATTCCCCCCAAATTCTCAAATTTTCCCCGATTTTCCCCTGGAATTTTCCCCAAAATTCCCCACCAAAATTCCCAATTTTTTTTTCTAATTTTCCCCAAAATTCCCCACCAAAATTCCCAATTCTTTTCTCTAATTTTCCCCAAATTTCCCCTCCAAAATTCCCAATTTTTTTCCTAATTTCCCTCCAAATTCCCAAATTTCCCTGCCAAAATTCCCCCCAAAAAATCCCCAATTTCCCCCCAAACACCCTCAAAAATCCAAACCCCCTCCCAAAACCCCAAATCCCCAAAAAGAAACCCTCAGATCCCTAAAAATCCCAAATTCCAAAAAAATCCCCTAAATAAAAAAAACCTAAGCCCAAAATCCCCCCTAAAAAACCCAAATTCCCCCCAAAAAACCCAAATCCCAAATCCAAAGAAATATCCCCCAAAATTTCCCACCAAAACCCCAAATCCCCACAAAATTCCCCAAAAATTCTCTCAAAAAACTCCAAATCCCCAAACAATCTCAAATCCCTAAAAAATCCTCCCAAATCCCAAAAATCTCCCCAAAAAAATCCCCCAAAATCCTCAAAAAACCCCAAATCCCCCCCAAAAAAACCCTTTAATTCCAAATCTCAAAAAAAATTCCCAAATTCCTCCAAAAAACCCCAAAATTTCTCCAAAAAACCCCAACAAAACCCCAAAATCTCCCCCAAAAAATCCCAAATAAACCCCCCAAATCTCCAAAGCCCAAAAATTTAAAAAAACCCAAAATCAAAAAAAATCCCCCCAAAATCCTAAAAAAACCCAAAATCTCCCCAAAAATCCTCAAAAAAAACCCTCAAAAAATCCCAAATCCCTAAAAAATCCTCCCAAAATCCCAAAAATCTCCCCAAAAAAATCCCCCAAAATCCTAAAAAAACCCAAATCCCCCCCAAAAATTCCTTTAACTCCAAATCTCAAAAAAATTCCCAAATTCCTCCAAAAAACCCCAAAATTCCTCCAAAAAACCCCAACAAAACCCCAAAATCTCCCCCCAAAAATCCCAAATAAACCCCCCAAAAAATCCTCAAAAAATCCTCAAAAAATCCCAAATCCCTTAAAAATCCTCCCAAAATCCCAAAAATCTGCCAAAAACCCCAAATCCCCAAAAAAATCCCCAAAAATCCTAAAAAAACACCAAATCCCCACAAAATTCCTCAAAAAAACCCTCAAAAAGCCCCAAATCCCCAAACAATCCCAAATCCCTAAAAAATCCTCCCAAATCCCAAAAGTCTCCCCAAAAAAATCCCCCAAAATCTTAAAAAAAACCCAAATCCCCCCCAAAAAAAACCCTTTAACTCCAAATCTCAAAAAAAAAAAAATTCCCAAGTTCCCCTAAAAAACCCAAATCCCAAATTCCTCCATAAAACCCAAATTCCTCCCAAAAAGCCTCAAAATCCCTCCCAAAAAACCCCAAAATTCCTCCCAAAAAACCCCAACAAAACCCCAAAATCTCCCCCAAAAAATCCCAAATAAACCCCCCAAATCTCCAAAGCCCAAAAATAAAATAAAAAACCAAAATCCCAAAAATAATTCCCAAATTTTCTCATTTTTTGGGATTTTTTTCTATTCCAGGCCGACATCGAGGAGGCTCCAGAGGAAACTCGCAGTGAGTGCCCCAAAAATCCCAAATTTTACAAAATTTCCCCAATTCTTCCCCAAATTTCCCCAATTTTCCCCAAAAATCCCCAAATTTTACAAAATTTCCCAAATTTTCCCCAAAATTTCCCCAATTTTCCCAATTTTCCCCCAAAAATCCCCAATTTTCCTCAAAATATCCCAAATTTTCCTCCAAATTTCCCCAATTTTTCTCAAAATTTCCCCAATTTTCCCAAAAATTTCCCAATTTTCCCCAAAAATCCCCAATTTTCCCCAAAAATCCCCAAATTTTACAAAATTTTCCCAATTTTCCCCAGAATTCACAAATTTTCCCCAATTTTCCTCAAAATTTCTCCAATTTTCCCCAAATATCCCAAATTTTACAAAATTTCCCCAATTTTCCCCAAAATTTCCCCAATTTTCCCAAAATATCCCCAATTTTCCCCAAAATATCCCCAATTTTTCCCAAAAATCCCCAAATTTTACAAAACTTCCCCAATTTTCCCCAAAATTTCCCCAATTTTCACCAAAATATCCCAAATTTCCCTCAAAATTTCCCCAATTTTCCTCAAAATCCCCAAATTTTAAAAAATTTCCCAATTTTCCCCCAAAATCCCCAAAATTTACAAAATTTCCCCAATTTTCCCCCAAAATCCCCAAATTCTACAAAATTTCCCCAATTTTCCCCAATTTTCCCCATTTTCCCCCCAAATCCCAAATTTTACAAAATTTCCCAAATTTTCCCCCAAAAACCCCAATTTTCCCAAATTTCCCCAATTTTCCCCAAAATTTCCCAAGTTTTTCCCAAAATTTCCCCAAATTTTCTCCAAAATATCCCAAATTTTCCCAAAAATTTCCCCCAATTTTCCTCAAAATTTCCCCAATTTTCCCAAAAAATCCCCAAATTTTACAAAATTTCCTAAATTTTCACCAAAATATCCCAATTTTCCCCCAAATTTCCCCCAAAATTTCCCCAAATTTCCCACAAAATTTCCCCAATATCCCAAATTTTACAAAATTTCCCCAATTTTCCCCAAAATTTCCCCAATTTTCCCCAAAATTTCCCCAATTTTCCCCAAAATATCCCAAATTTTCCCCCAAAAATCCCAATTTTCCTCAAAATTTCCCCAATTTTCCCCCAAAATCCCAAATTTTACAAAATTTCCCCAATTTTCCCCAAAATTTTCCCAATTTTCTCCCAAAATATCCCAAAATTTCCCCAATTTTCCTCAAAATCAAACCCAAAAATACCAAATTTTACAAAATTTCCCCAATTTTCCCCAAAAATCCTCAAATTTTACAAAATTTCTCCAATTTTCCCCAAAATTTCCCCAATTTTCCCCAAAAATTCCAAATTTTACAAATTTTCCCCAATTTTCCCCTAAATTTCCCCAATTTTCTTCAAAATTTCCCCAATTTTCCCCCAAAATCCTCAAATTTTACAAAATTTCCCCAATTTTCCTCAAAATTTCTCCAAAATTTTCCCAAAATTCCCCAAAAATCCCCAAATTTTACAAAATTTCCCCAAAATTTCCCCATTTTTCTCCAAAAATCCCCAAATTTTACAAAATTTCTCCAATTCTCCCCAAAATTTTCCCAATTTTCTCCAAAATTTCCCCAATTTTCCCCCAAAATCCCAAATTTTCCCCAAAATTTCCCAATTATCCCCAAATTTTCCTCAAAATTACCTCAAAGTTCCCAAGTTTCCCACCCCAAAAATTCCCAAATTTTTACCCAAATTTCCCCTCAAATTTCCAAAAAATTCCCAAATTTTCCCTCATAATTACCCCAAAATTCCCAATTTTTTACCCCAAAATTCCCAATTTTTTTCCCCAATTTTCCCCCTAAACTTTGCCTCACATTTTACCCAAAATTTTCAAAAATTCCCAATTTTACCCAAATTTTCTGGTTTTTTACCCCAAATTTCCCAATTTTCCCCCTCATATTTCCTCTTAAATTTCAAAAAAATTCCCAAATTTTCCTCATAATCACCCCAAAATTCCCAATTTCCCCATTTCCCAATTTTTTACTCCAAAATTCCCAATTTTTTCCCCAAATTCTGAAAATTCCCAATTTTAACAAAAATTCTCAAAATTTCCCCAAATTTTCCTCAAGTTTACCCCAAAATTCTCAAAAATTCTCCATTTTACCCAAATTTTCCTCCAAATTACAAAACTTTACCAAAATACCCCAATTTTTCCCAAATTTTTACCCCAAAATTCCCAATTTTTTTCCCCAAAATTCCCCCCAAACTTTGCCTCACATTTTACCCAAAATTTTCAAAAATTCCCAATTTTACCCAAATTTTCTGGTTTTTTACCCCAAATTTCCCAATTTTCCCTCTCATATTTCCCCTCAAATTTCAAAAAAATTCCCAAATTTCCCCACAATCACCCCAAAATTCCCAATTTCCTAATTTTTACCCCAAAATTCCCAATTTTTACCCCAATTTCCCTCTCAAAATTCCAAAAAATTCCCAATTTTTTCCCAAAATTATCAAAAAATTCCCAAATTTTCCTCACTTTTTCCCCAGAATTCCCAAAATTTCACCCAAATTTCCCAATTGTCCCCCCAAATTTCTAAAAAATTCCAAATTCCCCCAAAATACAATTTTTTCCTCAAAATCACCCCAAATTTCTCCCATTTTCCCAAGGTTTTACCCAATTTCCCCCCAAATTTGCCTCAAAATTTCCCCAAAATTCCCAAATTTTTCCCCCAATTCCCTCCAATTCTGAAAATTCCCAATTTTTACAGAAATTCTCAATTTTTTCCCCAAATTTCCACCACAAAATTCTCAAAAATTCCCAAATTTTTACCCAAATTTTCCTCAAAATGCCCCCAAAATTCCCCAATTTTTCATCCCAAAATTCCCAAATTTTTTCACAATTTTCCCCAAAATTTGTCTCATATTTTACCCAAAAATTCCCAATTTTACCCAAATTTTCTGGTTTTTTACCCCAAGTTTCCCAATTTTCCCCCTCAAATTTCCAAAAAATTCCTCAAAAATCCCAAAAATCTTCATCCTTAAATTCCCTTTTTTCCCATTTTTCCCGATTTTCCCTGGTTTTTAATCCCATTTTCCCCTCAGAGCCCCGCCCCGGCACCGCGGCCATTTCGTCCTCCTCAGGCTGAAGGGAAAATCGGAGCACTCAAAAACCGCAAAATTAAAGACTCCAAAATCAGAAAAATTATAAAAATCCCATAAATCCCAAAAATCCTCATCCCAAAATTCCCTTTTTTCCCATTTTTCCCGATTTTCCCTGGTTTTTAATCCCATTTTCCCCTCCGAGCCCCGCCCCGGCACCGCGGCCATTTCGTCCGCCTTAACCTGAGGAGAAAATCGTATTCCCGCGCATCCATGAGGGGAAAATCCCTCCGCAAACAGGTCAAAATTCCCAAAGTTTTTATTTTGGCAATTCCCGACCTCTCCCGTGATGGAATTTTGGGATTTGGGAATTTTTTTTTTCCAGGTTTGGAAACAAAAATGGAGGAAAAAGTTCGGGGGCGGAGCCGATGTTGGCTTCCGGTGTGGCGGGAAAGGGCGCCGGGCCTCGGAGCGCCGGGGTGAGCGCGGGGGTTGCGGTGTGGGAGGGATTTGGGATTCTGGAGGGGATTTTGGGATTTCTGAGGGGATTTTGGGATTTCTGAGGGAATTTTATGGGATTTCTGAGGGGATTTTGGGATTTCTGAGGGGATTTTTGGGGTAACACGGAGGGAAAAGGGTGAGAGAGGTTTTTTAACGTGGATTTTTGAGGGAATTCTGGTCAGGATTTGGGATCGTTCCGGGAGAAATTCCTGAGGGAATTGTGAAATCAGGCTGGGAATTCTTGGGATTTTAGGGCGGGGGGGAGATTTTTGAGGGAATTTTGGGATTTCTGAGGGGAATATTGGGGATTTCAGAGGGGATTTTTGGGATAAAATGCCAGAAAAATGGTGAGGGGGGTTCTTTTCCATGGATTTTCTTGGGAATTCTTCTCACAGGGAAGGATTTGGGGTAGTTCCCGGAGGAGATTGTGAGACCAGGCCGAGAATTTTTAGGATTTCTGAGGGGATTTTTTTTGATTTTTGGGGATTTTTGAGGGAATTTTGGGATTTCTGAGGGGATTTTGGGGTAAAACGGAGGGAAAAGGGTGAGGGAGGTTTTTTAACGTGGATTTTTGAGGGAATTCTGGTCAGGATTTGGGATCGTTCCGGGAGAAATTCCTGAGGGAATTGTGAAATCAGGCTGGGAATTCTTGGGATTTTAGGGCGGGGGGGAGATTTCTGAGGGAATTTTGGGATTTCTGAGGGGAATATTGGGGATTTCAGAGGGGATTTTTGGGATAAAACGCCAGAAAAATGGTGAGGGGGGTTCTTTTCCATGGATTTTTGAGGGAATTCTTCTCACAGGGAAGGATTTGGGGTCGGATTTGGGATAATTTCTGAGGAAATTTTGGGAATTTTTAGGATTTCTGAGGGGAATTTTTTTTATTTTTGGGGATTTTTGAGAGAATTTTGGGATTTCTGAGGGGATTTTTGAGATAAAACAGCAGGAAAAGGGTGAGAGAGGTTTTTTAACGTGGATTTTTGGGGGAATTCTGGTCAGGATTTGGGATCGTTCCGGGAGAAATTCCTGAGGGAATTGTGAAATCAGGCTGGGAATTCTTGGGATTTTAGGGCGGGGGGGAGATTTTTGAGGGAATTTTGGGATTTCTGAGGGGAATATTGGGGATTTCAGAGGGGATTTTTGGGATAAAATGCCAGAAAAATGGTGAGGGGGGTTCTTTTCCATGGATTTTCTTGGGAATTCTTCTCACAGGGAAGGATTTGGGGTAGTTCCCGGAGGAGATTGTGAGACCAGGCCGAGAATTTTTAGGATTTCTGAGGGGATTTTTTTTGATTTTTGGGGATTTTTGAGGGAATTTTGGGATTTCTGAGGGAATTTTGGGATTTCTGAGGGAATTTTGGGGTAACACGGAGGGAAAAGGGTGAGAGAGGTTTTTTAACGTGGATTTTTGAGGGAATTCTGGTCAGGATTTGGGATCGTTCCGGGAGAAATTCCTGAGGGAATTGTGAAATCAGGCTGGGAATTCTTGGGATTTTAGGGCGGGGGGGAGATTTTTGAGGGAATTTTGGGATTTCTGAGGGGAATATTTGGGATTTCTGAGGGGAATATTTGGGATTTTTGAGGGAATTTTTGGGATAAAATGGCAGGAAAAGGGTGAGGGGGGTTTTTTCCATGGATTTTTTGGGAATTCTGCCCCCAGGGAAGGATTTGGGATCATTCCTGAGGAAATTCCTGAGGAAATGTTGGGAATTTTTGGGATTTCTGAGGGGATTTTTTGGGATTTTTGAGGGAATTTTGGGATTTCTGAGGAAAATTTTGGGATTTTTGAGGGAATTTTGGGATTTTTGAGGGATTTTTGGGATAAAACATCACAAAAAGGCTGAGGGAGGTTTTTTCCATGGATTTTTTGGGAATTTTTGCTCCCAGGGAAGGATTTGGGATCGGATTTGGGATCATTCCTGAGGAAATTCCTGAGGAAATTCCGGGAATTTTTGGGATTTCTGAGGGGATTTTTTGGGATTTTTGAGGGGATTTTGGGATTTCTGAGGGAATTTTAGGATTTCTGAGGGGATTTTTTGGGATTTTTGAGGGAATGAAATTTTGGAATTTTTTTGCTTTTTCCAAAGGAATTTTTTCTGGGAAAATCCTGATTTTTTTTTTTTCCTTATTTTTTTTTTTTTATTTTTTCCAGATGGATCCAGCCCAGAGAATTCCCAGCTCCCCTTGGATTCCATGGATTTTCCTGAGCTGGAATTTTCCCCTCCACCCCCCTGGATCCCCTTTACCCCCTGAACCCTGATGGGACTGTCCCAGGTAAATCCCTTAAAAATCAATTTAAAAATTATTAAAATGAATTCAAAATCATTTAAAATATTCCCATTTCTGCTGGGACCATCCCAGGTAAATCCCATAAAAATACATAAAAAAATTATTAAAAGAAATTAGAAATAATTTAAAATGTTCCCATTTTTGCTGGGACCATCCCAGGTAAATCCCTTAAAAATCCATAAAAATTTTTTTAAATAAATTAAAAATAATTTAAAATATTCCCATTTTTGCTGGTAAATTCCATAGAAAATCCATGATAAAAAACCTTAGAATAAATTAAAAATAATTTAAAATTTTGCCATTTTTGCTGGGACCATCCCAGGTAAATCCCATAAAAATCCATTAAAAAAACCTTAAAAAAAACTAAAAATAATTTAAATTTTTCCCATTTTTTTCTGGTAAATCCCATAGAAAATCCATGAAAAAAAACCTTAAAATAAATTAAAAATAATTTTAAATTTTCCCATTTTTGCTGGGACCATCCCAGGTAAATCCCATAAAAATCCATAAAAAAATTATTAAAAGAAATTAAAAATAATTTAAAATATTCCCATTTTTGCTGGGACCATCCCAGGTAAATCCCATAAAAATCAATTTAAAAAATTATTAAAAGAAATTAAAAATAATTTAAAATATTCCTATTTTTGCTGGGACCATCCCAGGTAAATCCCATAAAAATCAATTTAAAAAGTTATTAAAATAGATTAAAAATAACTTTAAAATTTCCCATTTTTGCTGGTGAATCCCATAGAAAATCCATGAAAAAAAATCTTAAAATAAAATAAAAATAATTTAAAATTTTTCCATTTCTGCTGGGACCATCCCAGGTAAATCCCATAAAAAATCCATAAAAAAACTTATTAAAATAAATTAAAAATAATTTAAAATTTTCCCATTTTTGCTGGTAAATTCCATAGAAAATCTATGAAAAAACCCTTAAAATAAATTAAAAATAATTTTTAAATTTCCCATTTTTGCTGGGACCATCCCAGGTAAATCCCATTAAAACCCATTAAAAAATTTTTAAAAATAAATTAAAAATAATTTAAAATATTCCCATTTCTGCTGGGACCATCCCAGGTAAATCCCATAAAAATCCATGTAAAAAAAAATTTTAAAAAGTTAAAAATAATTTAAATTTTTCCCATTTTTGCTGGTAAATTCCATAGAAAATCCATTAAAAAAAACCTTAAAAATATTGAAAAAAATTAAATTTTTTTCCCATTTTTGCTGGGACCATCCCAGGATAAATCCCACATCAAATCCATGAAAAAAAACCTTAAAATAAATTAAAAATAATTTTTAAATTTCCCATTTCTGCTGGGACCATCCCAGCATAAATCCCATAACAAACCCATTAAAAAAAAATGAAAAATAATTAAAATTTCCCATTTTTGCTGGGACCATCCCAGGTAAATCCCATAGAAAATCCATGAAAAAAACCCTTAAAAATACTGAAAAAAATTAATTTTTTTTTCCCATTTTTCCTTGGACCATGCCAGGTAAATCCCACACAAAATCCATGTAAAAAAAATTAAAAACAATTTAAAATGTTCCCATTTTTGCTGTTTTTTCCCCAGATCCCCCTGAGGAGCTGCTGCAGGCTCTGAGGATTTTGGGCTTCGATTCCTTCAGGCCGGGCCAGGCCGAGGCCGTCACGAGGATCCTTTGTGGGAAAAATTCCCCATTTATTCCCTTGCCTGCTTCTTTTTCCCCAATTTTTTTCCTCCCAGTTTTCCTCACATTTTTTGGGTTTTTCCTGCTCTTTTTCCCACATTTTTTCTGTTTTTCCTGCTCTTTTTCCCACATTTTCCCTGTTTTTTCTGCCCTTTTTCCCACATTTTTTCTGCCCTTTTTCCCACATTTTCCCTGTTTTTTCTGCCCTTTTCTCCACATTTTCCCCTGTTTTTCCTGCCCTTTTTCCCACATTTTTCCTGGTTTTTCCTGCCCTTTTTCCCACATTTTTTCTGCCCTTTTTCCCACATATTTCCTGTTTTTCCTGCCCTTTTTTTTCCACATTTTTCCTGTTTTTCCTGCCCTTTTTCCCACATTTTTTCTGCCCTTTTCCCACATTTTCCCTGTTTTTCCTGCCCTTTTCCCACATTTTTCCCTGTTTTTCTGCCCTTTTTCCCACATTTTTCCTGCCCTTTTCCCACATTTTTCCCTGTTTTTCCTGCCCTTTTTCCCACATTTTTCCCTGTTTTTCCTGCCCTTTTTCCCATATTTTCCCTCAGTTTTTCCTGCTCTTTTTCCCACATTTTTCCCTGTTTTTTCTGCCCTTTTTCCCACATTTTTCCCTGTTTTCCTGCCCTTTTTCCCACATTTTTCCTGCCCTTTTTCCTGTTTTTCCTGCCCTTTTTCCCACATTTTCCCTGTTTTTCCTGCCCTTTTTCCCACATTTTTCCTGTTTTTTCTGCTCTTTTTCCCACATTTTTCCCTGTTTTTCCTGCCCTTTTTCCCACATTTTTCCCTGTTTTTCCTGCCTTTTTTCCCACATTTTTTCTGCCCTTTTCCCCCACGTTTTTCCCTGTTTTTTCTGTCCTTTTCCCCACATTTTTCCCTGTTTTTCCTGCCCTTTTTCCCACATTTTTCCTGTTTTTTCTGCCCTTTTTCCCACATTTTTTCTGCCCTTTTTCCCACATTTTCCCTGGTTTTCCTGCCCTTTTTCCCACCTTTTTCGTGTTTTTCCTGCCCTTTTTCCCCTCAGTTTTTCCCTGCTTTTTCCACTTTTCCCCTCAGCTTTTCCCACCCTTTTCCCCACATTTTCCCTGTTTCTCCTGCCCTTTTCCTCTCACTTTTTTTCTGCTTTTCCCTACATTTTCCCTGCTTTTCCAACCCATTTCCCCTCAGGTTTTCCCGCCTTTTTCCCCCACATATTTTCCCTGTTTCTCCTGCCCTTTTCCCCTCAGTTTTTCCCTGCTTTCCTCACCCATTTTCCCACATTTCCCTTCACTTTTTCCTGCCCTTTTCCCCAGATTTCCCCTCAGGTTTCCCACCCCTTTTCCCCTCAGTTTTTTCCACCATTTTTCCCACCCTTTTCCCCTCAATTTTCCCCTGCATTCCCCCTCAGTTTTCCCCATTTTTTCCCCACATTTCCCCTCAGTTTTGCCCCATATTTCCCTTCAGTTTTCCTGCCCCTTTTTCCCTCTTTTCCCCTCAGTTTTCCTGCCCTTTCCCCTCAGTTTTCCCTGCTTTTCCCACCCTTTTCCCCACATTTCCCTTCAGTTTTTCCCACCCTTTCCCCCACATTTCCCTTCAGTTTTTCCCCACATTTCCCTTCAGTTTTTCCCACCCTTTTCCCCACATTTTCCCTCTGTCTCCTGCCCTTTTCCCCTCACTTTTTTCCTGCCTTTCCCTACATTTTCCCTGCTTTTCTAACCCTTTTCCCCTCAGTTTTTTCCAGCCTTTCCCCCACCCTTTTTCCTCAGTTTCTCCTGCCCTTTTCCCCTCAGTTTTTCCCTGTTTTCCTCATCCATTTCCCCACATTTCCCTTCAGTTTTTCCACCCTTTTCCCCACATTTCCCCTCAGTTTTCCCCATTTTTTCCCACTTCTCCCCTCAGTTTTTTCCTCCATTTTTCCCACTCTTTTCCCCACATTTCCTCTCAGTTTTCCCCATTTTTCCCCAGATTTCCTCTCATTTTTTCCCCACATTTCCCCTCAGTTTTCCTGCCCCTATTTCCCATTTTTTCCCCTCAGTTTTCCTGCCCTTTCCCCTCAGTTTTCCCTGCTTTTCCCTCCCTTTTCCCCACATTTCCTTTCAGTTTTTCCCACATTTCCCCTCAGTTTTTCCCGCCCTTTCCCCCTCACATTTCCCGCCCTTTCCCCCACTTTTCCCCTCCCTTTCCCTTCCCTTCCTCCCACTTTTCCCCAAACCCCCTCAATCCCCATTTCCCCCCAGGTGAGGAGCGGCCAGGCCCAGCTCCTGCTGCTTTCCCCACAATCCATCATGGGCTCTGCATTTTTTTCCCGCCTTTTCCCTCTCATTTCCCCTCAGGTTTTCCCACTCTTTTCCTGCTCTTTTTCCCACATTTCCCCTCAGTTTTTCCCTGTTTTCCCCCCACATTTTCCCTCAGTTTTTCCCGCCTTTTCCCCTCAGTTTTTCCTGCCCTTTCCCCCTCACATTTTCCCGCCCTTTCCCCCTCAGTTTTTCTCTGTTTTCCCCCACATTTCCCCTCAGTTTTCCCCCCTCTTTTCCATTCAGTTTTTCCCACCCTTTTCCTGCCCTTTTCCCCTCACATTTTCCCTCCCTTTCCCCCACTTTTCCCCTCAGTTTTTACTCCTTTTCCCCACATTTTCCCTCAGTTCTTCCCGCCTTTTCCCCTCAGTTTTTCCCGCCCTTTCCCCCTCAGTTTTTCCCTGGTTTTCCCACTCTTTCCCCCACATTTCCCCTCAGTTTTTCCCACTCTTTTCCTGCCCGTTTTCCCACCCTTTCCCCTCAGTTTTTCCGTGGCTTTCCCACCGTTTTCCCCCCATTTCCCCTCAGTTTTCCCCTCCCTTTCCCCCTCACATTTCCCCTCCCTTTCCCTTCCCTTCCCTTCCCACTTTTCCCTAAACCCCCTTAATCCCCATTTCCCCCAGGTGAGGAGGGCCAGGCCCAGCTCCTGCTGCTTTCCCCAGAGTCCATCACGGGTTCCGGATTCATTTCCCCCCGGTGGCTTTCGCCTGCCTGCACGAGGCCGATTGCGTTTCCCGCCGGGCGCACAACTTCCGGCCGGCCTGCCTGCGGCTCTGCAAGGTGAGGGGGAGAGAAACCCAAACACCACAGAAAATCCTGCAAAAAACTCAGAAAATCCCCAAAAAACCTCCAAAAATCCTCAAAAAAACCCCCAAAAATCCTCAAAAAAACCCCCAAAAAACCTCAGAAAATCCCCAAAAAAACCCAAAAAAAACTTCAGAAAAATTCCCTAAAAAAACCTCAAAAAATTCTCCAAAAAAACCTCAGACAATCCTCCAAAAAAACCCCAAAAAATCCCCAAAAAAATCCCCAAAAATCTCCGAAAATCCTCCAAAAAAACCCCAAAAAAACCCTCAGACAATCCTCCAAGAAAACCTCCGAAAATCACCAAAAACCTCAGAAAATTCCCCAAAAAAACCTCCAAAAAAACCTCTGAAAATCACCAAAAAAACCCCATAAATCTCAGAAAATTCTCCAAAAAAACCTTAGAAAATCCTCCAAAACAATCTCAGAAAATCCCCAAAAAAACCCCAAAAAAACCCCAAAAACCTCAGAAAATCCTAAAAAAACCCCCAAAACCACAGGAAATCCTCCCAAAAACCTCCCAAAAAACCCCAAAAACCTCTGAAAATCCTCCAAAAAACCCCCAAAAAATCCCCCAAAAATCCCCAAAAAACACCTCTGAAAATGCTCCAAAAAAACCCCAAAAAGACCTCAGAAAATTCCCTAAAAAAACCTCAGAAAATTCCCTAAAAAAACCTCCAAAAATCCTCCAAAAAAAAACCCAAAAACCTCAGAAAATCCTAAAAAAAACCCAAAAACCTCCGAAAATCCTCCAAAAACCCCTCAGAAAATTCCCTTAAAAAAACCTCAGAAAATCCTCCAAACAAACCTCAGAACATTCCCTAAAAAAATCTCTGAAAATCCCCAAAAAATCCTCAAAAACCCAAAAAAATCCCCAAAAACCTCAGAAAATCCTCCAAAAAAATCTCAGAAAATTCCCAAAAAAACCCCAAAACCCTCAGAAAATCCCCAAAAAACCCCAAAAAGTCGCCAAAAAAACCCCAAAAACCTTCCAAAATCCTCCGAAAAAACCTCAGACAATCCTCCAAGAAAACCTCGGAAAATCCCCAAAAAAACCCAAAAACCTCCGAAAAACCCCAAAAAAACCTCAGACAATCCTTCAAAAAACCTCAGAAAATCCCCCCAAAAAACCCAAAAACCTCAGAAAATCCTCCAAAACAATCTCAGAAAATCCCAAATAAAACCCCAAAAACCTCCGAAAATCCCAAAAAAACTGCAGAAAATCCCCCCAAAAAAACCCCTAAAGCCCCAAAAACCTCATAAAAACCCCAAAAACACCTCAGAAAATCCTCCAAAAAAGCCTCAGAAAATTCCCTAAAAAAACCCCAAAAACCTCCGAAAATCCTCCAAAAAAACCCCAAAAACCTCCAAAAAAACCTCAGAAAATACTCCAAAAAACCCCAGAAAATTCTGAAAAAAAACCCCAATAACCTCAGAAAATCCTCCAAAAAACCTCAGAAATTTCCCTAAAAAAACCTCAGAAAATCCCCAAAAAAACCCCAAAAAACTTCCAAAAATTCTCCAAAAAAACCCCAAAAAACCCTCAGAAAATTCCCTAAAAAAACCTCAGAAAATCCCCAAAAAACCCCTCAAAAAACCCCAAAAACTTCCAAAAACCCTCCAAAAAAACCTCTGAAAACCCTCCAAAGAGCCTCCGAAAATTCCCCAAAAACCTCAGAAAATCCTCCAAAAAAATCTCAGAAAATTCCCCAAAAAAACCCCAAAGACCTCCGAAAAAACCCCAAAAACCTCAGAAAATCCCCCCAAAAAACCCAAAAAAGCCTCAGAAAATCCTCCAAAAACCCCTCAGAAAATTCCCTTAAAAAACCTCAGAAAATCCTCCAAAAAACCTCAGAAAATCCCCAAAAAAACCCCAAAAATCCCCAAAAATCCTCCAAAGAAACCCCAAAAACCTCCAAAAATCCCAAAAAAAAACCTCCAAAAATTCCCCAAAAACCCCAAAAAACCCCCAAAACCCTCAGAAAATCCCCAAAAAAACCCCAAAAACCTCCGAACATCCTCCAAAAAAACCTCAGAAGATTCCCTAAAAAAACTCAGAAAATCCCCCAAAAAACCTCAGAAAATCGTCCAAAAAAAACCCAAAAAAATCTCCAAAAAAACCCCAAAAACACCTCAGAAAAACCCCAAAAAAACCCCAAAAAGCTCAGAAAATTCTTGGAAAAATCCCCAAAAAAATCCCCCAAGAAACCCTCAGAAAAATCCTCCAAAAAACCCCCTGAAAACTCCAAAAAAACCTCTGAAAATCCTCCAAAAAAACCCCAAAAACCTCCGAACATCCCCAAACAAACCCCAAAAAATCCCCAAAAACCTCTGAAAATCCCCAAAAAAACCCTAAAAAACCCCAAAAAAACCTCAGAAAATCCTCCAAAAAAACCTCAAAAAAACCTCAGAAAATTGCCTAAAAAAACCCAAAAAATCCCCCAAAAAACCCCAAAAAATCCCAAAAAAAACCCCCAAAAACCTCTGAAAATCCCGAAAAAACCCTCCAAAAAAAACCTCCGAAAATCCTCCAAGAAAACCTCAGAAAATCCCAATAAAAAACCCAAAATAATCCCCAAAAAACCCCAAAAACCTCATAAAAAACCCCAGAAAAACCTCAGACAATCCTCCAAAAAAACCTCAGAAAATCCCCCCAAAAAACCCAATAACCTCAGAAAATCCTCCAAAACAATCTCAGAAAATCCCAAATAAAACCCCAAAAACTTCCGAAAATCCCAAAAAAACTGCAGAAAATGCCCCCAAAAAAACCCCTAAAGCCCCAAAAACACCTCAGAAAATCCTCCAAAAAAGCCTCAGAAAATTCCCTAAAAAAACCCCAAAAACCTCCCAAAATCCTCCAAAAAAACCCCAAAAACCTCCAAAAAAACCTCAGAAAATACTCCAAAAAAACCCAGAAAATCCTCAAAAAAAACCCCAATAACCTCAGAAAATCCTCCAAAAAACCTCAGAAATTTCCCTAAAAAAACCTCAGAAAATCCCCCAAAAAACCCCAAAAACCTCAGAAAATCCCCAAAAAACCCCCAAAAAAACCCCAAAAACTTCCGAAAACCCTCCAAAAAAACCTCTGAAAACCCTCCAAAAAGCCTCCGAAAATTCCCCAAAAACCTCAGAAAATCCTCCAAAAAAATCTCAGAAAATTCCCTAAAAAAACCCCAAAGACCTCCGAAAAAACCCCAAAAACCTCAGAAAATCCCCCAAAAAAACCCAAAAAAGCCTCAGAAAATCCTCCAAAAACCCCTCAGAAAATTCCCTTAAAAAACCTCAGAAAATCCTCCAAAAAACCTCAGAAAATCCCCAAAAAAACCCCAAAAATCCCCAAAAAACCTCAGAAAATCCCCAAAAAAACCCCAAAAAAACCCCAAAAATCCTCCAAAGAAACCCCAAAAACCTCAGAAAATCCCAAAAAAAACCTCCAAAAATTCCCCAAAAACCCCAAAAAACCCCCAAAAAAACCCCAAAAACCTCCAAACATCCTCCAAAAAAACCTCAGAAGATTCCCTAAAAAAACTCAGAAAATCCTCCAAAAAAAACCCCAAAAAATCTCCAAAAAAACCCCAAAAACACCTCAGAAAAACCCCAAAAAAACCCCAAAAAGCTCAGAAAATTCTTGGAAAAATCCCCAAAAAAATCCCCCAAGAAACCCTCAGAAAAATCCTCCAAAAAAACCCCTGAAAACTCCAAAAAAACCTCTGAAAATCCTCCAAAAAAAACCCAAAAACCTCCGAACATCCCCAAACAAACCCCAAAAAATCCCCAAAAACCTCTGAAAATCCCCAAAAAAAACCCTAAAAAACCCCAAAAAAACCTCAGAAAATCCTCCAAAAAAACCTCAAAAAAAACCTCAGAAAATTCCCTAAAAAAACCCAAAAAATCCCCCAAAAAACCCCAAAAAATCCCCAAAAAAACCCCAAAAACCTCTGAAAATCCCGAAAAAACCCTCCAAAAAAAACCTCCGAAAATCCTCCAAGAAAACCTCAGAAAATCCCAATAAAAAACCCAAAATAATCCCCAAAAAACCCCAAAAACCTCATAAAAAACCCCAGAAAAACCTCAGACAATCCTCCAAAAAAACCTCAGAAAATCCCCCCAAAAAACCCAAAAACCTCAGAAAATCCTCCAAAACAATCTCAGAAAATCCCAAATAAAACCCCAAAAACCTCCGAAAATCCCAAAAAAACTGCAGAAAATCCCCCCAAAAAAACCCCTAAAGCCCCAAAAACCTCATAAAAACCCCAAAAACACCTCAGAAAATCCTCAGAAAATTCCCTAAAAAAACCCCAAAAATCCCCAAAAAACCTCAGAAAATCCCCAAAAAAACCCCAAAAAAACCCCAAAAATCCTCCAAAGAAAACCCAAAAACCTCCGAAAATCCCCAAAAAAACCTCCAAAAATTCCCCAAAAACCCCAAAAAACCCCCCAAAAAACCCCAAAAACCTCCAAACATCCTCCAAAAAAACCTCAGAAGATTCCCTAAAAAAACTCAGAAAATCCCCCAAAAAACCTCAGAAAATCCTCCAAAAAAAACCCCAAAAAATCTCCAAAAAAACCCTAAAAACACCTCAGAAAATCCCCCAAAAAAACCCAAAAAAGCCTCAGAAAATCCTCCAAAAACCCCTCAGAAAATTCCCTTAAAAAACCTCAGAAAATCCTCCAAAACAACCTCAGAAAATCCCCAAAAAAACCCCAAAAAACCTCAGAAAATCCCAAAAATCCCCCAGAAAACCCCCCAAAACTTGCCCTTTCCCTGCAGGAGCTGCGGCAGCGCTGGGTCTGCGCTGCCTGCGGGGGCTCACGGCCACGGCCGGGGCGGGGTCACTGCGGGAGCTGGGGCGGGAGCTGGGGGTGCCCGAGGGGCCTCAGTGCGGGAGCTGGGGGTGCCCGAGGGGCCTCAGTGCGGGAGCCGGGGCGGGAGCTGGGGGTGCCCGAGGGGCCTCAGTGCGGGAGCTGGGGCGGGAGCTGGGGGTGCCCGAGGGGCCTCAGTGCGGGAGCTGGGGCAGCTCCTGGGGGTGCCTGAGGGGCCTCAGTGCGGGAGCTGGGGCAGCTCCTGGGGGTGCCCGAGGGGCCTCAGTGCGGGAGCTGGGGCAGCTCCTGGGGGTGCCTGAGGGGCCTCAGTGCGGGAGCCGGGGCGGGAGCTGGGGGTGCCCGAGGGGCCTCAGTGCGGGAGCTGGGGCAGCTCCTGGGGGTGCCTGAGGGGCCTCAGTGCGGGAGCCGGGGCGGGAGCTGGGGGTGCCCGAGGGGCCTCAGTGCGGGAGCTGGGGCAGCTCCTGGGGGTGCCTGAGGGGCCTCAGTGCGGGAGCCGGGGCGGGAGCTGGGGGTGCCCGAGGGGCCTCAGTGCGGGAGCTGGGGCAGCTCCTGGGGGTGCCTGAGGGGCCTCAGTGCGGGAGCCGGGGCGGGAGCTGGGGGTGCCCGAGGGGCCTCAGTGCGGGAGCTGGGGCAGCTCCTGGGGGTGCCTGAGGGGCCTCAGTGCGGGAGCCGGGGCGGGAGCTGGGGGTGCCCGAGGGGCCTCAGTGCGGGAGCTGGGGGTGCCCCAGGGGCCTCAGTGCGGGAGCCGGGGCGGCTGCTGGGGGTGCCCCAGGGGCCTCAGTGCGGGAGCCGGGGCGGCTGCTGGGGGTGCCCCAGGGGCCTCAGTGCGGGAGCTGGGGTAGCTCCCGGGGGTGCCCGAGGGGCCTCAGTGCGGGAGCCGGGGCGGGAGCTGGGGGTGCCCGAGGGGTCTCAGTGCGGGAGCTGGGGCAGGAGCTGGGGGTGCCCCAGGGGCCTCTGTGGAGAGCTTTATTAATAGTTGGTTAGCTATTGGTTGGAGCGTGAGTGTCCGTGCTAGGACCCAAAAGATGGTGAACTATGCGTGGGCAGGGCAAAGCCAGAGGAAACCCTGGTGGAGGTCCATAGCGGTCCTGACATGCAAATCGGTCCTCTGACCCAGGTCTAGGAGCAAAAGACTAATTGAACCATCTAGTAGCTGGTTCCCTCCAAAGTTTCCCTCAGGATAGCTGGCACTCAGCAATGGGCAGTTTTACCAGTTTTACCTGGTAAAGCGAATGATTAGAGGCCTTGGAGCTGAAACAATCTCAACCTATTCTCAAACTTTCAATGGGTAAGGGGGCTGGCTCGCTGGCGTGGAGCCGTGAGTGGAATGCGAGTGCTCGGTGGACCACTTCTGGTAAGCAGAACTGGCACTGTGGGATGAACCGAACGCCAAGTTAAGGCACCCGATGCCAATGCTCATCAGAGCCCAGAAAAGGTGTTGGTTGATCTAGACAGCAGGACGGTGGCCATGGAAATCGGAATCCGCTAAGGAGTGTGTAACAACTCACCTGCCGAATCAACTGGCCCTGAAAATGGATGGTGCTGGAGCGTCGGGCCCATACCCGGCTGTCGCCGGCAGTGCGATGCCCGCGGGGGCTAGGCCGCGATGAGTAGGAGGGCCGCTGCGGTGCGCCTCGAAGCCTGGGGCGTGGGCCTGGGTGGAGCTGCCGCAGGTGCAGATCTTGGTGGTAATAGCAAATATTCAAACGAGAGCTTTGAAGGCTGAAGTGGAGCAGGGTTCCATGTGAACAGCAGTTTAACATGGGTCAGTTGGTCCTAAGCGATAGGCGCGCGCCGTTCCGCAATGGCGGGCGATGGCCTCCGTTGTCCTCAGCCAATCGAAAGCGAGTCAGGTTCAGATCCCCGAGTCCGGACCGGCGGAAACAGGTGCCGTGAGGCACCCAGTGCAGTGACGCAACCGATCCTGGAGAAGCTGGTGGGAGCCCCGGGGAGAGTTCTCTTTTATTTGTGAAGGGCCAGGCGCCCTAGAATGGGTTCACCCCAAGAGAGGGGCCTGCGCCTTGGAAAGTGTTGTGGTTCCGGCGGCGTCCGGTGAGCTCTCGCTGGCTTGTGAAAATCCAGGGGAGAGGGTGTAAGTCTCACACCGGGCCATACCCATATCCACAGCAGGTCTCCAAGGTGAACAGCCTCTGGCATGTTGGAACAATGTAGGTAAGGGAAGTCGGCAAGCCGGATCCGTAACTTTGGGATAAGGATTGGCTCTAAGGGCTGGGTCGGTCGGGCTGGGGCATGAAGCAAGGCTGGGCATGCACCGCAGCTGGACTAGGCGCCGCGCGCAGGTGAGTGTGCTCTGCATGGCCCGCTTGGGCACCAGGGCATGTGCATGCACGGTGGCGACTCTGGACGCGCACCGGGCCCTTCCCGTGGATCGCCTCAGCTGGGGCGGGCATGGCCTGCCACCCCCTCTGCTCGCCCTCTGCCTTGCCGCGGACGGCGCCCCAGCGGCGGCCGCCGTCGTCACCGAGCCGTCACCCCTCAGTTCCTGCTGGTGGGGTCCCCACAGTGCGCACCGCCTCCCGCAGTTCGTGCAGGGGAGGGTCCCCGGTCGGGCTCCCCAGGCCGGTGCCCTGCCTCAGCTGGCGCCTAGCAGCTGGCTTAGAACTGGTGCAGATGAGGGGAATCCGACTGTTTAATTTAAACAAAGCATCGCGAAGGCCCGAGGTGGGTGTTGATGCAATGTGATTTCTGCCCAGTGCTCTGAATGTCAAAGTGAAGAACTTCAACAAAGCACGGGTAAACGACAGGAGTAGCTATGACTCCCTTAATTGTGGTCAGCAACTCAAATAATTTGCCACGGGCTCCCATGGGGAAGCCAACATATTCAATGTCATCAGCATTGGTCAGTTCTTGAATTTGTGTATGAAGGCACAGATACTTTTTGGCCTTCTCCGAGGCGCTTTCACTCAATGAGATATCAGAGTGCTCGTACCTCACAGTCACATCGACCACAGCTGCCTTAGAACTTTGACAAAGATTAAATCGGGTTTAAATAGTTCATTTACATCATCCCTCAGGTGTGGCTCCTCAAACACTGTCCAACACTCCCTCTTAGCCTCCTCACTAAGGGTTTCACAGATGGCATTGTGTCTCTTGATCCTGGCTTCTTGAGTGATGGATGGCGCAGTTTCTGACATGCGGGCTACGGTGTCCAATCTAGCTCCACAATGTCTGCAAGATTGAACAACATTCTCTTGTCTACCCCTAGCCAGGAATTCCCTTGTCGGGTAGACATTTGCTCTTAGTTGTAGGGCCGTAATTAGTTTACGATTAGGTATGCCCTTAAACCGCCTTATCCAGGCATTACTGATCTCATCATTCTCGAAATTCTCAATCCCATGGCCCTGGGCAACCAGATGGGTCCATTTTTGAAATTCTAGTTTTCTCCAGTTACAAGGTCTTGGGTAACGAATCTTAGGGACGGGTGCTTCCCATTCCAGCCGGGCTCCATCGTTGCCCTCCGACTCTACCAATGGTAAAGGCTCCCAAATTGATGGGATGGACTCTTGTGTCCCCAATGCTTTCAACCATAATTGTTCAAATAACCATTCCAGATGTACTTCCTTTAGATATTTCACAAGAGTCTCATCCAAAGACTGGGCTAATCTATGGAGTCTTCACACCTGAATACTTGGAATAAGCACCACCAATCTGATGAGACCTAAATTGCCATCTTTGAAACTGGTATACAAGACCGCATCACATGTACTTTGAGGAAGATGAAGCCATTCCTTAATCGTATTGCGAATCAAATGGTCAAGAGATTCGAGCAGGCCCACCTTGACTTCTGTATGGTCAGCCAGATATATCAGTCTCGGGATGGTATAGGTCCTGAGTATATCGACTTTCTGAAGTGGTTTTAAGGGCGAATGACCAATCCGATGAAGCCAATCTGTGAGCTTCTCTGATAATCTAGGATCTGCAAAGCCAGTCCAAGGGTCAACCCATGTGCCGAGATATCTTTCTGAGCTCCCTGGGTCGATCATATTAAGGGGGGATCCATTAATCACCCATGCAGGACAATCATTGATGGTATACAAGTCCCTAGTAGGCTTGATGTAAAAGCCATGACATTTTTCCCCCTTTGTACTAAGGCCAGTAAGATTGCAAAATGCCTCCAAAATGTTGATGTTATGACACATGCCTTCCCAAGAGTCACTCAGCAGCACCAAGTCATCAGCAAACGCCATGGCCGTAACTTTCGAACCCCCATGATGGAAACCCTCACCTTCACTCTCGAGTTTACATAGAAGGGGGTCCATCGCTAAATTGAACAGCGAAGGTGACATGGGGTCGCCTTGCTTGACACCTGAGCGAATGTATATGGGGTCTGTCCTTTCTCTTCCAATGGAAATGCATGTCTTAACATCACGATACATTTCCCTCACCAACTTCATCATGTGTGGATCCACTCCACTCTTGTCCAGACCCTCAAATATATGCTGATGACAAACGGTGTCAAATGCCTTAGCAAAGTCCACGAACACGACCCCCAGATGTTTATGTTCTCGCTTAGCTGTTTTTACTACAAGCTGTAACAACTTGAGGTTCTCGGCACAACCTGATGCGCAAATGAAACCCCGTTGCTGGGGGTTAATGGGACATGCTTTGGACAGCCTCGCAGTAGCGATCCTGGAGAATAGGCTAATCACCATTGAACCAATAGTGATAGGCCTCCAGTTATTGATATCACCAAGCTTCTCTGCATCCAAAGCCTTGGGCATCAAGACTGTCCTGCAGTCCCGCAGTGCATCTGGAACAGTACCGGTGATAAGCCGGAGGTTGAAGATCTCAGTCAACTGGGAAAATGTTGGGTCTTTGCAATAATCTGACCCAAAGTGATCCCATCTGGCCCGGGAGCAGAGGTTTTACACATCTCTCTCATGTTCTTATCAATCTCTTTGTCAGTAATTAGGGCCTAGAATGCGATGTTATCCGCCTCCTTATATGGAGGGAAATTCAGAAGGCCACCAAATATACCAGAGGTATCCCACCTTCTTTTAAAGTGATCGTGGAGAACACTTGATGGTACTTGGCACTGAGAGGCTTTCGTGCTGTCCAGGATGACATGCGCGAGGCGCCTTCTATGTAACTCGTACAACAGTTGGAATCTCAAGAATTTTCCCCTCTTAATAGCTCTTTTGCACATCCAATTTGATGGAGTTTTGGATGCTTTTTGGCCACGGAATGCCTGCTTCTTTCTACCCTTACAGATAGAATTAATTTGGCTAGGCACACCCAGAATACCGAGAAACTCATTATACACATCGTTCACCACCTGACCTGGATCTTGCCCATCAAGAATTTTCTCGAAGGCCTCCCGGATACACGGTGAATTTGCCAACTGATAATCCCGCTTTGAACACCTCGCAGTATTGGAGCTTTAACTGTCCCTCCTTGGGCACCTTGGCAGACCCGGGAGGCTGTTCAATCCCTGTGGCACCTATAGTCCTTCATGACCTTTTGCAGAGGGACCTCTCGCTAGAAGGCGCCTTTTATCGCTTATTTGCTTTGCCATTTTAGTTGGAATATGCTCCGCTATAAGTTGGTTGATATTCCTTTTACCGGCAAACTTGTCCACCAGTTGTACCAGGAGAGCCTCTTCCTCCTCAGTCCATACCCGTTTGTGGGCCCCTCGGGCCGGTGATTCTTTGGGTTGGGTAGCAACAATCCACTCCACATTTCACACAAGAGGATGTCTTATCCTCCTGTGCTGACCCAGGCCAATCTTAGCGGCAAATCCTCGGTGGCACACCTCACAGATCCATTCCCAAGTGTGAGCCACACACGCCATTCCCTTGCAGCATGGGATGTGACAGGAGATACTGTGGTATTTTAGATTTTGTTTACCACATTTTGCACACCTGAAAATGATCTTTCTCTGCCCTGAGACAGAGTAGAGATCCATTCTGAATTAGGTGAATTGTCTGGGAGAGGTGAAAAGTCTGTGAGGCCAAAGCTGAAGGAAAAACTCACATGCCGAGACAGCAAGGAGACAGATAAAGAAAAACAGAAAAGACCACGAGGTCAATTTGCCCCAGACCTAGGAATTCCTTTGATAAAGAAGAACTGGCAATAAATGTCACGCGGAATGAATATGAATGAACCTATTGTGAAAACTGTATGCATATGCATTTGGAAGGGGGATAAAAGGAGGACTGAAATTTTCAGGGGTACGCATGCCTTTTGAGGAGAATTTTCTCTGCATGCGTCCGGCGCTGTAAATAAACATACCGAGCTTTACAAGTTTTATAAAGTTGTGAGGTTTCTTCTTTTCTCCGCGAAACAAGGGACAAGAATGGATGGGTGTGGTGGGAGATGTCAGTGATGGGGTCACACAATGGAGGGGTGAGGGGACACAGGGCAGAGGCATGGGGAGCCAGGGCAGATGTCTGGGAGACATGGAGGTCCCCAGGGAGGGCACCTGACGAGGCTGTGGGGGTTCCCTGTGCCAATCCCCGCACTCACTGCGCACCGTGACGCGGAGCCGGGCACTGCTTTTCCGCATGGCCCCCCACTCGGAGCTCACCTGGCAGCTGTAATTTCCTGAGTGGGAGACCCCCACAGTGGGCACCAGAAGCTGTGGGGACCCCTGCAGGCCCCCCACCACCTGCCCATCCTAGTAGAACTCGTGCAGGAGGGGAGATCAGGTTTGCAGGGGGCTGGGGGTGCTGAGGCAGCTGAGAGTCAGGTTGGACCCCTGGGTGGGCTCAGGGGGACCCTCCAGCACTGGCACCGAGAAGAGCTCAGGGAAGGAGAGGGGAGGTGAGGACTGTGACTCTGAGTCCACTGGGACGTGTCTTTGGGTTTGTCAGGAGATTGGAGTTCCAGCCATGGGTGTGCTCACCGTGCACGGTCACTGTCACTGCTGCTGACCATGAAAGAATGGACCTCCCCAAACCCTTGCTGCTGTAGCTGCCGCTGTGGTTCAGCTACAGAGGGGAGAGGGACAGCTCAGTCCCATTTATGGGCGGCCCCCAGATCCTTCTCATCCTGGTAAAATCTCACCCTGGTGACCGTGTTTTTCAACCAGCCCTTGCAGGGCAGTGTCACCGTGTCTCCCTCCAGCAACGCCTGTGCTGGCACCTGCAGCACCAGATCATCTGTGGGACAGGAGGGTGCCATCTCACTGAGGGGTCGAGACAGGTCCAAGGTGGGTGCCCATGGCACCAGGGATACCTGGGTGCACTGGGACGAACTGGGATGTCCCTGTTTGCAGGGTACAGGCTCTCAGCACACAGGGGGTGTGAGGCCACCTACAGAGTGCAGCCCATCCAGACCTGTTGGGGGCAATCCTGACCTGTTGAGATTTATGAATCTCAACAGATCCCCTCTCAACATTTGAGACTGTCACGGGAGGGCTGAGCCCAGTGCCAGGTCTGTCACATATGTAGGTGCCTGTCTCAGTGACAGTGAGGTGGTTCTGTCCCTCCTACCACCAGCGCTGGCTGTCCTTGTACCAGGTGGTGGCACCGGCCGTCCCCGAGCTCTGGCAGGTCAGTGTCCCCCGGTCCCACAGCACCGCCAGCCTCCAGGGGGGCTCCACCAGGAGATGGGTGGTCTGGGCACCTGCGGGTGACAGGGGACACCAGCCGGCCAGGGCCAGTCCAGGGCTAGGATCAGCGGGGTGGGGCCATGGCATCCCCCAAGGACTCACCAGCAAGGCCAAGGGTCTGGGCTGGAAGGGAGAAGGGAGAGCCACCACACCCTGTACTCCAGGTGCTGCTCACACCAGCACCTGGAGTACAGGGTGTGGTGGCTCTCCCCAAACTGTTGTCCCCGCGAGGACAGCAATTCTTGTGGGAAAGTGTGACTGGGTGGTCCTTAAAAGATTTGGAGAGGCAGGGGGACATGTCTGTGTCACAGCCACCTGTGCACCACATCCATGTGGCACAGACACCTTGGGAACAGGGACACCGAGGCCACCCTGGGCTGAGGCAGAACATGGGGACACTGTGGACACTCTGGGTATGAGGACACCATGGACACAGCCCATGCTGGCCCAGGTCACCCCCACCAGCTCATGATCCCATCCCCATGATCCCATCCCCATGGCCACATCCTCACTGTTCTTGTCCCCTTCTGTCCCTGCATCCCGGTTCCCTTGTCCCTATTCCCAGAGCTACCTGAGCCCAAAGATGCCAGTCCCCACATTCCTGTCCCCACATGCCCATCCCCAAATTCCTGCCCCTGTTCCAGTGTCCAAAGCCACCCTACATCCACTGTCCCACCAAGGTGCACTGTGGGTTACATAGACTGGCACTGCTGGCATTGGGGACCTCAGGGGACCCCGCAGCCCCCCTGTGCCCCCTCCCCTCCCCATCCCCGGGGTGTCAGGCCCATGCCCAGGGCACTCACCCCACAGGAGCAGTGCCACCTTCCCGGCCATCCCGGTGTCCCCAGCCATGTGCACTGACTGTCACTCGCTGCTGTGGCCACCGCTCCCCTGGCTGGCAGCTCTTCGGATGAAGGGGAAGGAAGCGAGGTCGCGTCTCTTCCCCATGTGTAGGTGGCCCTTGGTGGGGGCAGGGTGACCACAGGCTGGGGGCACAGGCTGGGGACAAGGTTGCATAATCTGGGGACATGGTGGGGATGTTGTTGCCAGAAGTGGAGTGCTCAGGGGATGTGCGGAACCAAGAATGGGTGTCCAGGAGAATGGGGGTTCAGGGGAATTGGGGTCTCCATGCCTGGGGGGATTCAGGGATGGGGGTGCTGTAGGAACATGGTCCCCAGGGATTTGGGGTCATGGCATGTGGGTGCCAGGGTTGGGGGTGCAGGGGAAAAAAGGGCACCCTTGGGAACAGGGGTTCTGAGAGAGGAAGCAGCCCATGGGACGGGATCAAGGCAATGGTGGTGCTGGGCAAGGGCAGTCCGGGGATGAGGGTCCCCAAGGAGGAGAGACCAAGGCAATGGGGGTCCCATGGTTGGGTTCCCATGGGAATGGGGGGGCCAGGGATGGGCAGTGGCTACGTGGGCACAGGCTTCACAGCTCCTTTCCAGGGTGCCTCAGATTTTGGGGTGACTCAGAGCCCAGCAAAGCCCTATCCCTGAAGCACTCCAGGGCTGTCCTGGGAGTCTCTGTGTCCCTGCCCCACACACCCCTGGGTCAGGTCCCCCCATTTCCTGACTCAGCAATCCCAGGCAACACTTGAAGACCAGTTGGTTCAGACCAAAGCCATAGAATAAAACCAAAAATCTTTCCCACACCATTATTTTCACAATAGGTGAAAACTCAGTGAAAATACAGCTAGCAAGGTATAAATGCTCTGCTCTATAGAATCCATTGCTTTCCCAATAAGTAACTCACAAAAAAAACCACAAACAAATCACAATGAAATGAGAGTTTTCAGTTCCCTTTAGGAGCCCATTTGTACATAACACAGCAGCGTTTGCTTGTGGATAACACAGAGTGCGGAATCTCCCTGAGTGTCCAACAGCTCCATGGGATTGTTCCCTGCCTGCTGGGTAGCAACCCTGCCCCTAAGGAAGCCTTTTCTTGGGCCATCTTTAGGAACTCTCCCCATTTTGCTCCCCATTCCCAGCCTGAAACTTAACTGACTTCCCATGGAGAAAGGGGAGAAGCTCTGTCCATTCTTGGGACAGTGCACAGGAATCCGTGGAAATGCCCGTGTGTGCCTCAGGGTCTGATTCCCTGGTAAATCCACTCCAGCCTGCCCTGAATTCCCCTGCCTGGGCACTCCCTGCTCCTGCTGTGACACTCCTGTTCCCCAGACCCTCGTGTGCAGCCCCTGCTCAATATTTCCACACTTTTCCCTCTCTTCTGGTGTGCACATCCAGAACCCAAACATTCTTTCTGGAAGTTCCAAATATCTGCAGGTTTTGTTCAAGAAGGAGGGTACAGGTCAGGTTGTTCAGCAGATTGTTGTCGTATTTGCAGTAGTTCTGGGGCTATTTCAGTTCCTTGGATAGAGGGACAAAATAATCAATTGCCGCATTCCTGGACTGGTTCCCTCACAGGTGCCCCTGCAGGGGTTTTTCCAGCCAGCCCTGCTCTGAAAACCATCAAAGGCCCTCACAGAGCCACTGCTTGGGCTCTCTTGGGGTTTTGTGCTTCTTGCAGGGCTGAGCAAACCACAGCTCAGCTCATCCTGTGGAGGGGCCTTTTTCCACCCACAGAATTCTCACCTCTGCAGCAGCTCTAAAGCTGCCAGAAACAAAGCCAAGGGGGCAGGGGGACCCTCAGGTGCTGGCTGCCCCCTGGGGCTGGGCAGAGCAGGGCTGGGCAATGGCCATCCCTGTGCAGTGGGGCTGGGCCATGGCTGGGCCCCACCCTTGCATTGACAGGGGTCCCCAGGATGTGCCACCCCTGGGACAGGCACCGGCCAGGAATGTGCAGGGACATTTCTGGAACTGCCACATCTGGGGCAGGACCCCCCATTATAGGATGTGTCACCCCCTGAGACAGGATCCCCCAGCTGAACTCCAGAGGAGAGACCTTAGAGGACAGAAGCCCCCTCTATGTGCCCCCCTAGAAACAGAGAATGCCCCCTATTTCATCTGACTCCCAGCACAAATGGCCTCTTTCCTCTCCTCCAGGATAAAGAAAGTGGTAGGGTTGAGCAGGCACAGCCCAGCACCTCCATACCCCAAAGCATCCTCACCCCTCCCTGCACCCCCTGCTCCCCATTTCCTCCCTCTTCTGGTTCCCCCAACCTGTTCACAGCTCAGGTGCACCCCAGGATTTCTGAGCCAAAACTGGGGGTGAGGGAATATGGCAAAAAGTAAGAAGAATAAGGAAAAAAGAGAAATAAAGAGAGGAAAAAGTCAGGGGCAGGTGAGGACACAGAGGCCAAACTACCCAGGACCCCCATGCAATGCCTGGCCAGGAAATGAACACCCCAGGGGTGATTATTGGGGCCTAGCCTCACCCCAAAAGGAGGCCACATTGTTCTGGGACCCTCATCCCCAAGTCTTAGTCCACCCAACCCTTGGGACACCCATTTACATGGGACCCCATCCCTGGGCACCCCATTTACCTGGACACTCATCACTTGCTCCCTACACAGCCTTAGACTCCAAATTGTGGCAACACCATGTCTCCACCATGTCTCACTATCCCCAACCATGTCCCCACACTATGCAGCCTTGTCTCCAGGCTGTCCCCAGCTTGTAGCCACCCTGCCCCCACCAAGGGGCCACCTACACGTGGGGACAGACGTGGCCTTGCTTCCTTCCCCTTCATCTGAAGAGCCGCCAGCCAGGGGAGCGGTGGCCACAGCAGCGAGTGACAGCCAGTGCAAATGGCTGGGGACACCGGGATGGCCGGGAAGGTGGCGCTGCTCCTGTGGGGTGAGTGCCCCAGGCACAGGCATGACACCCCGGGGATGGGCCCTGGTGAGGCAGAGACTGGTGGGGAGGGGGCACAGGGGGACTGTGAGGTCCCCTGAGGTCACCAATGGCAGCAGAGGCAGAGCAGAGCATGGAGCTCAGTGTGACCAGAGATTTAGGGTGGCTTTAAGGACAGAAATAGGGGAACTGGGATGTGGAGACAGGAAGAGGGGAATAGAGATGTGGGGACAAGGATGTGGCAGAAGGAGCCTTGGGGCTTGGGGACTGTGGGGATAGGGACAGGGGAACAGGGATACTGGGACATGGAATGGGGCCACGTAACATGCAGATGTCACCTGGCCATGGGGAAAGGTGCCATTGGAATTGGGATCATGGGCACAGAACCATGGGACTTGACCGTGGGGACAGGTGCTGTAGGGCTGGTGGAGGTGGGCAGTGCAAACATAGGGTGTCCACAGTGTCCCCATGACCCTGACCCAGCCCTGTCCTTTCTCCCTTCCAGCCCAGACCCTCGGCCTCGCTGCTGAGTCCACGGGGGATGCCAGGTCCCCATGCCCTCTCCCCAAGCCCGCACTGGCCCTGGCAGGCTGGTTTTCCCTGTCACTCGCAGGTGCCCAGACCACCCAGCTCCTGGTGGAGTCCCCATGGAGGCCGGCGGTGCTGTGGGACTGGGTGACACTGATCTGCCAGGGCTCGGGGACTGCCTGTGACACCACCTGGTACGAGGATGGGCAGTGCTGGTGGCAGGAGGGAGGTGACCATTTCACTGTCACTGAGAGTGGCACATACACATGTGAGAGACCTGGAAGTGAGTGCAGCCTGCCCATGAACATCTCAGACGGTGAGGGTGGTTTGTGTCCCCAGCTTGGCACCCAGGGGAACCCCGAGGATGCTGGATGAGCTCTGCTTCACGGGTCACCCTCTGGTGTGACCAGAGACTGTCCCCTATACAGGGGGACATCCCAGAGCATCCCACTATGGGGGGACCCTCGTGTTGAAATTGGGGAAACCTGGTGTGCTGGCTTTGACCCAATATGGGGGTCCTGATGACATCAGGACCCTCCAGACCCCTGTGATGTGACGGCACCCCTCTGTCCCCCAGACCAGCTGGTGCTGCAGGTGCCGGCGCGGGCACTGCTGGAGGGGGAAACGCTGACACTGCGCTGCCGGTACAGGCAGGAGAAGTTGGCCACTCTGGTGTTCTTCTACCACAAGGGGACAGAACTGAGGAAGCTCTACAATGGGACCGAGCTGTCCCTGTCCCCTCTGCAGCAGAACCACAGCGGCCGCTACCGCTGCAAGGCCTGGGTGAACAACGGGGTATCATGGGGATTGGAGGAGTCAGTGCTGGTGACAGTGACAGTGCATGGTGAGTACCTCACAGCCACAACCCCGACAGCCCCATAGCACCTCCCCAGGGATTTGGGGTCACGGGTCCCAAAGCCCCCCATTTTCTGCCTTGAGCTTGTCCGGGGACCAATGCTGGAGGGTCCCCCTGAGCCCACCCAGGGGTCCCCCCTCACTCTCAGCTGCCTCAGCACCCTCAGCCCCCTACGGCCCCGAGCCCCCCTCCTGCACCTGTTCTACCAGGACGGGCAGGTGGTGGGGGGCCCGCAGGGGTCCCCACAGCTGCTGGTGCCCACCGTGTGGTCTCCACTCAGGGAATTACAGCTGCCAGATGCGCTAAGGGGGGGGGGGGGGGGCGTGCGGAAGAGCAGCGCCCGGCTCCGCATCACGGTGCGCAGTGAGTGCGGGGATGGGCACGGGGAGCCCCCACAGTCTCCTCTAGTCTCCTTTCCTGGGCATCTCCATGTCCCCCGGACACCATGCTTCTGTCCCCCACCTCTGCCCTGCGTCCCTTCACACCTCTGTGGTGTGACCCCATCCACAACATCCCACATCACACCCACTCCCCTTGTCCCTACCCACCCACACCAGCTGCCCGCCCCTCCCTGTGCTCTCAGTCCAGTCTCTGTCCCCACAGTGCCTGTGGCCAATGCCATCATCACCCTTGGTACCCTATCACACCAGGTGCGTGCAGGTGACAAAGTGACCCTGCACTGCTTGGTGCAGGTGGGCTCAGCCCCTGTCACCTTCACCTGGCTGCACAATGGGCAGGAGGTGACCCAGAGTCCCCTCCTGGAGCTCAGGGCAGTCGATGTGGGACATTCGAGCACCTACCAGTGCGTGGCCACCAACCAGCTGGGACACGATGGGCACCGAGTGTTCCGGACACTCAGCCAAGAAGTGGCCGTGTTGGTGACACCGTGGGTACACAGGGACACAGGTAAGGTCACACAGGGTCATTCAGGGTCAAAGGACCCTTGGGGTTCTGGGTGACCCTGATGTGTCCCCCTGTTTCTTGCAGTGGCTGCAGGGGTCGGTCGGGCCCTTTTCTTCCTGCTGCTGCTCGTGGGTGTCATTGTGGCCTGGCACCAGTGGCACTGTGTGGGTGGGTGACAATGTGGGGACAGGGAGTCCTATGGAACTGTAGAGGTCCCCAGAGTGTGGGCATGATAGGGCAGCACCCATAGCCCCAGAATTGTCACCTTGCCTGGGGGTCCTGCTGGGTTTGGGGAGATGCTGGAGAGTCCTGCAGGGATGTTGGGGGTTCTTTCAGGGGCCCTGGCAGTGTTTGGAGCATGTCTGACCCACTGGGCTTTGAATTCTTGAGGCTGAGTTGGCCCAGAACACTGGGGAGGCTCATAAATTCTGGGGGCCTTTAGGGATGCCTGGGGGTGCTGAGGGGAATTGAGGGTCCCAAAGGGGTTCAGGAATCCTGAGAGGGGGCAGGGCCCTGGGACCCCACAGTCACCCTTACCCTCTTTCCTTTGCAGCTGCCAGGAAGCAGCAGGAAAGGTGAGTGAGGTTTTTCAACCATGAGTGCCCTTTTTCCCACATGACACAAGTCTCCACCGCCTTCCACACATTGTCTTTTTCCCCACAGGCCCCCCCCGATCCCCCATCCCCCCCAGAGGAGGGAGAGGTTGTGTACACCCACGTTGTGAGCACCAAACGTGCAGCGTGACTACTGTGGACTGGGGTGTCACCCTGTGAAGGTCCGCCCGAAATGAATGGGTGACGAATGATTTTTGGGTGCAAAAATAACCAACAAAGGCACAGGGGTTTTGCAGTAACAAATCAGCAAGATGCAATTTATTGATGGTAACCACAGCTAAATATGCATTAGGTTAGAGGATCCGGGGAAGAGAAGGGTAGGACAAGGGGAAAAGGGAGGAAAGAAAGTTAGGGAATGGGGTATAGCTACCAAGACGTGATGCCTTTGGGGTCCCGCCGCCGATGCTTGCTGGTACACGTCTTGGGGAGATTCTCAGAGAGGCAGTCGAACCGAACCCCAGATATACTGTTCTTGGTTGGGGGAAGGGTGGCCGAAATTAGGTTTCCATGGAGGGGAAAAGTCCATTGTTTTCATGGCCGAATGCTCACAGGTACGTTTACTCTGGGCAGGTTCTCCCCCTTCCCTGAGTTGGGAGGGGGTACAGCCCCAGTCTCTGGAAGGAGGTGGCCAGGGGGGTGCCATGGGGGTGCCAATAGGGTGCCAGTAGGGTGCCAGAGGGGTTCATGGTTCTTTGATGAGGGGATTCGCATCTCTGTTGGTCCGTCACGGTGGTTGAAGACAGGCAAGAGGGGTCCTCTCTTGGAGCGGGGGGGAGCCACCCCAGAGCTCAGTCCAGCCAGGCCTGAAGTTTGGAAGAAAGTCCAGTTCCATTGTTCAGAACAGGGCAGCATGCCCCCTTCGAGTACAGCATGGCATGTTCTGCAGACACCATCTGTAAACACGCTAAATACGCATGAGACTTTCTTTCCCAACTGGCTCAACAGTTTTTTAACCCTTCGGTGGTCTCATGACAATAGTGAGGCAAAAACTGAAGGATTTCCGGATGGACTTCCACACACCCCTTCCCCTTTGGTCCCCCCAACTGTTCTGTCCCGCAGGGCCCTCAGGTGTCACCGACCACCAATAACCCTGGTGGACTGCGTGGAGCTGCGGGGACCCCAAGGGTGACCAAGAAATCCCAGTGACATCAATGAGGTTGTGCTGTGACACTGGGGGCAACTGGGGTGCACTGGGTGTCCCCACCCATGGGCACCCACTCGTATGTTTGCTCCCACTAAAAACTGCCCCTCCCTGTGGAGGCACAAAGATCCCAAAGGGCTGAGAGAAGAACAATTTCTTGCAACGGCAATGAGAGAGAAAAAAACCAAAAGCTACAGCAACAAGGATCAGATTCAAAATTTTCACAAAAATATAAATTTCCTGGGGAAGTCCCCAAAAGGAACAAACCCTGGACACTCTCCTCTGCTCAATTCCTCCACCAGAGGAACCTGCAACTTGCAACTTCCTTGCTCTGATAGCCAAAGCGGCCTTCAGGAGGCTCTGGATTCTCTTGTGCCCTGTCCCAAACTCTTCCTGTGCCCTGTTGCCCCCACGAGGATATCACAAATGCCCTGTGGGGGTTCCAGAGCCTCCCCCTTCTTCAGAGCAGGTCAGGATCCGGCCATGGCACAGAGTGGGATGTCAGAGACAAGAAAATTTTGATGTCTGGAGACCTTGTGGAACATCTGTGTGTGGCAGGGATTGGTCAGACTTTGCTTTTGGTGAGACAGGGCCCTGTCTGTCCATCAGTCTGTCAGCCATGGCACACTGGGGACAGTGTGAGGCCCTGCCAAAGCCAGCTCCTGAGTGGCTGGGTGACCAGAAGTGTGAGCTGGGGAGAGGGCCCTTGGTAGCCAAACTGGCTTAAAAGGTAGAGCATGAGGTTGCCAAATCCCAGACCCTGTCTTTCTTGGGATGTCTGTCTCATCCCATGAGTTGGCAACACATTTAAATGAGAAATGTTACCCAAGGAAAGTGGGATCTGTCCTGGAATGAAAAGCAGACCCATGCTAAAACATTTATTAATTTCAAAAATGATGGGGCTTCCAGGCCAAACTGTAAGAAAAGGAATAACAGCTCTTTACTAAGAAATTGATAAACCAGAACAGAACAAACAACACAAACCCAGAACTTTCCCTCCTGCTCAGTGCTGTTGGTTTTTGTGGCAGTTATAACCGCGGCCAGCAGGGGGTGCTGAAGGGAGCACTCCCAGCCAGCAGGGGGCGCTGCAGAGAGCACTCCAGGCCAGCAGGGGGCGCTGCAGGGAGATTTCCCGGCCAGCAGGGGCGCCCCCGTACAGCTCCATCCCCTCAGGGGCCATGGCGGCCTCGGACAGGAGGGAGGAGGGGAAATCGCTCCTTTTGCAAACTCACGGCCACGAATCGGTCCCGGCACCACCACCGGCAGTGGGCAGAAGCCACCAAGGCAGCAGGTTGGATCCCAGTGCCCACTGGCACCGTAGCAGTGTCCCGGAGCCAGGCACATGCCCTACGCAACACCTGTGACCGCTCTCCATGATCCCGAATGGAAGGAAGGCAGCGCCTGACCCAGACAGGTCTCGGGTCCACAACAGCCCCTCTGGTGGCTTAACACCACAATTCCTGCAAACTCTCAGCCCTTTCCTCAGGTGAGGAGGGCAGGGATGGAGCAGCTTTGGGGACACCTGGAATCCAGATAGGGTCCCTCCCCAGAACTCCTCCATGGCTGGGGCCAGAGCCCCTGTGCGATATTTCCAAACATCTCCCTCTTTGTTGATGGCCACAGCCTGAGCCCAAACATTCTTTCCATGAGGTTCCAGAAGGCTGCAGGTTTTGTTCAAGAAGGAGGGTCCAGGTAAGCTTGTTGAGCAGATTGTTGTGGGACTTGCAGTAGTGCTGGAGCTCTCTCAGTCCCTTACCAAGAGGAACAACTGATCAATTGCTGCATTTCTGGACTGGGTCTCCCACAGCCTCCCCTGCAGGGTGTGTTTCCAGCCGGCCATGCTCTGAAAACCATCAGAGGCCCTCACAGAGCCACTGCTTGGACTCCCTTTTTGGTTTGTGCCTCTTGCAGGGCTGAGCAAACCACAGCCAGGCCTTTTTCCACCCACAGAATTCTCACCTCTGCAGCAGCTCTAAAGCTGCCAGAATCAAAGCCAAGGGGGCAGGGGGGACCCTCAGGTGCTGGCTGCCACCTGGGGCCGGCCAGATCATGGCTGGGCAATGGCCATCCCTGTGCAGTGGGGCTGGGCCATGGCTGGGCCCCACCCTTGGATGGCCACCCCAACAACATCAGCCACTCCACAATAAACATCACTGTTCCAGCAGTAGCAACATCACAATATTTAATCAACAATATAATCAATAATGTTATATCATTTCGTATAATATCCAGCGAAAGTCAACTTCCATTAACTTGTTTCTCACAATACATATTAGTAAAGAATTCCTGTTCCCACATCTTTGCCTAAAAGCCCTGTAATTTCAAAGCAATAATAGTTCAGAGAGATTGGGGTTGTATTTTCCATTGCAAGGGAGGTTCCCACCTTGTTCAGCTTCCTTGATCGAGCTGAACAAAGAAACACCATTTCTGCCTAGTTTAACCAAAGAGCTGCTTTTTTGTCCCAGGAGCAGGGAACCAGGTCCTGTGCCCCCTTGGAACTGGGATGGGCACCAATAAGCCACTTTAGTGGGTGCACTGGCAGGGGGACTGCAGGGCCACTAAGCACGTGAGGGTTAAGAGGAACAAATCTGATTTTGATTTATGTCCTAACATATGCTACACATGAGGTGAAAAATTACTCTGTGGGTTCTGCAAGTGCTGGGAAGCCCTTCCCCAGCGAGGCTTCACACAATAGAGAATGAGGTGAGAGAAAGCTTCAGTGATTCGGCTGTGAGTGACCCCGACTGGCTGGTAGGACAGATGCCTGGGAAAAATGTCTGGGAAAAAATGCCTGGGAAATTGAGCTGTGGGAGGAGCCTTTGCAAAGAAAAGCAGCAAACTATGACACAACAGGAACGTTTTGCTTTGGGTTTCTTGGAGGATCAGGGTCTCGCTCAGAGGGTCAGTTTGGCCCTCCTGCCCTGTGGGATTGACATTCTCTGAACCTGAGAGAAGCAGTGGGAGAAGCAAAAAATGATGCAAACAATTCTCATCTCATTTTCTGCTCCTCTGTTTTTCACAAATGGAATGCATTGTGGGAGATGGTTTACCTGAAGGTAATTGGTGATTGGATTCTGTTGTGAGTGTTTTGATTCACTGACCAGTTGAATCCAGGTGTGTGTGTGTGGGGACAGTAAACTGACTGTCATGAGACTGTGTGCAGTGGAGTGCAGTTGAGTGCTTGGCAGATTCAGTTTAGATGTAATGGAATATAATATAGACTAATATGGTATAATAAAGTAATTAATTAGCCTTCTGATAAGATGGTGTCAGATGCATCATTCCTCCTGGTCGTTGGGCAAAAATATCACCGATACTCCCCCCACACCGCCTTTTCCTCCCGGTGGTCCTTCTTCCCTGTCTGCACCCATTCTTCCTTGCTTCGCTGCTTCCCCGAGGCCGCTCGTTCCTGCTTGTCCTGGACATTCCTTCATAGCTTCCCTGATGGAGCGGATGCTTCCTGCACCCACCCGCCACCTCTGTCGCGTTTCCCATGCTGCCCACAGCACCGAGCCTGCTGCACCTGCCCCCGCAGCCCCAGCCTGCAGCAGCCAGCCCAGAGCCACCAGTGCTGCAGCCCCAGCCCGCAGCCAGCCCACAGCAGCCAGCCTGCAGCCATCGCTCGCCCATGCCAGAGACACGCAGGTGCCATCCTTGGAAATCACGCCCAGCACTCACAAAAGCCATGTGGGCTCGCCCTGGCATGCTGCACACACACTCCATCTGCAGAGCTGATGCCCACAGAGTGCCCAGGCTTCTTGCGGTAACGCTGTCCCTGTCTTGTGTTTCTCTCTCTATCCTTGTCCCTTTCTACTCCCTTCTCTCCCCCTTAGGTACTAACGCTTATCCTCCTTTATCAAGAAACAGTTCTCAGATATAATATTGCCACTTTTGTGCTTCATTTTCATCTGAGAAACCTTTCAGCAAAATCCTCCCCGACTCCCCCTTTTACAGCGGGATGGGACAGGGGTAGTGGGAGGGGGAATGGGAAGCCCTGGGTGTACTGCAAGCACTGTGGGGAGAGAATGGGGCAGTCCCTGAGTGTACTTGGGCACTTGGATGGGGCTAGGGAGCCCCTGCAGGTAGCAGCAAAGGGATGGGGGAGCCCTTGGGGGTACTGGGAGAGGAAATGGGGAGCACAGGGTGCCCTGTGTAGCCTCCCCCTGACTCATGACCACCTCCCTTGGAACGGTGAGCAACCACAGGAGCCATGGAGGGAGCACCCCCAGTGTCACCCAGTGCCTCCCACTTCCCAGAGCATCACAACTTTTGGTGTAGATTGTCATAGATGTCACTGGGTTCCCACGGTTGCCTGTGCAGCTCCATGTACGTCGCCTGAGGATCCTCCACTGGGAGTGCCAGGGGGTCTAGGGGGGGCCTATGGGAATAAGGAGGTGTGTGGAAGGGGATGGGAGGTGCTGGATGTTTGGATAAAAGGTGTATCATGGCTGGAGGCTGCACTCACCTTTCCTGGTGCTTCCTGGCATCTGCAAAGGAAAACTGGAGGGGTGACTTTGGAGACCCAGGGGTGCCCATCCACACTTGGGAATGCTGAACCACCACCAGACACACAATTCCTCCCAGGGCCCCCCAGTATCCCTGATGCCCCCCCAGTATCCCTGACCCACCACACTTGCACCAACATTCTGAGTCCCCAGAACCCTGAGCCCGGCAGGGAAGGAGACCCCTGATAGAACCCCAATATCCCTGCAGTAACCCCCAAGAGCTCCCAGGGCTCTGAGCCATGGTCACTGGGGGCTCAGCCCCTCCCAAGTCAGGGGTTGTGGGTGCAGCCCTATGGCCCCCTTCTCTGGGGGCCTTCCCACTGATCTCCAGGACCCCTGTGCCCCCATTGTCACCTACCCAGGCTGTGCCACTGGTACCAGGCCACAATGACGCCCATAAGCAGGAGCAGGAACAAAAAGGCCCCACTCACCCCTGCAGCCGCTGCAAGTAACAGAGGGAGACACATCAGGGTCACACATCACCCCAGGGGTCCTGCACTCCCTGGTGACAATCTGTGACCCCACCTGTGTCCCTGTGTGCCCCTGTGTCCCACGGTGTCAGCTCCAGGACACCGGGTGTGATGGTGGCAATGTCCATGGGCACTGCTGGGACACAGACAGGGCTGAGGCCACAGCGAGGGGCTGGCAGCCGGTGTGAGGGGATAGGGATGGAGGGGATGGGTGTGGTGGGGGATGTCAGGAATGGAGTCACACCTCAGAGGGGAGAGGGGACACTGGGCAGAGGTGGGGGGACACAACAATGTGTCTGGGAGACATGGAGGCGCCCAACCAGGGCACTCAAGGAGGCTGTGGGGGCTCCCAGTGCCCATTCCTGCGCTCACTGCGCACCATGACGTGGAGCCGGGCACTGCTCTTCCACACGGCCCCCCCGCTCAGAGCTCACCTGGCAGCTGTAATTCCACGAGTGGAAGACCCCCACGGCGGGAACCAGCAGATGTGGGGACCCCTGTGGTCCCCCCATCACCTGCCCGTCCCAGTAGAACACGTGCAGGAGGGGGGCTCGGGGCCGCAGGGGGCTGGGGGTGCTGACGCAGCTGAGAGTCAGGGGGGACCACAGAGTGGGTTTGGGGGGATCCTCCAGCACTTGCACAGGGAAGAGCTCAGGGAAGGAGAGGGCAGGTGAGGACTGCCACTCTGAGTCTGCTGGGAGGTGTCTTTGGGGGTGTGAGGAGATTAGAGTTCCAGCCATGGGGGTGCTCACCATGCACTGTCACTGTCACTGGTGCTGACCGTGATGGCCAGGACCTCAGAAAGCCCTCACAGCGGTAGTGGCTGCTGTGGTGCCGCTGCAGGGGTGACAGGGACAGCTCGGTCCCTTCTGAGGGACTCTGTCAGCTCATTCTCGTCCTGGTAAAATTGCATCCTGGGTACTGGGCTGTTCTAGCGGCCCCGGCAGTGCAGTGTCACCGTGTCCCCCTCCAGCAGTGCCCATGCTGGCACCTGCAGCACCAGCTCGTCTGTAGGACAAGAGACTACCATCTCACTGAGGGGCTTGAGAGAGGTCCTAGGTGGGTCCCCACGGCACCGAGGATGTCTGGGTGCACTGAGGTGCACTGGGGTGCAATGGGATTTCCCTGTGTGCAGGGCACAGGCTCTCGCCATGCGGGGGGTGTGAGGCCACCCACGAAATGGAGCCCACCCAGACCCATCGAGGGCCACTGTGATGATTTAAGATTCCCCGTTACCATCTACGACTCTCACAGGGGGGCTGCGCCCACTGCCAGGCCTGTCACATGTGTAGGTGCCACTCTCAGTGACATTGAGGTGGTCGCATCCCACCTGCCCCCAGTGCTTCCTATCCTTGTACCAGGTGGTGGCACCGGCAGTCCCTGAGCCCTGGCAGGTCAGTGTCACTCGGTCCCACAGCACCGCCGGCCTCCAGGGGGGCTCCACCAGGAGCTGGGTGGTCTGGGCACCTGTGGGTGACAGGGGACACCAGGCTGTCAGGCCCAGTGTGGGTGACAGGGGACAGCAGGGTGGGGACATGGCATCCCCAAGGACTCACCAGCAAGGCCGAGGGTCTGGGCTGGAAGGGAGAAGGGACACGCCTCAGTGGGGGTGGCACCGTGGGGACAGAGGCACAGGGGTATGGAGGGTGGGGGCTGTCCCCACCTGTCCTTGTATGACATGGACTCCTTGTGGACAGGGACACCCCTTGCTCAGGCAGGACATAGGGACACTGTGGACACCTCTGAACTGAGGATGCCACGGCCACCCTGTGCTGGCACAGGTCACCCCCACCAGCCCCATGATGCCTCCCCAAACCCTTGTCCCGCCTTTTTTGTCCCCATGTTCCTGTCCCCCTTCTCCTGTCCCCATGACCACTCCACGACCCCAGCAGACCCCATGCTTTGGCTCTGCTGGCATTGAGGACATCAGGGGACACCACAGGCCCCCTGTGCCCCCTCCCCATCCCTGCGATGTCAGGCCCATGCCCAGGGCACTCACCCCACAGGAGCAGCACCACCTTCCCGGCCATCCCGGTGCCCCCAGCCATGTGCACTGGCTGTCACTCGCTGCAGGGGGTGGCTCTCCCCTGGGTGGTGGCTCTTCAGCCAAAGGGGGAGGAAGCGAGGTCAGGTCTCATCCCCATACGTAGGTGGCCCTTGGTGGGGGCTGGGTGGCCACAAGCTGGGCACAGGCTGTGAGAAGGGCGGGGACAGGATGGGGACAAGCCTGGGTGGGACATTGGGTTCCCAGGACTGGGGAGCTCAGGGCCTTTGGGGGACACGGACATGACTGTCCAGGGGAATGGGGGGTCCCTGGGAATGGGGGTGCTGATGAGGGGTAATCATTGGGGATTCACTGGGCATGGGGGGGCCATGGGAATGGGGGTCATCAGGGCTGGGGGGACTCAGGGATGGGAGTGCCAGGGGAACGTGGGCTTCAGGGATTTGGGGTCATGAGATGGGGATGCTGGGGAAATGAGGGATCCCGTGGGAATAGGGGTTCCTGAGAGAATCAAGGTCCTGGGGAAAAAAGGCCCTTCAGGGGTTGGAATGAACAGGAGAGGGTTCCTTGAGAATCGGGTGCTTGGACATGGAGGTCCTGGGGAATGGGAGTACAAGGATGGGAGGCCCAGGGGAGGGCGGATGGAAGGAATTGGGGTCCCATGATTGGGATCCCTGGGAAATGAGGGTGCCAGGAATGCGCAGTGACTTGGTGAGCCTGTGGATCAAAGCTCCCTCTCTGGCTGGATCAGATTTTGGGGTGACCCAGGGCTCAGCAAAGTCCCCCCAGGGTGCTTGTGGTTTGGGAGGGTCATGGCAGGGAGATTCTGACAGGGTCTGGGTCTGTGTTCCCCCAGCCCCCAAGGGCTTTTTCCCCTCTTTATTTCCATTTCCACTATTTTGCCTCTCAATTTCACAAGACCCCAGTTCATCCCTTCATGATCCTGGGGGGCACCTGAGCAGGGAACAGATTGAGGGAAGCCCCGTGTGGGGGAAGCAGGGTTGAAGGGTCTGCAGGGAGGGCTGGGGAGGCTGTGGGGGATGTGGGTTTCTGACAGTGCCCCCCAACACTTTCTCTTTCCTGCACAGAAGAAGGAAGAGGCCGTTTGTGCTGAGGGTCACACGGGGGAAGATTCTGTCCTGGGAGGGCACAACCAGGGGGCTCCTGTCCTGGAGGGATCCTATCCCAGGGGGGACACATGCTGGACAAGGGGCTCCTGTCCTGGAGGGATCCTATCCCAGGGGGGACACATGCTGGACAAGGGGCTCCTGTCCTCGTGCATGGCAGCTCCGGGGGGGTCCAGACTTCTCCATTCTTGCTCGACCCCTGCAGGATCTGAGCCAGCGAGAGCAGCTGGGGAATGGAGCCCCGGGCAGGAAGGAGCTCCCAAACTCCTGCTCCTTGAAGCCAGTGGCCATCCAAGGGTGGGGCCCAGCCATGGCCCAGCCCCACTGCACAGGGATGGCCCAGCCCTGCTCTGGCCGGCCCCAGGTGGCAGCCAGCACCTGAGTTTTCCCCCCTGCCCCCTTGGCTTTGATTCTGACAGCTTTAGAGCTGCTGCAGAGGTGAGAATTCTGTGGGTGGAAAAAGGCCTGCCTGTGGTTTACTCAGCCCTGCAAGAGGCACAAACCAAAAAGGGAGCCCAAGCAGGCTCTGTGAGGGCCTCTGATGGTTTTCAGAGCAGGCCTGGCTGCAAACTGCCACTGCAGGGGGAGATGTGGGGGAACCTGTCCAGAAATGCAGCAATATATACTTTTGTCCCTGTCCCCAAGACACTGAGAGAGCCCAAGAACAACTTCAAATCCCACACCAATCTGCTCAACAACCTGACCTGGACCCTCCTTCTCCTCCCTGCCTTGCCGTGGATGGACAGTGGCCGCATGCCCCGCACCCACCACAGCCTCTCTCTCACTGCTCTCCACACCTGGATGGGGAGAGAAAATTGAGCAAAGGCTTCCTGGGTTGAGACAAGGACCAGGAGAGATCACTCATCAAATCCCGTCACGGGTAAAACTGCTTATGATTTAGAGATATGAATTGAATTTATTGATGAAAAAATCAGAGTAGGATAAGAAGAAATTAAATAAATCCTTCAGTACACCTTTTCTCTGTTATGAAGGACTATGTAGTCATTGGCTTTCACTATTATATTGGCTTTTGCAAATTATTCTGATATAATGCACTTTCTAGTCAATTTTTAACTGTTTTGATACAATAAAAATTGCCAGCTTTTTTACCCTAATCTCAGTGTAGAAAATATATTTTAATGTGATAAATATTTTATAGTTTAGTGTAGGAAACACATTCAGTGCTGTTCTTGTGAGCCAGCAAAGGCTTCCTTATTATAAGGAAAGTCCTGTATCTCTCCTGAGGAAGACACAATGGTTGTCATCATGGAGACACGATGAAGGAGAGAAAGACAAGAGATACAGACTCTATCTGGCTCACAGAATGATGTAGCTCCTTGGTCACCCACTGAGAACTTTGTTTCTCTCTTATGACCTACGGGTACTGAATGTGTCTCCTAAGTAAATGTAAATATCTTGAAAAACTATAAAAAACTGTAATAAATCTCTCTTTTACACCCTTCTGATGGAGTTGTGGTGTTTACTGCTCTGTCGTGCTCTATAGTGACACCCCCACAGTGCCCCAAACCAACCCCTTCCTGAGGTCTCCCCCTTCTTCTCCAAGTGTCCTCTCCCTGAACCCCCATCCTTCCTCAGGGTTCTTTCCATACCCCTCATCCCTGCGCCCCCTCGACGTCACTGGGGTTCCCCTGCCCCTCCCTGAAAACCCCCCAGGTCCCTCACTGTCCCCTGGTGTCCCCCCCTCCTGTAGAGGTCCCACACTCTGGGGTCCCCCAGTGGGCGCAGCCCCCCAGGGGCACAGGTGGCACTCAAGGACCGCCTGGTGCTGAGCTGTGCGGTGGCTGCTGGGACAGGTCCTCTGTCCTCCTGGCAGCGGGAGGGCTCAGGGGCACTGCCAGGCACCGGCCACCACCTGGAGCTGTGCCACGTTGGGGACAATGACAATGGCCAGGACCAATTCCAGGACAGTGTGGCTGAGTGTCCTCCTGAATGTCACTGTCCTGGGTGAGCAGGACCCTCGGGCTGGGAGTGATTCCACCCACAGCACCCCTATTCCAAATTGCCCAGTGCCCTCTGCCCTGTCTCTGTCCCTGCAGTGCCTGTGGCTAATGCCACCATCGCCCCTGGTCCCCTGCCACACCAGGTGCATGCAGGTGATGCCATGACCCTGCACTGCTCAGTGCAGGTGGGCTCAGCACTTGTCACCTGGCTGCACAAGGGGCATGAGGTGGTTCGGTGTCCCCTCCTGGAGCTTGGGGACATCGATGTGAGACATTCGGGCACCTACCAGTGCATGGCCACCAACCTGCTAGGACAGGATGGGCACTGTGTGTTCAAGGAACTCACGCCTTAGGTGGTCCTGGAGGTGACACCTGGCTCACCCTGGGTCACAGGTGAGGTCATGCAGGGTCGCCGGGATGGTCAGGACTCCCAGTGTCCAGGGTGTGTCCCCTCTGTCCCAAGCAGTGGCTGTGAATATTGACAAGACCCTCCTGTTCCTGCTCCTGCTCGTGGCTGTCATCAGGGGCTGTCACTGGTGGCACCACGGAGTGAGTGACAATGGAGGGGATGGGGGTCCTGGAGTGAGGAAAATCCCTCAGAGTGGGGAAAGAGATTGGCAGCACCCAGGTCCCCTAAACTCGGGGAAACCGAGCCCCCAGTGACCTTGGCTGGGCGTTCTAGGGGAATATAGAGGGTCTTGGTTCTGCTACAGGGCCATCCAGAGTGGGCTTTGAGGAAAATTGGGATGGCACTGGGACATCATGGAGGGATTGGAGAGCTTTCGGAGGGCTGTACAGAGATGTTTGGGATCATTTTGAGGTCCTGGGAGTGTTCGGGGATCCCTGCCAGAGCGGTGCCTGGGGATGGCCACAAGCCCTGTGCCGGACAGGAAGGGCCATCTGTGTCCTCCTGCCCGTGTGCTGCTGGCTGCAGTGCTGAGGGCTCCCAGGTGCCTCTGGATGGGGCTCCTCTGGAGCTGCTGTGGGGCTGCGGCGCTGCTGCCGGCAAGCTTGGCCAGGCTGGGGGAGACCCTGAGGGGCTGAGGCACTGCTAAGCCCTGAGCAATTGGCTGGCAGAGGCCATAAGGAGCCCCCTGGCAGCCGCCTCGATCCCGACAGCCGGCTGCTCTGGCGCTTCCAGGTTGGTGACCGGTTGGAGGGACGCCCTGGAATCAGGCGTGGAACCCTAGTCCTGGCCTTTCAGGGCTGTGAGGCCAGCTGTTGTGGGGCTGGGGGGTGCCCTCCCAGTGCTCCAGACTGGAGCCCCCCGCCCCTCAGCCTTAGGCATTGAGCTCCACTGCCTGATATCCACGTCTTGTTCCTCTTGCTGTGGGGGAGGCCGAGCTCTGTGGCTTTAGGCCCCATGGAGCCAGAAGAGCAGCAGCTTTGAGCCCACAGGGGCCACAGAAAGGCCCTCTCGGACCACGGACCGTCCTGTCCTTCCCAGGCCAGGGACACATGAGAATGCAGCGGGCACCTTCAGGGTGCCACGCTGCCTTTGCACTGGGCCACCTCCCTGTGCTGTGCACGGCTGGCTCTTTGCTTTGCTGCTCTCGGCCTTGTGTCATCATACTCCTCTGGCTGCCTGCAGCCAGGGGCAGCCCTATCAGGAGGGTGAAAGGCCCCGTCTCCAACATCTCAAGGGGGAAATGGAGCTCTCCCAGCCCTCAGCCCACGCTGTAAGCAGAGCAGAGCCTTTTCCCTAGCCCCATTGCCTTTCTGCCTGCTGCTGGCCCCTGGCCACCATGGCCCACTGCACTCGCTCTGAGTCACCTACAGCATGCCTGGTGCCTCTTGATTTGCTGACCCTGGCATGTGAGGCTCACTGAGGGAAAGGTGGCTGTCCCAATGCTGAGGGCACACGTGGCTCACTGAGCAGACTTGAGGCTTCCCCAGCAGCTTGCAGGTGCCTTATGTGTCATGTTACAGTGCTTGTGCTCCTGCCTCTTCCTGTCCCTCTTCTCTCCCTCACCCAAGCTGCACCCTCTGACCTACCTTCAATAAACCCTGTTGCATCAGACACGGTGTCAAGAGCCCTCCTTCGGCTGCCGGTCCAGCGCACGTTACAACCTCCGGGCCGGGGAGCAAGGTGGGCTGGGGGAGCTGGTCTCTCAGACCAAGAGGGAACGGCTCTCGACAGCACCTGCCCATGGACATTCCCCGCACCAAATAAAATCATCTCCAAGTTTAGCTAGTAAGCTAGTAAGGTATAAACCATTAATTGCCTGGAAATCTGGCACTAGTCTCTGAGTTCCATTAGGTTTCTTTATTGCTGATCTAGCAGTATTAAATTTTGACTGCCATTCTTCCAATAGTCCTGATGTCAAGGATTTTATTGATTGTTGGCTCTATTCCTTTCCTAGCTTCTAATCTTCAAGGGTATTGCTTTCTGACTACTGGCCCAACTCTTGTCTGTAGCTCAATTTTCATAGGGTCTGCTTGTTTTGATTTTCCTGGGCTATCGGATACTATCCCATACTCTTGGGTACACCTGATTCAATACTTGCTCTAACTAGTTCTTCTTGTTTGTTGGTCTGGTGTCAATTGTCAGTCCTACTGCTAAAACCGCTCCTTTGTCTTCAGGTACCTTCCATTGAAGTTTTCTTTTTCTAAACGGAACTGTTGCTTCTAAATTTTCAAGCAAATCTCTGCATAGGACAGATTTGGGTGAGTTTGGTAAAGAAAGAAACTGATGTATTCCCATTTTCTTCTTGATTTTACATTAAAGTGGTTTCAGGAAGAATGCATTTTCTGGCTGCCCTATAGTTGCTCCTATTGCTTGAAGATAGTTTTCACTTTTGGGTATCAGTGCTTGATTCAAGAGTGAAAATGTCTCTCCACTATTTCTTAAAATTTCAACTTCTTCATCATTCTTTAGCTGTATTTTAAACAATGGCCCGCTAGGGTAAGAATTGCCAGTCTCGGTCATTTCTTATCATCTAGAGTGGCTGCAAGAGTTTTGTGTACTTTGTCGGCTAACTCTGGGCACTGGCCCTATTTCCAGGGTCCTGATTTCTTACAAGATGCACATTGATTTGACCCCAGCTTGGTCTGTGGCTGCTTTGAACCTCCTCTGCCTCTGCTATTTTTGCCCCTGCCTCTGCTTCAACCATGCCTACATCCGTCCTCTCCCTGGTGCTGATCCAGAGCTGCCGCCATGGCTGCAGAGAGCTCTTTTTCCCTCTCCTGACTATCGTACACTTTCTACTTTTGATGTAGTGTCTAAAAGCTTGCGTGACTGCTCAATGTTCTTCGAACACTTCTCAAACTCAGACGGGCTTGGTGCTGTGACCATTTCCCTGGGGTGTTCCAATTTGTGTTTATTTATCAGTTATTGTAGAATGGTTTGTTTTCATGTACCCCGTATTTTCCCCAATTTGGTTTACCCCTAGGTTCTGCCCTCCCTCAAAGCTGTCCCTCATGCCATTCCCCACTCTTTGTTCCAGCTCCTTCCCTGCCTCTCAAGATAATCCAGCCCTTTATTCTTGAACCTTCCCTGTCACTTTTGCCTTGGACCAATCCCTGACTGCACCACCCCTTTGGAATTCCTCTATTGCTGGAAGCCCCACTGGCCCATGTGAGCTACCCTCTCCTCCCATCTGTCCCAATTAGTCCCAAGAACCTGATGGAATCCCCTCGCTCCTCCCCTGCAGATTCCTTCTTGCTCAATCGTTTGTATCCACCCCCTGAGTTGTACCCCGATAAAATCCCGTGCACAGAAGTGCTGGCGGCTCTTTGCTGCTGAATCCTTCCCTTGGAATAAACCTTGGCCTGTGGAACCTCACAATCGAGGAGCCTCCTCCTTCTCTTTGGCCTGCTCCGTGCTGCAGTTAGTGGATCCCGAACCACTGAGCGGTGGCTCACCAGGGTCAGCCGCGGGCAGGACCCAAGCCTTGGCCGTTCCCCGCTCCCGGCGCAGCACCGCAGTTTTCCCAAGAGCCAGCCCGGGCTCCGCTGGGCTGCGTCAATGGGGAACCCGTCCCAGTGCCTGACTGTGCTCTGGGTGAAAAACCTTGATCTGATACGGAAATGAAACTTGCCCTGTCCCAGCTCCCTGCCCTTTTCTCCGGTCCTATCACTGCTCCCAGCAGTGACCAGAGAGCTGCAGCAGCCCCTCTGATTCCTCTCAGGAGGACTTTGAAGACCACAATGACGCCCTTTACTCTCCTCCAGGCTGAACAAAGTGGCTTCAGCCGCATCCAGGGCTTCCCCTCCAGGCCACACTCCATCCTTGCAGTCCTCCTTTGCATTCTGGCTAATGGTTTCATATCTTTTGATATTGTACTGCCCAAAAGTGCGCCCGTCTGCTTCCAGCGCTTCTCTTGGCTGCTGCTTCAGGGTGTGGGCACCATCATCAGAGACACAGAAGAGCTTCTCCTCCCAGAGTTGTCCTTATCCTCCGCACTTCCACATCTCTGCCTTGATGTTCACTGGGGAACTTGCCACTTTGTGGCCGCTCATTGCTGTGCTCAGCAGGGACACACTTTTGTTTGGACACGAGCTGCCAGAGCAAGACATGCAGCAACTGAAGCTGAGAATAGCAGCGGCTGGGCAGATTCCGTTTTTTCCAGAATGTGGGAAAGAGAGTGAGAAAAGCACAAGGAAATTTCAGACTGTTAACTTTGCAATCTAATTGCCCTGGGAAACTCAGCAATGGATGGTGCTCTGGTGCTACTGCCAATGCCTTCCATGAGAAAAATTCCTTTCAGGAAGGAGCAACATCATCTGACAGAGACCAAGTGTGCCAGCAGTTGCTCCAGGTGCTCCTGCCATCAGCCCCTGCAGGAAAGAGGCACAGCCCCCAAGGCACGTGGCCTTTGGCTCCTTCTGGCACAGAAAGCCCCCCGGGGGCCACAGGTCTCAGGGGCAGGAGTCAGTCACCAGCGCTGCCAGGGCTCGGGGGGTGGCAGCTCTGCTTGGGCAGGGACTCTGCCACACCTGCTGATGTCAGCGCTCTCTGGGCCCCAGGCCTCAGAGCAGCATTGGTGCCCGGGCCCACACGTTCCTTGTGCGTGTCACACCGGCGGCTTTAGGACGGCCACCAGCCGGGACGTGTCCCAAGGAGGCCGTGCCAGCTTCCCTGGAAGGCCCCGTGCCCTTCCCAGAACGGCTGCGTCGGCAGCCCTGGGGGCTCCTTCTGCTGCCCTGAGCCCGCAGAGCATGGCAGCGTTTGCTGATGCTCTGAGCCCTTCTTAAAGGTCCTGTCGGCCTGGCTTAGACTTCTGGGGCCAGCCATTCCTTCCAAACTGGGCCCCTTTGGGTGGGCTGGGCGTGGCCCCAGGGCAGGCGGCAGTGTGTGCAAGGGCCCTTGGTGACACGGTGCCGCACACTCACTGTGACATGGAGCAGGTGTCCAAGGGCCCTTTGTGACACGGGGTGACATAGGGGCTGGAGGTGACAAGAGCACGCCACAGTGCTCAGAGCACGTGACGGGACAGGACGGGACCGAGCGGTGTCGTGAGGAGTCCCCGCACAGCGCGCTCGTTCGCGTCCCACCCGGAGCTTTTCTGAAGCCTTGTTCCTGCAGCTGAGCTCCAGGCCAGACCACAGGACTTGCTGACCCGTGGTCTCCCTGGGGCTTCTCTTCTGCAGGTGCCCTTGAGGCCATATCATAGTCCTTGTCAGGAGTCCCCTGTCCTTGTGGCAGGAGGAGCCCTTGAGACCGAGGTCAGGACTTGCTGTCCTGTAGCCTTCCTGAGGCTTCTTACTTGAAGGTGCCTTCCAGGCACCACTGCAGCACTTGGTGACTTGGAGCTTTTCCAAGGCAACTCTCCTGCAAATAGCCACAAATCCAGGCAGAGACATGGAGCAGAGACACCTGGCAGTGCCTGAGCTGGCCTGGGTGGAGGAGGAGGAAGAAGGCCCTGCAGCTGCCCCAGCACAGCAGACTGAAGAGGTAGTGCCGTTTCAGCCACCGCAGGAGGGTGAGTGCCAGAGCTGGGCCACAGGACTGGTGCCTGCTGCCAGCTTGAACCCCATGCCGTGCCGTGCCGTGCCATGCTATCCCTGGGGACATGCCCACGGACAGGACGGAAGAGGGGCCGGGCAGAAACCCCGCAGTGGCCGTGCTCCATCCCCTGGGGCATCCCGGGACTCTCTCTGCCTGGGGATGGCAGGGCTGGGCCGTGTTGTCCGGCCTCTCCCACAGCCCCTCATCTCTGGCTGCGCTCGCTCTTTGCCAGATGCAGCCCTGGAGCGCACACAAGAGCAGGAGTCCAGCCGTGGCCGCTTCCGCAGGACAGCGCAGGTACCTGCAGCCACCCCCACCTGGGCTGGGCCTGCTGTCCCTGCTCAGCACAGCACCGTGTGTGCAGCACTCCATGCAACATCCCCGGCTCTTTGCCCTTCTCCTACAGTTTGTTTGCAACTTCCTCAAGAGAATTGAGGAGGAAGAGACCATCGCCACGGGCATGGGCGTCAGACCATACTCGCCCATCCTCCTAAGCAAGACCGGTGCTGCCCTGCTCTGTATGCTTGTAGAGGACGATTTTTACACTCCAAAGCAAGTAAGCAGCCTATGGCCAGGCTTTGATCCTCCCAGCAATTGCTTGGCCTCCCAATCCACATATGCTGCTTGCTGTGAGCCTTTCACGCCACATGGCAGTGGGGTGGGAAGGGAAGCACTCCTCTGGGGAAGCTGGGAACATTGCTCCCTCTGGCAGCATTCCAAGTCTCCCCGTGCCTTCTCCAGGTGCCTGCCATGGTGAGCTACATCCACCAGTGGCTCATGGCCAATGGTTCTGCTGAGCACAGGCTGGACAAGACCCTGCTGGATCTCACCCAAGCACAGCCAAATGACGCAGTCGTGATGCTCCTGCGTGTGGCCCCGTCCTGTGACAGGTATGGGGCCCACCTGCCCACAGGGCTCAGGCCTCCCCAGCCCATCACCCTGCACAGCCTGCCCCAGGTGTCGGAGCGACAGAGAGTTCCAGGGCCCTCAGGATGCTCCCTTTCCCAGCCCTGCCCTGTCAGCCCCTGAGCCTGCTGCCATGCTCCCTTGCCGCCTCCCAGGGCTCTGTCCCCACAGGGCTGGGCTGTCTGGCTGCTGCTGGCAGGGGGGCAGTGGGCAGAGGCAGAAATGGCAGCCGGCTCAGCTGCCCCCGCTGCTGTGTCTAAGACCCCCCTGAGACACAGCTCTAACCCCACAGAGCTGCCATGGCCATGTGGAAGACCATCATGGGCTCAGCCAGGACTGCGGAGCTGGCGCAGCTGATCCTCCTGGATGTGCTGGGGAGCTGGCCAGAGTACAGCACCTGCACCTCCAACGGGGACGAAACGGCTGTCTTTGCCCTGGCTGTGAGTTTCTGCAGCTGGACTTTGCAAACCCCAAGGCTGCCTCTCCAGCAGCTCTCCATCCTCCTTCCCCCACTGCATCTCCCTGCCTCAGGCGCTGGCCTGAAACCTGGCCCAGGGGCGGCTTCAGGCCCACCAGGCCCCGTGCTCGCCGTGCCATGGTCTCTCCTGGCCTCTCCCTGCCATGCTCGGGCCCTGCCACACACACACGTCTCGGCACTGAGCGCTGTCTCATGGGGCTTTGTCCTTTGCAGGCAACGGTGGTGATGTGGAAGATCCTCCAGGTGCCCTGTCTCCCACAGATCTTGAAGGTGTATTTCCCCCGCCTACTTGTGCATCTGCTATTCCAAGTGTTCTTCAGCACTCTGGATATGCCAGAGGAGGTCGACACCTTCTGGAAGGGATGCCAGGAAGAGCACGGCCTTGCCACCAGCCCTAACAGGTGCTCCATCCCACTCCTCCTGTCCCTGCCACGTGGCCTGCCAAGGAGCCAGTGCTGCCAGTGTGACCTGGGCTTTGCTGTGCACACAGGTTTGCTGTGCGCACCCTGAAGTCCCTGCTCTGCCTTCTCCGCTGCGAGGATGTGGTGGTGGCAATGGAGCGCAGGTGTGCCTGGGACACGCTGCTCTCTCTTGACACTCACCACTTTGCCGTGGCTCTGCTTGCCAGGTGAGACCCCCTTCTCCCCACTGCCTCTGACAATGCTGCTCTGTGCCCAGGTGCCCCACAAAGTGTCCCTGGTGGCCATGGGCCAGAGGGCCTTGTCACTGAGGGATGGCCAAGCAGACTGGAAAAGGCTGGCACAGGAGGGTGCCCATGAGCAACCAACTCCCAAATGGCCCATGTCCCCTTGCTGGAAGGGTGCTGGGGAAAGATGAGAACTGGGTGAGTCCCACCTGGGAGAGGTTTGCCCCACTGCATCAGGGTCTTGTTTCCTTTTTCCCCTCTTCAGAGAAATTCGCCGCTTAGCCATCCACTTCTGTTCCGCGGTTGCATTCTACCTGCTCGCCCTGCTCGGCAAAGAGATGCCATACTGGGATTTCCCTGCCCTGGCATTCCTTGTGGAGGTGAGCCTCAAGGCCAGCGCTGCCAGGCTGAGCGGCCTCCCAGCCCTCTGGCCTCTCGCAGCCAGAGCTGCCAGGACAATGCCCGTGCCCTGTGCTGCTGCCTGGGCCCGGCCCTGTGCGCTGCTGGGCTCCTGCCGGCCGGCCGGCTCCCCTGTCACTGTCCTGTGCCTTTCAGGTCCTCGAGTGCCTGGACTTGAGGGAATGCAGTGACAGTGTTCTGGAGATCCTGGCACAGAACCTGCAGAGCGAGCACATGGCCAGGCGTTACTTGGCACTCCGAGGCCTCGTAGTGCTGGGCAAGAATCCCTTGATGGTGAGAAGGGGGCAGTGGCTGAAGCCGTGCAGGCAGCAGCGTGGGGCTGGGCAACGCAGTCGCTTGGCCTTGCCTGGGCTTCGGCCGCTGGGGCAGCTCTTCCCATCTCTCCTGCTTCCCACTTCAGCTGCCCCAGTGCTTCGGGACAGGCCTTTGGCCTCTGGGCCCTGCGGCAGCAGGGCGGCCTCTCACAAAGTTGTGTTCCGCACAGGCTGAAAAAATGCGTAGCCTGACTGAAAGTCTAATGGAGCTCCTGGAGGAAAATGACAGCGACATGATCAGGATGAGCATTCTTCTACTCAGATATTTGCTCCTGGATAATGGTGCTCCAATAGCCACCCCCATCGCCCTGCAGCTGGCTGAGGCGCTCCTGCCACTCTTTGATAGCGTAAGGCTCTGTGCCCACAGCCACAGCCACTGGCTGCTGCCCGGACCCTTGGTGCCCTGTGCAGATGCACGCCTGTGCCCTGGGGGGCCTGAAGCAGCTGATGCTCAGGTCTTTTGCCCTTTCTTTCATCCAGGATGATATCCAGGTGCAGCTGAGCTCCATGGCTCTCTTTCAAGAGATGCTGGACTTATTAAGAGAAGAGGCAAGAAAGGCCCTCAAGTCCCACGTGCGCCAGAGTCTGCTCCCTCTCTACTTCCACTGCCATGACGAGAATCAGACTGTTGCTGAGGTGAGCACTTGTGGCCAGCTGCTGTGCCCCTGGCAGGGGCTTGGGCTGCCGCCTGCCCTGGCACCTTGTGGGCTGCAGCCTCCTCCAGCCTGTGCCACTGGCATGCTCCTGTGCCCTGGACTGTGGGGCCATCTGTGCACGTCTGTCCCTCTCCAGGCCTCCCGGGAAACGCTGCATTCCTCAGCCAGATTCCTGAAGAGGAGGGATATAGAACAAATGCTACACGTGGATCAGAGCTTTGGGGAGTGCCTGGTAAGTACAGCAGAGATCCCCCAGCCTCAGCATGGCGAAGGTCCCTGAGGGCGGTGCTCAGTGTGCGGGGCTAACAGCTGTGCTCGCTGCTGCAGCCAGAGGCAGGGCGGGCTCTTCTCCAGGCTCCCGTGGGCCCGAGTCGGGTGCCCATGGAGCCCCGGCCCGGCGGGGCTGCGGGGCGGCACCACGGCTCCCCGGGCAGCAGCCGGCCCTCTGCCCCCTGCCCTCGGGAGCCCTTGGCCAGCGGCTGCTGGCCGCGCCTCAGGGCTCTGCGGGCAGGCGAGGCCGGCGATGGGCGCAGGCGGCGCCCGGCCCAGGAGCTGAGCCCGCGCCAACCCTTCCCTCCTGCCGCTCTCTGCAGCTGGCAGAGGACAGGAGCCGAGCGGCCGAGCACCTGCGCCGGGCCCTGCCATACCTGCAGAGCCCACAGGAGCCCCTGCGAGCGGCGGCCGTCAGGATCATCGGTGAGTCCCGAGCCCGGGCTCCTCCCCGGCCCGCCTGCTCGGCAGCTCGACCCCGGCCCCGGCCCCGCCTGCTGCCCCGGCAGCGCCGGCCCGGCCCTGGAGCCCCGCCTGGCCTGGGCGTTGCTGCCGCCCTCTGGCAGCCGTGCCCTGGGGCGGCAGCGTGCGGCAAGGGCCGGGCTGAGCCCTGCCGGGCCAGCAGCCCGTGTGGCCACAGCGCCGGCAGCGCCGCTGGCAGGGAGCTGTGCCGCTGGGGCCGTGACAGGCTCTGTGTTCACAGGCATGGCCGGGCGCCACCTGAGGGGGCAGCAGCAAGAGCTGCGGCTGATCTGCACTGGTGAGTGAGTGAGGGCAGCGGGCTGACCGCGGGGGCTGGAGGGGGCAGCTGCAAGCCCTGCCCCGGCTGCGGAGGGATCTGCACCCGTGGGCAGAGCACACAGAGATATCAGGGCTACGTGTGCCATTCGTGGCCAGCAACTTCGGGCTGATCCCCCCGCTCCCGGCTCCCTGCGGGCCATGGCCAGAGACGACCGGGATGGCCCTGGCAGGGGGCTCTCCTCGGCTCCCTGCATATGCGGGATGTGACCTTGCCTCTGTTCCTCTTTCTTGCAGCCCTTGAAGGAATGGCATCTGACAGCAGTCCTGCAATCAGAGATGCTGCAGTAGAATTTTGTTTAGTTCTCCGGGCTCTTGAGAGAGCTCCCTACTCCCCATGGCAGAAGCTGCGAGATCGATTCCGCAGTGCATGGAGGAAACGGCCTCGTCTTTGCTGCACTGCCTTACTATTCTGCTGCAGCTCCCCGGAGAGGTGATCTGCAACACGCAGTCTGCTTGGGCCATTTGAGCCAGCAGGAATTTTCTTTTGCCTTCTTCTAGATTTTTGTGTTTGTATTTCTGTTGGTTTTGATTGTGTAAATATAAAATATCTTACAATACACAGAGTCCCAGGATCTTTCTTTTCCTGCGCAAGGTCTGTAGGGCATAAGAGAAGAGGGGGAAAAGGTTGCTTGTACTCAGACTGCTGCCCAGGTGTGCAGTGTTGCAGGGAAAATGATCAGAAGCCTTTTGGCCTTTGTTGGTTCTCCTGAAGCCTTTGTGCTGCCCACAGAGCGGCTGGGCAAGGGCCGGAGCTGCGGGGATCCCTGCCAGAGCGGTGCCTGGAGATGGCCACAAGCCCTGTGCCAGACAGGAAGGGCCATCCGTGTCCTCCTGCCCGTCTGCTGCTGGCTGCAGTGCTGAGGGCTCCCAGGTGCCTCTGGATGGGGTTCCTCTGAAGCTGCTGTGGGGCTGCGGCACTGCTGCTGGCAAGCTTGGCCAGGCTGGGGGAGACCCTGAGGGGCTGAGGCACTGCTAAGCCCTGAGCAATTGGCTGGCAGAGGCCATAAGGAGCCCCCTGGCAGCTGCCTCGATCCCGACAGCCAGCTGCTCTGGCGCTTCCAGGTCGGTGGCCAGTTGGAGGGACGCCCTGGAATCAGGCGTGGAACCCTGGTCCTGGCCTTTCAGGGCTGTGAGGCCAGCTGTTGTGGGATGGGGGGGTGCCCTCCCAGTGCTCCAGACTGGAGCCCCCCGCCCCTCAGCCTTAGGCATTGAGCTCCACTGCCTGATATCCACGTCTTGTTCCTCTTGCTGTGGGGGAGGCCGAGCTCTGTGGCTTTAGGCCCCATGGAGCTAGAAGAGCAGCAGCTTTGAGCCCACAGGGGCCACAGAAAGGCCCTCTCGGACCACGGACCGTCCTGTCCTTCCCAGGCCAGGGACACATGAGAATGCAGCGGGCACCTTCAGGGTGCCACGCTGCCTTTGCACTGGGCCACCTCCCTGTGCTGTGCACGGCTGGCTCTTTGCTTTGCTGCTCTCGGCCTTGTGTCATCATACTCCTCTGGCTGCCTGCAGCCAGGGGCAGCCCTATCAGGAGGGTGAAAGGCCCCGTCTCCAACATCTCAAGGGGGAAATGGAGCTCTCCCAGCCCTCAGCCCACGCTGTAAGCAGAGCAGAGCCTTTTCCCCAGCCCCGTTGGCTTTCTGCCTGCTGCTGGCCCCTGGCCACCATGGCCCACTGCACTCGCTCTGAGTCACCTACAGCATGCCTGGTGCCTCTTGATTTGCTGACCCTGGCATGTGAGGCTCACTGAGGGAAAGGTGGCTGTCCCAATGCTGAGGGCACACGTGGCTCACTGAGCAGACTTGAGGCTTCCCCAGCAGCTTGCAGGTGCCTTATGTGTCATGTTACAGTGCTTGTGCTCCTGCCTCTTCCTGTCCCTCTTCTCTCCCTCACCCAAGCTGCACCCTCTGACCTACCTTCAATAAACCCTGTTGCATCAGACACGGTGTCAAGAGCCCTCCTTCGGCTGCCGGTCCAGCGCACGTTACAACCTCCGGGCCGGGGAGCAAGGTGGGCTGGGGGAGCTGGTCTCTCAGACCAAGAGGGAACGGCTCTCGACAGCACCTGCCCATGGACATTCCCCGCACCAAATAAAATCATCTCCAAGTTTAGCTAGTAAGCTAGTAAGGTATAAACCATTAATTGCCTGGAAATCTGGCACTAGTCTCTGAGTTCCATTAGGTTTCTTTATTGCTGATCTAGCAGTATTAAATTTTGACTGCCATTCTTCCAATAGTCCTGATGTCAAGGATTTTATTGATTGTTGGCTCTATTCCTTTCCTAGCTTCTAATCTTCAAGGGTATTGCTTTCTGACTACTGGCCCAACTCTTGTCTGTAGCTCAATTTTCATAGGGTCTGCTTGTTTTGATTTTCCTGGGCTATCGGATACTATCCCATACTCTTGGGTACACCTGATTCAATACTTGCTCTAACTAGTTCTTCTTGTTTGTTGGTCTGGTGTCAATTGTCAGTCCTACTGCTAAAACCGCTCCTTTGTCTTCAGGTACCTTCCATTGAAGTTTTCTTTTTCTAAACGGAACTGTTGCTTCTAAATTTTCAAGCAAATCTCTGCATAGGACAGATTTGGGTGAGTTTGGTAAAGAAAGAAACTGATGTATTCCCATTTTCTTCTTGATTTTACATCAAAGTGGTTTCAGGAAGAATGCATTTTCTGGCTGCCCTATAGTTGCTCCTATTGCTTGAAGATAGTTTTCACTTTTGGGTATCAGTGCTTGATTCAAGAGTGAAAATGTCTCTCCACTATTTCTTAAAATTTCAACTTCTTCATCATTCTTTAGATGTATTTTAAACAATGGCCCGCTAGGGTAAGAATTGCTAGTCTCGGTCATTTCTTATCATCTAGAGTGGCTGCAAGAGTTTTGTGTACTTTGTCGGCTAACTCTGGGCACTGGCCCTATTTCCAGTGTCCTGATTTCTTACAAGATGCACACTGATTTGCGTCCAGCTTGGTCTGTGGCTGCTTTGAACCTCCTCTGCCTCTGCTATTTTTGCCCCTGCCTCTGCTTCAACCACGCCTACATCCGTCCTCTCCCTGGTGCTGATCCAGAGCTGCCACCATGGCTGCAGGGAGCTGTTTTTCTCTGTCGTGATTATCATACACTTTCCATGCTTTTCTCATCCATGCCTTTTAGCGTCTCTTTACAGGCTCTTTCAGCTTCTGAAATTACTGCCTGACATTTGGGCTAGATTGCCCTGACATCAGGGAATCTCACTGCTGCTTTCCCATGTCCCACCAGGGATCCAGGGCTGTGCCTTCATGTGCAGCTGCTCAGAGCCTGTCCACAAAGTCAGTGGGTGACTCGTGCTGTCTCTGTGTAACGTTATCTATTACTGACCACGTTATTGCTTTTGGAATGGCATTTTTTAATTCCAGTGTGATTATATCTTGGTATCTGGTTAACACTGAACAGCTGCCTGCATCATTTGCGCACCTCAAAGGGCTTACAATAGGACACTGCTGGTCCACTGTACCTTGTAAGGCTCCACTAGCCATTTGTCCCTGCACACGTGCTCTGGCTACCTTGATCACCAACTCTTTGCTGGTTTGGTTAGCTCTGTCAACATGAAATCAGTATCACCTCACTCTGGCTCTTGACTCTTGACTGTGAACTCCAATCTTTTTGCTACTTTGCTTGGGTTTTCTCTATCCATTTTACCTTTTTTCCACCAACTCTTCAGGTCGCTATTAGAAAAGCAGATGTTCACCCACATGGCTTCTCCTGGGGGACTCAAGACTTGCCTTAAGGGGGTGACTAAAGGAAAAGCTTTCTTGGTTTTATTTCTTGTGTTGCTTGTCACTGGGGATCTCTGAAATTGTCTCCTCACCTGGATTATTCATCTCATCCTCACTGCCATTTGGCTTTCATTCAGGGGGCAGAGTGGTTGCCTGAGGGGGAGTGTACCCGAGCTGGCCTGGGCTAACTCGGCTGTAAGTCTTGGACACCTAGAACACAATCTTCCTGGTGCATTTGAGCCAATTTCAAACATATCCGCCCTATGCGGAATGCTGAATGACATCTCTTTCTTTTCTGCCTCTTATCTCTTTCCAAAGCTAGGACTAAAGGTCCTGTGGTGCCAAATCAAAGCCACATTCTTTCTGACACTCAGGTTTATTCTTCAGGTTGAAAAAGATGTCTGCATATATCACAGGATCTCATTTTTCTTCTTGTCTTAAAAATAACATCAACTGTAACAATGGATCATAAAGTTCCATTGGGGGTCACATTTCACCACTTTCTAATTGATACCAAGCCTACTATTGGGTAGGAGTATTTAATCAGATTATATTTCCTTGAAAAATTACCCTCCGGGATTCCTGCCAATCTTTCTCATCTGCTAAATTACATTCTAGTTGACTCTTTTTAATACCATCTTTACTTCTTGTGTTATTTATTCTTCATGCTATCTAAATTTCCCAACTTATCAGGATGTATTAGTACTTCTCTTTTCCTTCTCTTTATCCCCTGTAGACTACACTTAACACACACAGGCTGACTCTGAATCACCCAGCACAAATATTTTTTTTATAGTCTTAAAAAGCAATGAGAACAAAAGGATTCCACGTGTGGTAAATAGGTGTGATTCGTGCTGAAATATTGAAACCGTAATCAATATTGATACAGCAATTAATAATTGCAAATAATAAAACATTTAAAAGTTGTAATGCCAAAAAAGAAAGAGATAGGAGGGCTTGCATGCCCCCTCCCTGCAGATGTTGAAGAACAGGAGGAAAAAGAAAGAGATAACAGTTACTAAAATTTAACAAAAAGAAAGGACAATCTGGTTGGGTCCCAGGAAAATGCCAGCTCTAAGAGATAAGAGATTTATTACTTTGATGCTTAAATGCAGTAATGTGTTAGTTTTGGCTTTCATTGTACTGGCTTGATGCACATGTGTAACCCAAAGGTGAATTAAAGGACACAGATGATGAAGAGAGGCCTTCATCAGTGACGACTCCCAAAGACTTTTGTGACCACCAAAACGAGTGGTGGCGTATGCACAGTAAAGGTGGTGATGAGGGCGGAGGTAGAAGTGTGATGAATCGAAAATGGGAGGAGATGCCATTGACACACGGCATATAAGGGGGGAATCTTCACTTGGCAAACTCGTACGTGAGGTGGCAAGGGTCCAAGAGCCCTGCACTCCATACCTCACGGTTATCTTTTGCTTATGTGCTATTATTGGAACCAAATTATCCCTTATTTTTAGTCCAATTATATTGTTAGTATTTCAAGTGCATCCAATTTTATATATTTTCTTAACTTTTCAATTAAAATTGCTGCTACCTCTAATATTGTTTGGTTTTTGATGATGGGATAATTGGGCAAACATAACAATATGGAAAAACAGGCCTGGGAGCCTCCCTCATGGCTGCTTACCACACAGCCCATCTTTGGGACAGGTGCTTCACCTTTTATACCTCTGGGGGGGTTGCATCAGCCAATCCTGGCCCCTCCCAAAGGCTGTCACTCAACTCTTCTGTGCCGTTTATTGGTGGAGATTGCTTTCCTGCAACTTGATTGGTGGGTCAGGTGTTGTCATGCTGTGCCCTCCAGCAGCAACAAGGTTTTTCATTCTCAGCTGCCCTGTAGGAGGGGCACACGTACACGCCTTCCTTTCACCTGTCCTAAATAACCCAGGCTGTCTGGTGGCGGCAATACAGAGGATGGGGAAAGGGGACTGTGAGGAGAACAGAGGGCATCTAAACAATAAACTACAATAACATAACTATACATCAATAAAGCTTCTATTAATATTCACACAGTATTCATTCCTTAATTGTTAGAGCCATTATCTCATTATTCATCTATAACAATTTTTATTTTTATTTTTACATTTTCCTACTGTTATTCCTACTCCCCTATCTTTACCTGAGAGCCCCTTAATTCCAAAATTTTAATAATTCAGAGGGAAGGGGTTTATATTTTCCATTCCCAGAGAAGCTCCTTCCTTCCTTAATAGACATCTGTCTTTCAAACCAAGACAGAGCCCCAAAAATCCCACAAAGATCTGCACAACAACATGACTGGGTCCCTCCTTCCTGAGCCAAACAGGGCAGAGCTGAACAAACAAAACCATTTCTCCTGGTTTAACGAAAATGTTGCGTTTTGGGTCCCATAAGAGGGACAGTGATGCTGTGCCCCCTGGTACTGGGGGAGGGAATGAGGAGCTCCTGGGGGTACTGGGAGCACTGGGAGCACTGGAACGGAGAGCTCTGGGAGCCCCACATGAGACCCCACACTCGTGGCCACCTCTCCATGGCACGGTGAACATCCACGGGAGCTGGGGGGAGGACACACAGTGGGAGGTGCCCTCAGGCAGGGATCTCCAGTGCCCCCTGTGCCCCCAGTGTCACAGCATGTTCTCGTAGATGTCACTGGAGTCCTGCTGTTGCCCATGGGGTCCTGGCAGCTCTGCATTGGTCACCTGGGGGGTTGTGGCACAGGGAGGCACTGCAAGAGACACCGGGTGGGGGAACCTGGATGGGAGGTGACACCCCTAGGGTGACATGTCCCTGTCCCCCCACCTGTACTCACCCCCTGCTTTCTTGTTTTGCACGACCTGGCTGTGCAGCACCTCCCCTGCCTCTGGAGGGGCCGAGGGCCCTGGGGTGCCACTGCAAGGATAAGGGGGTGTCTGTGGGGGTGTGGGGGGTCGTAATGAACATAAAATGGGGGTTCAGGCCTGGACCCCCCCCTCACCTTTCCTGCTGTTTCCTGAGGGCTGCAAGGGAAAGGGGGGAGGGGTGACTGTGGAGTCCTCAGGGCCCCTGAACACCCTTGAGACCTCTGACTGCCCCCAGGAGCCTCGTGCATCCCTGAAGCCCCTAATGAGCCTTGAATCACCCCCTGAATCCACTGAGACCCCAAACTCCTCCAAACCCCTGACAGAGCCCCCATTGTCCCTGCACAACCCTGCCGGACCTCCCCAAATCCCCCAGGATCCCCAGGTGAGATCAATAGGGATTCAGCTTCACCCAAGCCAGGAGCTGTTGGTGCCACCTTCTGGACATCAAACTCTGTGGGGTATTCACCCCAATCCCTGGGACTCCCATTCCCCTTCATTGTCACCCACCCAGGTGGTGCCACCAGTGCCAGCCTCCAATGACAGCCAGGAGCAGAACCAGGAACAGGAGCGACCCGCAGACCCCTGCGGCCACTGCTGGGGACAGAGAGGGACACAGTGGGGTCACCCAGAACCCCAGGGGGTTCTGCACCCCCCATGTGACCCTGTGTGACCCTACCTGTGCCCTGTTCCTGTGTTGTCACCTCCAAGGCCAGCTCTGAACTGAGTACCTGGTGCCTGCCCTGTCCCAGCTGGTTGGTGACCATGCACTGGTAGGTGCCTGAATGTCCCACATCGACAGCACTGTGGAGGGGACCCCGGGCCACCTCCTGCCCGTTGTTCAGCCAGGTGAAGGTGGCAGGGGCTGAGCCCACCTGAACTGAGCAGCGCAGGGTCACGGTGTCTCCTGAGCGCACCAGGTGTGACAGGGGACTGAGGGTGATGGTGGCATTGGTCACAGGCACTATGGGGACACAGACACGGCTGGCACCTGGTGAGGTGGATGGGGGTGCCATGGGTGGGGTCACCCCCAGTCTGAGGGTCCCACTTGTAATGGGTTAAAACTTTAAGTTTGTTCATCAAAACTGACAAAGCTATTCCAGTAAGACTGTTGCACCTCTAGTTTGTTTAAGTAAATTTCCAGACTTTAAAGGATAAGGAAGGTGAAACCAAAAGGACAATAGGTTTCACAAACATTTGTTTATCTGTTTAGTAAACTGTTAATATGAGTGGGGGGTTTGCTATGATTGATAACACAGTATCAGCTTATCCGCTCAGTAAACCTAGGATTCCAGGAACTCAGCAGATTGAGCCTAAAAGTTCCAGGAATCAGACAAAGGAAAATTACCAGCCTTCATCTTCAGACCCCGGGAGGTGGACTATGACCACCTAAACACAAAAGAAGAATACACACAGTACTACACATCAACCCGGAAGAAGGACTGTATAAGAACTCCACGGAAAATCAGGAGAGTGTGACAGTGTTAGAGCGGAGACTCTCCTGTCGCCCAGTGCTGATTTGCTTATTGCTTTGCCTGCTGTAATTAATAAATTCTCAGTTGGTTTTACTTGGCATATTGTCGGCTCAATTTATAACACCGCTCACAAAGGACAGTGACATTCAGGGGGACACACTCAGCCATGCTGTCTCCACACTGGTAGTGGCCCCTGCCATTGTCCCCAGTGTGGTACAGCTCCAGGCAGGTCCAGTGCCAAGCGGCGTCCTTGAGCCCTCCCAGGCACCAGGAAATGGACAGACGACCTCTCCCTGTGACCACCGTGCAGCTCAGCACAAGGCTGCGCTGACAGGGACACCCCCTAGGGCAGAACCCCTGCGGGAGGGGGTGACACCAGGGGACATTGAGGGACGTGGGGGGAGGTCAGGGAGGAGCAGGGAGATCCCGGTGAGGGAGAGGAGAGGAGGTGAAGAGCTGCGGGGGGGGGCTTGGATAGGTACCCCAAGGAAGGATGGGGGGTTTAATGAGGGGACACATGAAGTGGGAGATGGGAGGACACCAGTGTGGGTATGGAGACCCAGAGAGGGTATGGTGGGACTTGGGGACTGCGGGGAAACAGCAGAGAGGGGTGAGGTTGACTCAGAGATGGGTGAAGGGACCCAGTGAGGGATGGGGGGAATGGGGCAGTAATGGAGGTACCCAGGCAGGGGACCCAAGCAGGGCGTGGAGGCTCCCCGTGCCCATCCCCGCACTCACTGCACACCGTGATGCAGAGCTGGGCGCTGCTCTTCCGCACGGTCCCCCCCCCCCATCGGAGCGCACCTGGCAGCTGTAATTCCCAGAGTGGGAGACCCTCACGGTGGGCACCAGCAGCTGCGGGGATCCCTGCGGGCCCCCCAGCACCTGCCCGTCCTGGTAGAACAGGTGCAGGGGGGGGGTCGGGGCCAAAGGGGGCTGGGGGTGCTGAGGCAGCTGAGAGTCAGGGGGGCCCCATTGGTGGGCTCAGCATGAACTTCCAGCAATGGCACTGTGAAAAGCTCTGGAAAGGAGAGGGGAGGGAGATTTGTGAACCCGAGTCACTAGGGAGGGGCTGTGGGGGGGTTGGAGTGACAGTTGTAGAGTGCTCACCATGCACTGTCACTGTCACTGTCACTGATGCTGACTTCTCGCATCCCTGTGATACTGTAGATTTCACCCAGCCCCTGCAGCTGTCGTGGCCGCTGTGTTTCAGCTGCAGAGGGGACAGGGACAGCTCGGTCCCATCACGGAGCTCCTGCAGTTTCTTCTCTTCATGGTAGAAGGACACTGAGCTGACCGGGTTGTCCTGCCAGCGCCGGCAGTGCAGTGTCACCGTGTCCCCCTCATGCACTGCCTGTGCCAGCACCTGCAGCACCAATGGGGCTGCTGGACACGGGGGTCCTGTTACACCGCGGGGATCTGGCGGGTCCCAATGCCACCACGACTGCATATTGGCTCACACACAGCACACCAGGGATCCCCAAATCCACAAACAGGGTCTGCCAGCACTGGGATGCTCTGGGATGCCCCCAGAGTAGGGGACAGGCTCTGGTCACACAGGAGGTGACCAATGGAGCAGAGCCCACCCAGAGCCCTGGGGTCAATGCTGGTGCTAGGATGGGACACCCAAAACCCCCTCACCATCCAGGACTCTCACAGGAGGGCTGAGCCCAGTGCCAGGTCTCTCACAGGTGTCTCTCACACGTGTAGTTGCCTTTCAGTGACAGTGAGGTGGTTGTGTCTCTCCTGCCTCCAGCGCTGCCCATCCTTGTACCAGGTGGTGACACCAGTGTTCCCCGAGCCCTGGCAGGTCAGTGTCACTCGGTCCCACAGCACCGCCGGCCTCCAGGGGGGCTCCACCAGGAGCTGGGTGGTCTGGGCACCTGTGGGTGACAGGGGACACCAGCCTGCCAGGGCCAGTGCGGGGCTGGGGACAGCGGGGTTGGGCCATGGCATCCCTCGAGGACTCACCAGTGGGGTCGAGGGTCTGGGCTGGAAGGGAGAAGAGGCAGGGCTCAGTGAGTGTGGCACCATGGGGACAGTTGTGCACAGGGGAATGGTTCATAGGGGCTGCACTTGAACTGTCCCCCTGAGGGAATTGGTGTGGCACAGATGTCTTGATGAGGACACTGTGCTAGCACAGGTCTCCCCTGACAGCCCCATGGCCTCTGTCTCCATGGCCCATCCACATTGTGCTTGTCTTCTTCTCCCTGTCCCTGCATCCCTGCATCCCTGTGTCCCTGTCCCCACAGCTGCCCCAGCCCCAGGATGCCTCTCCCCACATTCCTATCCCTCCAGCCCTGTTCACCCTCTCCTGTCCCCACGGCCACCCCATGACCCCGGTCACCTCATGTTCTGACTCTTCTGGCATTGGGAACCTCAGGGAACCCCACAGCTCCCCTGGTCCCAGTACCCACTGCTCTCTGCCTCACCAGGGCCCATCCCCGATGTACTACCAGTCAGGCCCGTGCCCGGGGCACTCACCCCACAGGAGCAGCGCCACCTTCCCGGCCATCCCGGTGTCCCCAGCCATGTGCACTGGCTGTCACTTGCTGCTGTGGCCACCGCTCCCCTGGCTGGCAGCTCTTCGGATGAAGGGGAAGGAAGCAAGGTCACATCTTGTCCCCATGTGTAGGTGGCACCTGATGGGGGCAGGGTGGCCACAAGCTGGGGACAGGCTGTGGGCAGGGTGGGGACATGCTGGGGACAAGGCTGTCTCTGGATATGTGGGACATGGACTTCCCAGGAGCAGGGGGGCTCAGTGGGTTTGGGGAGCCAGGGATGGGTGTCCGGGGGAATGGGGGTCCAGGGAATGGGGGTCCAGGGAATGGGTCCATGGGCAATTGGTGTCGTGAGGAGGGGGAGTCACAGGGGATGGAGGTGCCATGGGAATGAGGGTCCCCAGGGCTGGGGGGACTCAGGGATGGGAGTCCCAGGGGAGGGTGAGCTCCAAGGATTTGGTGTCATGGTTTTGGTTTGCTAATTTGAGATATTTTGGTTAATGTAATAATTAGTGTGGTGGGTTTAGTGTTGGTTAATTATTAGTGGATTTATCAGAATGTATTTATTTCATTTTTTTTTGAGATGAGACTAGAAGAAAGGTAAAGTACATTTAAAACTTTAAAAGGGTGTATAAGAAAATTTTTTAATGAATTTATTAGTAATAAATCCCTCATCAGGGGATTTTTGTGCCAGAGATGGGTGCAGGGGTAATGGGGGGATCTGGGAGTATAAAGGTCCTGGGGGAATGGGGATTTCAGGGCATGGAATGAATGGGAGAGGGTTCCTTGGGAATGGGGTCCTGGGCCATGGAGTTCCTGGGCAATGGCAGCCCTGGGATGGGGGTCCCAGGGAAGGGGAGACGGAATGGGGGTCCCATGGTCAGCTTCCCAGGGGAATGAGTTTGCCAGGGATGGACAGTGACGGGATGTGCATGTGGGTCACAGCTCCTTCCCTGGGTGCCTCAGATTTTGGGAAGATTCAGGGGCTAGAGCTGCCTGCTGGGTTGCCCGTGATTTGGGGGGCAACAAGAGGGGATTCAGAGGTGCTCTGGGTCTGTGCCACCACAACCTCCAGGGGCATTTCCCGTTCTTCATTTCCATTTCCTTCCTTTTATCCCTCAATTTCACAACCTCCCAGTTCATGCCTTGATGATCCTGGGGAGCTCCTGAGCAGGGAATGTATTGGGGGAAGCCCAGGGTGGGGAAAGCAGGGGTGAGGGGTCTGCAGGGAGGGCTGGGGAGGCTGTGGGGGATGCAGGAGTGCAGCTTTCCCTCTGCCTACACTTTCACTTTGTCTCTCCTGCAGCAGAAGGAAGAGGCCGTTTGTGCTGAGTGGCACATGGGAGGAGGGTTCTGCCCTGGGCGGGGGTAAATACAGGGGGCTCCTGTCCTGGGGGGAACCTGTCCCAGGGGGACACATGCTGGACAAGGGGCTCCTGTCCTGGGGGATGGCAGCTCTTGGTGTTTCAAGACTTCTCCATTCTTGCTCGTCCCCTGCAGAATCTGAGCCAGCAAGAGCCGCTGGGGAATGGAGGCCCAGGAAGGAGCTCCCAAACTCCTGCTCCTTGAAGCCAGTGGCCATCCAAGGGTGGGGCCCAGCCAGGGCCCAGCCCCACTGCACAGGGATGGCCATTGCCCAGCCCTGCTCTGCCCAGCCCCAGGTGGCAGCCAGAACCTGAGGGTCCCCCCTGCCCCCTTGGCTTTGATTCTGGCAGCTTTAGAGCTGCTGCAGAGGTGAGAATTCTGTGGGGGAAAAAGGCCTGCCTGTGGTTTTCTCAGCCCTGCAAGAAGCACAAACCCCAAAGGGAGCCCAAGCAGTGGCTCTGTGAGGGCCTTTGATGGTTTTCAGAGCACGGCTGGCTGGAAACCCCCCTGCAGAGGCATTGAGGGGGAGCCAGTCCAGAAATGCAGCAATTGATCACTTTGTCCCTCTCACCAAGTATTGTAAATACATATAATATTACTGGAATTTTACAAATATTAAAATGGAATTTATATATGTAATGTTAAAGTAACTTTGTTACAAAGATATAGTTTTTATGTCTGATGTTAATTAAGCTTTGTGAAATCCCTCATATAAGGATGCTTGTGAAAAAATGTCTGCTTGGATGGGATAACATCTGATGAAAACAGGATGAGGATGCCTGCTACAGATATGCCAACTATCAGCACTCACCACCTGAAGACAGTGTGGACCAAGGCCCAGAAATGAAGATGATTATGAGAAACAGCTAAAAGCACAACCAAGGAATAATGCACTGAAAAGGCAGATCCAAGGAAAATCCGTGCTAAACAATTCTTGGAATGTAAATTAGCTTGGGGAAAATGTTTTCTATGCATAAGTGTGTATGAATATGCAAGAGGCTGATCTAAGGGAAAAGGTCTCCAAGAGGTATCCCCAAAGACAAGTGTGCTCTTGGCTGAGTGCCAAGATGCACCCAGCCATAACAACCTTTGCTCTATGATCCTTGTATCCTATTGTCCTTTATTAAACTTCTAAAATTTTCACAGAAGAGAGAACGTGGTTTTCACATGCTGCAAAGACAAGAATTCTGTGAGGGAAAAAGGCCTGCCTGTGGTTTGCTCAGCCCTGCAAGAAGCACAAAACCCAAAAGCAGGCCAAGCAGTGCCACTGAGAGGGCCTTTGATGGTTTCCAGAGCAGGGCTGGCTGGAAACTGCCCCTACAAGGGCAACTGTGGGGGAACCAGTCCAGAAATGCAGCAATGGATCACTTTATCCTTTAGGCAAGGGACTGGGAGAGATCCGCAAAGACAACAACCATCTGCTCAACAATCTGACCAGGACACTCCTCCTTCCTCTCTCAAAACTGCAGCCCTTTAGAACATCCTGGAAAGTATTTTTGGGTTCTGGCTCAGTTGTGAGACAAGAGAGAAAAGGATGGAAATGTTGAGCAGGGGGTTTACCCCGCGGCCGTGGTGGGGCTGTGGACAGGGACCCTGTCTCGATTCCAGGTGTCCCTAGAGCTGCTCCATCCCTGCCCTCCTCCCTGCCCTCCTCAGGGAATAGACAGGGCTCTGCCCCGCCCCTGCCCCGCCCTTTCCAGGGTACCCCTCCAGTTCCCGGAGCTGTGGGGGCCTTACCCTGGCAAAGCTCGGTCCCGACACATCGCGACAGTGGCTTCGGACACGCTGTCACATTCGATTCGGACACCCCGTGACCGTCCCGGCACTCGCAGCGTGATGGCAGCTGGGCCCCTTCCCGGTGCTCCGGGACCACCATTGCGGTCCCTCCTTTCCGCAGACCCCACCGCAGGGTCTCTGCTCCCCCCTGTCCCGGGGTCTCCCCTCCGCCGTTTCGCTCCCTCCATGCTCGGGGCTCCCCACTGGGGTCCCGGTTCCTCCATCCCGGCCCCTCCCACCCGCTGCCCCCCGGCCCCTCCAGCCGCGCCCCCCGACAGCCCCGGGGCCGGCACCGGCAGAGGCTGCCGAGCTCCTGCAGGATGAGACGTTCCTGGGGCAGCGCCGGCTGAGCGGGGCCCGGCTCCCTCAGGCCGTCCTTGTCCGCAGCACTCGGGCTCCAGCAGCCCCGGGCAGCTCCTTCGGGATGTGCTGACCGCTCACGGAGCGCTGCCCTTTGTCGGGAACGAGCCCGGGAGTATCCGAATCATCCCCAAGGCCTGGGCCGGGAAGTCCTTTGAGGCTGCGCCTGAGCCCTGAGGGGTTTGGGAGCCCTATGGGTGTCACTGCTCTGTCTCAAAATCTGGGGGGAGCAGGAATGGCAAGTGGTGTCCCACCATGGCCCGGCCCCCGTGGGCCTCACCTGAGCACCCCGCGGAATTCCCGGCACTCCTGCTCCACCTGCATGGCCAGGTGCTGCTCCCATGGGCCACCTGCTCCAGCCGCTCCCGCCTCAGCCACAGAATCCCAAAATCCCTGGGAGAGGCAGCAGAGCCGCGTGTTTATGCACAGGGATGCTTTAGGAACACAGCAGACCTTCAGGAATCCCAACAATAATTACAACACCTCATGAAGAGTCTGCAGCGTCTGGAGCAGAACAGGGGCATTGGCCCAAACAGCTCCAATTTAGCCCCATTTTGCCCTCCCAAGGCACAGCTCCCAGCCCTCACTATCTCTGTGCTCCAGCTGCAGCTGCAGAGCCCTCAGGGCTGTGCCTCTGCTCTCCTCCTCCCCTGGGGCTGCTGTGTCAGAACCAGCAGTGGCCCAGGAAGAGCAGGAAATCCAAATGTGCTCTGCAGCCACCTGAGGAGCCCTGGCAGAGTCAGCACCGAGCACCAGCTTTCTTTAGCATCCCAGGGAAATTCAACATTCCCAGAGCTGCTGTGCCCAGGCTGAAGGAGGAAAAGGGAATGAAAGGCTGTAAAGCAATCAGAAGTGATGTTGTGGATCCGAGACATGTCAGGCGCTGCCTTTCTTCCCTCCGGGATTATAGACAGTAATTACAGTTGTTGTGCAGGGTGTGTGTCTGGCCCCGGGACGCTGCTACGCTGCCAGTGGGCACTGGGATCCAACCTGCTGCCTTGGCGGATTCTGACCGCTTCCGGTGGTGGTGTCAGGAGCGATTGGTGGCCATGAATTTGGAAAAGGAGCAATTTCCCCTCCTCCCTCCCGTCTGAGGCAGCCATGGCCCCTGAGGGCATGGAGCTGGACCAGGGCGCCCCCTGCTGGCCAGGAGTGCTCCCTGCAGCACCCCCTGCTGGCCGCGCTTATAACTGCCACAAAAACCAACAGCACTGAGCAGGAGGAAAAGTTCTGGGTTTGTGTTGTTTGTTCTGTTCTGGTTTATAAATTTCCCAGTAAAGAGCTGTTATTCATTCTCCAACACTTTGGCCTGAAAGCCCCATCATTTTTGAAATTATTAGAAGTTTTAGGCATGGGTCTTAGTTCCATTCCAGGAACATTCCCACTTTCCTTGGCAAATATTTCTCATTTAAACGAGTGGTCAAATCCTGGGTTCAAGTGTGGATGGGACAGAGACCTCAACTGAAGACAGGGTCAGGAACTGTGCACATCATGCTCTGCCCTTTAAGCCAGTTGGGCCACCAAGCGCCCTCTCCCCAGGTGGCACTTCTGGTCTCCTTGCCACTCAGGAGCTGGCTTTGGCAGAGTGTCACAATGTCCCCAGTGTGCCATGGATGACAGACTGATGGACGGACGGGGTCCTGTCTCAGCAAAAGCTAGGCCTGACCCACCCCTGCCAGACACAGGTGTTCCAAAATGTCTCCAGACATCAAACTTTTCCTGTCTCTGATACCCCACCCTGTGCCATGGCCTGATCCTGACTGCCCTGGCAAAGGGGGAGGCTCTGGAGCCCCCACAGAGCCTTTCTGACATCATTGTGGGGGAAACACAGCAGAAGAGGGGTTTGGGACAGGGGACAAGAGAATCCAGAGGCTCCTAAATGCCACTTTGGCCATCAGAGCAGTGAAGTTCTGGGACCTGCTGGGTTCCTCCTGGTGGAGGAATCGTGCCAGGGGAAACCTCTGGGGTTTGTTCCTTGTTGGGTGCTTTCCCTGGAAATTGTTCCTTTTGTGACCATTTGAATTCTGAATCTTGAGAACTGAGAAGTATTGGTTCAACAACCAGGCGGGACCCTCCTCCTTCCTGAGCCAAACGGGGCAGAGCTAAACAAACAAAAACCGTTTCTTCTGGTTTAATCAAAAAGCTGATATTTGGGTCCAGTCAAAGGGACAAGGGTCCTGTGCCTCCTGGTAGTAGAGGAGGAAATGGGAGCCCCTGGGGGTACTGGGAGCACTGGGAGCACTTGAACGGGGAGCCCTGGGCAACCCCGCATGGGAGCCCCCACTCGTGGCCACTCCCTGGGCTCGATGGGCACCCATGGGAGCTGGGGATGCCCTTGGGCAGGGACCCCAGTGCTCCCTGTGCCCTCAGTGTCACAGCACGTTCTCGCAGATGTCACTGGGATCCTGCTGCCTCCGGTGGGGTCCTGGCAGCTCTGCGTAGGTCACCTGGGAGGTTGTGGTGCGGGGGGGCCCTTTGGAAGACGCCGGTTGTGGGGACCTGGATTGAGGGTGACACCTGTGGATGATGTCCCCCGTGTCCGCCCTGTACTCACCACCTGCCTTCTTGGTGCTCACGACATCACTATACAGCACCTCCCCCACCTCTGGGGGAGCCGAGGGTTCTGGGGGGACCCTGCAGGGATAAGGGGGTGTCTGTGGGCATGGGGGGGGTTTGTTGTGGGGGTAAAATGGAGGTTCAAACCTGGAGTCCTTCACTCACCTTTCTTGTTGTTTCCTGAAGGCTGCAAAAGAAAATCATGAGGGGTGACTCTGGGGTTCTCAGGGCTTCTGAACACCATCGGGACCCCTGACTGTCCCTGGGACCCTCAAGCATCTTTAAAAGTCCCAAAATACCTTAAACCAACCTTTGAATCCACTGAGACCCCAGAGTCCCAAAAACTCCCACAAAACCCCCGACAGAACACCCAACTTCCCTGCACAACCCCGCACAACCTCCCTAAATCCCCCAGGACCCAAGCTGAGGTCTCTGCAGGCTCAGTTTCTCCCAAGTCAGGAGCTGTTGGTGACACTCTATGGCCCCCATGCCTTGGGGGGGCTTCACCCCAATCCCTGGGAACCCCATCCCCCCGTATTGTCACCCACCACAGCAGTGCCAGTGGTAACAGCCCCCGATGACAGCCAGGAGCAGGAGCAGGAACAGCAGAGACCCACTGAGCCCTAGAGCCACTGCTGGGGACAGAGAGGGACACATTGGTGTCACCCAGAAGCCCAGGGGTCCTGCACCCCCCGTGTGACCCAGTGTGACCCCACCTGTGTCCCTGTGTCCCCGCGCTGTCACAGCCAGGACCAGCTCAGGGCTGAGTGCCCGGAACACGCGGTGCCCGTCCTGTCCCAGCTGGTTGGTGGCCACGCACTGGTAGGTGCCTGAATGTCCCACATCGATGTCCCTGAGCTCCAGGAGGGGACCCTGGGCCACCTCCTGCCCATTGTGCAGCCAGGTGAAGGTGACAGGAGCTGAGCCCACCTGCACTGAGCAGCGCAGGGACACGGGGTCACCGGCATGCACCTGGTGTGACAGGGGACCAGGGGTGATGGTGGCATTGGCCACAGGCACTGTGGGGACACAGACAGGGCTGGCACCAGGCGAGGTGGGATGGGGGTGTGTCCTGGTTTAGGACAAATTAGGGGAAATCTCCAAGAGGGAGCCCCCCAGAACAAAACAAACCTCCAACCACCCCTCCCCCAACACCGGGTTCGGGAAGGAATTCCTCGGAGGAGCAAAGTGGAAAACAAAACCTATTTATTTACAAGTAACAAAAGAACACTCCCCAACACAAGAAAAGAAAAAGGGACCAGACTGTGTTGTGGAGGGCGCCGAATCTTCTCTAGCAGGCTTCGGGTGTCCTGGAGCTCGCAGGTCCGATCCGGAGCCGGTCCAGTATCATCAGGGGAGGGTAAGAAAGAGAGAGAGAGAACAAAAGAAAAAGGAAAAAAAAACAGCGCAAAAGCAAAAAGCAAGCAAGCAAGCAAGCAAGCAAGCAAGCAGCAGCTAGCCAAAGCGAAGCAGCCAAAGCCAAAAGCCAAAAAAGTGCCTGGTCACACCCCCCCCCCCCTCCTCCTCTCTTCCCCATCCCGCCACAGCCAGACTGCCGGGGGGGGGGGGGTGGGGGAAAAGGCACAGCTGCCAGACATAACACACGATATTGGGATAAAGGCTGTCACCCCACGACACTCCACCCCTTATCCCATATCGTGAACATACAATAAAAAACATTCATTTCACTTACTCACACCTTTTGACACTTACGCATTCCTCTCATCTTACTTGCTCAAACCTTTGACACTTACAGTTTCCTTCTGTCTCACATTCAACAAACAATGACAGTCATATATGAGTCTCATCCCACAATCAGGTCTCCCTGAGGTACACACCGTGTTGTTCCATCTTTCTGCATTATCCACCATGTATTACCTGGTCCTTGAGCAAAGACAATCCCACGGATGGGTTTGTCTGTACTCGAGGCAGGGTTCATCCATACTGTCTTTCCCAACAAACCTCTGACATGGGCCACTGGGGCTTTATCCCCATCTACTATATTAAGGAGCTCAGACTGAGCAGGACCCGCTCGGTTGGTGGAACCTCGAGTGTTAACTAACCAGGTAGCCTTTGCCAAATGCTGCTCCCAGTTTTTTAAAGACCCCCCTCCCAATGCCTTTAAGGTGGTTTTTAACAATCCACTGTACCTTTCCACCTTCCCTGCAGCTGGTGCATGATAGGGGATATGGTATACCCACTCGATGCCATGTTCCCTAGCCCAAGTATTAATAAGATTGTTTTTAAAATGAGTTCCATTATCCGACTCAATTCTTTCGGGAGTACCGTGCCTCCAAAGGACCTGCTTCTCAAGGCCCAAGATAGTGTTACGGGCTGTAGCATGGGACACAGGGTAGGTTTCCAACCATCCTGTGGTGGCTTCTACCATGGTTAGTACATGGCGCTTGCCCTGGCGTGTCTGGGGCAGTGTGATGTAATCAATCTGCCAGGCCTCCCCGTATTTGTACTTAGACCACCGCCCCCCATACCAGAGGGGCTTCAGTCGCTTGGCCTGCTTAATGGCAGCGCATGTCTCACAGTCACGAATAACCTGAGAGATACTGTCCATGGTTAGATCCACCCCTCGGTCTCGTGCCCACTTATAGGTGGCATCTCTACCCTGGTGGCCTGAGGCATCGTGGGCCCATCGTGCTAAGAATAACTCTCCCTTATGCTCCCAGTCGAGATCTATCTTCAACTCCCCTATCTTTGCAGCCTGATGTACTTGCTGGTTGTTTTGCTGCTCTTCATTAGCTCTACTTCTGGGGACATGGGCATCTACATGGCGAACCTTCACAGGTAACTTCTCTAACCGAGTAGCGATATCCTTCCACTCTTCCGCAGCCCAAATTGGTTTTCCTCTGCGCTGCCAGTTGGCCTCTTTCCATCTCTTCAGCCATCCCCATAGAGCGTTGGCTGCCATCCAAGAATCGGTATACAAATAGAGCCTTGGCCACCTCTCTCTCTCTGCAATACCTAGGGCCAGTTGAATAGCTTTGATTTCAGCAAATTGACTGGATTCACCCTCTCCTTCAGTAGCCTCTGCAACCCGTCGAGTGGGACTCCATACAGCTGCTTTCCACCTCCGTTTCATCCCTATGACACGACAAGAACCATCAGTGAATAGGGCGTAACGTGTTTCTTCTACTGGCAACTGATTGTATGGCGGAGCTTCCTCAACCCGGGTCACTGGCTCTTGCTCCTCATCTGCGACACTAAAGCTTTCACCTTCGGGCCAATTTGTAATTATTTCTAGAATCCCAGGGCGATTTAACTTCCCAATCCGAGCGCGCTGCGTAATGAGGGCAATCCACTTACTCCAAGTAGCACTGGTGGCATGGTGGGTAGAGGGAACCTTTCCTCTGAACATCCATCCCAGCACCGGTAGTCGGGGTGCCAGAAGGAGTTGTGCCTCTGTACCAATCACCTCTGAGGCGGCTTGGACTCCTTCATAGGCGGCCAAGATTTCCTTTTCTGTTGGAGTATAGTTATCTTCAGACCCCCTGTAGCTCCGACTCCAAAATCCCAATGGTCGGCCTCGGGTCTCGCCAGGTAGCTTTTGCCAAAGGCTCCAGGACAGACCATGGCTCCCGGCTGCAGAGTAGAGCACATTCTTCACATCTGGTCCTGTCCTGACTGGACCAAGGGCTACAGCATGAGCGATCTCCTGCTTGATCTGGACAAAAGCTTGCTGCTGCTCAGGGCCCCAATGGAAGTCGTTCTTCTTGCGGGTAACCAGATAAAGGGGTCTCACAATCTGACTATACTCAGGGATGTGCATCCTCCAGAAACCTATAGCACCTAAGAAAGCCTGTGTCTCCTTCTTATCAGTTGGTGGGGACATAGCAGTGATTTTGTTAATAACATCCGCAGGAATCTGACGACGTCCATCCTGCCACTTCACCCCCAAGAACTGAATTTCTCGGGCAGGTCCCTTGACTTTGCTCTTCTTAATGGCAAATCCGGCGTCCAGGAGAATATGAATTATCTTCTCTCCTTTCTCGAACACTTCTATTGCCGTGTTCCCCCAAACAATGATATCGTCAATATATTGTAAATGTTCTGGAGCCTCACCCTCTTCTAGTGCAGCCTGGATCAGTCCATGACAGATGGTAGGACTGTGTTTCCACCCCTGGGGCAATCGGTTCCAGGTGTACTGCACTCCCCTCCATGTAAAAGCAAACTGAGGCCTGCATTCTACTGCCAGAGGGATGGAGAAAAACGCGTTAGCTATATCAATGGTCGCGTACCACTTTGCTGCCTTGGACTCCAGCTCGTACTGCAGTTCCAGTATGTCCGGTACAGCCGCACTCAGTGGTGGAGTCACTTCATTCAAGGCACGATAGTCCACAGTCAATCTCCACTCTCCGTCAGATTTTCGCACGGGCCAGATAGGGCTGTTAAAGGGTGAGTGGGTTTTACTGACCACCCCTTGGCTCTCTAGCTCTCGAATCATCTTGTGGATGGGGATCACAGCATCTCGATTCGTCCGGTACTGCCTGCGGTGCACTGTTGAGGTGGCAACTGGCACTCGCTGCTCCTCTACCTTCAAAAGTCCTACTGCATATGGGTCCTCTGATAGTCCAGGCAAGGTATTCAATTGTTTAATACCCTCTATCTCAACTGAAGCTATTCCAAAAGCCCACCTAAATCCCTTAGGATCTTTGTAATAGCCATTCCGGAGAAAGTCTATGCCCAAAATACACGGAGCCTCTGGACCAGTCACAATTGGATGTTCCTGCCACTCCTTCCCAGTCAAGCTCACCTCAGCTTCCAACAACGTCAACTGTTGTAATCCCCCCGTCATTCCAGCAATGGAAACAGGTTCTGTCCCCACGTGTTCCGATGGCATTAAGGTACATTGTGATCCAGTGTCAACCAATGCTTCATAGTCTTGTGGCTCTGATGTGCCAGGCCATCTGATCCACACCTTCCAAAAAACCCGGTTCTCCCGTGCCTCTTCCTGGCTGGAGGCAGGGCCCCTCTAAGCCAGATTGTCCTTCTTTCCTTGGGCATATGCCTTGGAAGTTCCTTCAAGGGGATCGGACATGTCATCGTCATCGTCATACTTAACATCTCGGCTACGAGCGACCGGAGCTGCTATCTTTTTGGTTATACTTTCTCTTCTCTTCAAATCACGCACCCGTTGTGCCAAAGCAGCGGTGGGTTTTCCATCCCATCTTCTCATGTCTTCTCCAGACTCACGCAGGAAAAACCATAACTCAGCCCGTGGGATGTACCTTCTCTCCCCATCAAAGGAGCGCCGGCGTTGGACACCAGGGCTTCTAATTTGTACGGCTGAGATTTCAATAAGGTCCTCCTTAATCTCTTCCCGGAGTTTCTTATGATTCTCCTCTATTTTGTCCTCTAATTTCTGCAGTCGGGTTTCCACTGCTGCAATTCTGGCATGAGTTGGGCCATGCACAGCATCTGCGTACGCTCGAAGCTTCTTTGCCATATCGAGCACAGTCTCATATGTATCATCTCGCTTCATTATTGCTAGGGCGGAAGCGTATTCAGGTGGCCCAAGTCGCACAAGTTTCCTCCACATTATCGGAGTGCATGGTACCAGGTCCGGATTCCTAGTTGTTGTGTCATCTGAGAAAACGAGCTCTGCGACCGCCATCTCTCTCAGGCGTTGGATCCCCTGTTCTATGGTCTTCCACCGTGTCTGCTGCATATAGAGATCATCCGTACACAGGTACCGTTCTGCTACGCTTCTTAGGACCCGTTCCCAGAGGCTGTGAGGGTTAGCCCCCCTCATCACACCTTGATCGATGGCAGGATCATGTGACAGGGATCCCAAATGCCTCACTTCAGTACCATCCAAAATCGTAACCTCCCCTGCAGCATCCCAAAGGCGGACTAACCAACTAATAATAGATTCGTCAGGTTGTCGGCTGTAATCCTTTCTTAGGCCTCTGAGGTCCTTCAGAGAAAAGGAGTCAATATTGGCTCCAGATTCTGTGCCCCTTGATGTGGCCTCTGATTTTGGTGAGGGTCCTTCTTCTGCATCATCGTCATCATCCTCCACCTTCCGATCGGTCTTGCCTTTACACTTTCCACCTCTTGTATTAGCTGCAACAGCCATGGTTTGGGGCCTATTGTCTGATTCAGCTGCTAGCCTGGAGCCTGGGATGTTAGCTGCAGCCTGGGTCACTGGGATAGTAGCTAACTTATCTCCCTGTTCCCTTTCTGCTATCTGCTGCTCCACAGTATCTAGCAGAGTACGGTAAACAAACGCCAAGGCCCAGCTCACTGCAGTAATCCTTTCTTCCTTAGTATTACCATGGCACTTCTCCCTCAAATACTTTGCCACCTCGACTGGATTCTGAATTTGATCAGATGGAAAGTCCCAGTCTATAGGATCAGAAAATTCCTTTAAAGTCTGGCCCATATATTCCCATTTCCCACTCCAGTCAAGATTTTTCCTGCTTTGTTTTACTCCTGAATCAGGAGTCTCTCTAACCCCTCTAGAAATCTCAGCTTTCATTTTATATACACTCCAGACAGTATAGACAAGGCTTAATAAATTAAATGCCAGAAAGATGGTTTCTTTCAAACTCAGGGGAAAGTCAGTATTTTCTAATAGAGATGTCAACAATTTGTAGGAGAAGAAGGAAGACAAAGGCTGAAAAGCCCCTTCCTCTTCTTCTCCCCAAACAAACTGAGTACACAGCCATGACAACAATCCATACATTCCTGAAATAAAGTCCAGCACTGTTATCCGACACATCATCACACATAAGGCCAGCACAATGATTATTCTGGTTAGTGCCCCCCGCTTACAAAAGCTACTTATTAGGGACAACATCAGAGCTATTTTGGGGTAAGGAAATAACCCTAGGGACCACAAAGGTATTAAAACTTCAAAAGCCCCTAGGGACCAGAAAAACCGGCAAGCTTCCACTCCAAATGACATTATAAATCACCAATATGCTCACAAAACAACCAAAACCAAAATATTATTGTTATAGGTTTTTTTTCCACTGTTTTTGGCCTCCGGTTTCCCGGCCAATGCACCAAAAAAATTTATTGTCCTGGTTTAGGACAAATTAGGGGAAATCTCCAAGAGGGAGCCCCCCAGAACAAAACAAACCTCCAACCACCCCTCCCCCAACACCGGGTTCGGGAAGGAATTCCTCGGAGGAGCAAAGTGGAAAACAAAACCTATTTATTTACAAGTAACAAAAGAACACTCCCCAACACAAGAAAAGAAAAAGGGACCAGACTGTGTTGTGGAGGGCGCCGAATCTTCTCTAGCAGGCTTCGGGTGTCCTGGAGCTCGCAGGTCCGATCCGGAGCCGGTCCAGTATCATCAGGGGAGGGTAAGAAAGAGAGAGAGAGAACAAAAGAAAAAGGAAAAAAAAACAGCGCAAAAGCAAAAAGCAAGCAAGCAAGCAAGCAAGCAAGCAGCAGCTAGCCAAAGCGAAGCAGCCAAAGCCAAAAGCCAAAAAAGTGCCTGGTCACACCCCCCCCCCCCCTCCTCCTCTCTTCCCCATCCCGCCACAGCCAGACTGCCGGGGGGGGGGGGGGTGGGGGAAAAGGCACAGCTGCCAGACATAACACACGATATTGGGATAAAGGCTGTCACCCCACGACAGGGTGCCATGGGAGGGGTCACCCCCAGTCCGAGGGTCCTGCTTGCCCAGGACGGTGACATTCAGGGGGTCACTCTCAGCCACGCTGTCCCTGTCGCTGACCCGGCACCAGTACTGGCCGCTGTCACTGTCCCCAGCGTGGTGCAGCTCCAGGCGGGGCCGGTTCCCAGCAGTGCCCCTGAACCCTCCCGGTGCCAGGAGAAGGACAGAGGACCTGTCCCTGTGGCCACCGCGTAGCTCAGCACCAGTCAGTCCCTGCATGCCACCGGTCCCCCGGGGGCTGCACTGACAGGGACACCCCCAAGGGCGGGACCCCTTGGATGGGAGGACACCAGGGAACAGTGAGAGACCCGGGGGGTTGGGGGGGGGATGGGAGAGTGGAAGTGGGACCACAGTGAGGAAAAGGAGGCATAGAGATAGGAGGGGGGCTTGGAACGGGACCCCAAAGAATGATGGAGGGCTCAAGGATGAGTAACCTGGTGAGGAAGATGGGGAGACCCCAGGAAGAGTATGTAAAACCAGGGAGGGAATGGTGAGACTTGAGGACCATGGAGGGAGATCAGAGAGGGCTGAGGTTGAATCAGGGACAGATGAAGGGATCCCAGTGAGGAATGGGGGGACACAGAGGGTGACCCAAGAAGGAATGAGGGGATGTGGAAAAAGATTACCAGAAAGATGGGGGTACCCACATAGAGCTGGGGGATCTGGTGAGGTACCCAGGAAAGGATGGGGGACCCGGGTAGTTATGGGGATCCCCAGACAGGGCAGGGGCCCCCGAGGAGGCTGTGGGGGCTCCCTGTGCCCATCCCCTCACTCACTGCGCACCATGACGTGGAGCCGGGTGCTGCTCTTCCGCACGGCCCCCCCCTTGGATTGCACCTGGCAGCTGTAATTCCCCGAGTGGGAGACCCCCACGGCGGGCACCAACAGCTGTGGGGACCCCTGTGGGGCCCCCACCACCTGCCCGTCCTGGTAGAACACGTGCAGGAGGGGGGCTCGGGGCCGCAGGGGGCTGGGGGTGCTGAGGCAGCTGAGAGTCAGGGGGGATCCCACAGTAAGATAAGGGGGACCCTCCAGCACCGGCACTGAGAAGAGCTCTGGGAAGGAGAGGGGAGGGAGGTTTGTGAGCCTGAGTCCCTGGGGAGGGGCTGTGAGGGTGTCAGGGTGGCGGCTGTGGGGTGCTCACCGTGCACTGTCACTGTCACTGAAGCCGAGTGCGCCCACGGTGCCACCTTGGAGTCCACCTGGCCCCTGCAGCTGTAGCGGCCACTGTGGTTCAGCTGCAGAGGGGACAGGGACAGCTCGGTCCCATTGAGGGACCTCTCCACCTCCTTGTCCCCATGGTAGAATCGCACCCCAGTGACCAACATGTTCTCCCAGCGCCGGCAGCGCAGTGTCACCATGTCCCCCTCCAGTAGCTCTTGCGCCGGCACCTGCAGCACCAGTCGGGCTGTGGAACATGGGAGTCTTAGGACACCTGTGGCATTAGATTTTCTCAAGGACCCTCGAATTGGAACACATCCAGGCGCAGCAGGGTTCCCTGAATCTAGAACTGGTGTCCCTCCACTCTGAGATGCTCTGGGATCTCCCTGTGTACAGGCTCTGGTCACACCAGGAGGTGACCCAAGGAGCAGAGCACACCCAGAGACCTTGGGGTTCCCACAGGTGCGAGGCTGGAGACAACCAAACCCCTCTCACCTTTTGAGACTGTCACAGAGGGGCTGTGCCCAGTGCCGGCTCTGTCACACGTGTAGGTGCCACTCTCGGTGACAGTGAAGTGGTCCAGTCCCTGCTGCCCCCAGCGCTGCCCGTCCTTGTACCAGGTGGTGGCACGGGCAGTCCCCGAGCCCTGACAGGTCACAGGTCAGTGTCACCCGGTCCCACAGCACTGCCGGCCTCCAGCGGGGCTCCACCAGGAGTTGGGTGGTCTGGACACCTGTGGGTGACAGGGGACACCAGGCTGCCAGGGCCAGCGTGGGGCTGGGGACAGCAGGATGCGGCCATGGCATCCCCCGAGGACTCACCAACGAGGCCAAGGGTCTGGGCTGGAAGGGAGAAGGGACAGGGCTTGGTGAGGGTGGCATCACAGGGACATTGGAAAGGATGGACTGGGTGTGGGGGCTGTCCATAAACTGTCATAGTGTGGCATGTACCCCTTGGGGGCAGAGACACATCAACTAGCCCTTGCTCAGTTAGGCCATGGGGACACATTGGACACCCAGAAATGGAGACTCAACGGTGGTTGCAGTGGTCACTCCCACCAGTCGCATGATAGTTCCCCAAATCCCTGTCCCCCATTATTGTCCCCCCTCTCCTGTCCCCACAGCCCTGGTCACCTCATGCTCTGCCTCTGTGGCCTTTCAGGACCTCAGGGGACCCTGCAGCTCCCCTGTGCCCCCTCCCCACCAGTCTCTGCCTCACCAGGGACAATCCCCAGGGTGTCAGGCCCGTGCCCAGGGGACTCACCCCACAGGAGCAGTGCCACCTTCCCGGCCATCCTGGTGTCTCCAGCCATGTGCACTGGCTGTCACTCACTGCTGTGGCCACCGCTCCCCTGGCTGGCGGCTTTTCGGATGAAGGGGAAGGAAGCGAGGTCACGTCCGTACCCACATGTAGGTGGCCCTTGGTGGGGGCAGGGTGGGGACAGGATGGGGGCAGGGTGGGGACCTTGTGGGACATGGGGGTGATGGTGGGACATGGTGGGGACAGAATTTGGAGTCTGAGGTGGTGTAGGGAACCAGAAATAGGTGTCCAGAGAAATGGGGTGCCCAGGGATGGGGTCCCATGGGAATGGGGGTCCCAGTGTATGGATGGACTCAAACTCGGGGATGAGGATGCCAGAACAATGTGGCCTCCAGGGATTTGTGATCATGGGATGGGGGCCAAGGGATGGGGGTGCCAGGGGAAAGGGGAACCCTGTGAGAATGGGGGCCCGGGTGGAATCAATGTCCCCAAGGGAATGGGGCTCCCAGGGACTGGAATTACCAGGATGGAGTTCTTTGAGGTAGGAGATTGTGAGGAACTGCAGTCCAGGGAAGGGGTCTTAGGGAAGGAGGGACAAAAGGAGATCAGATTCCCATGATTGGGGTTCCAAATGAATAGGGGTGCCAGGGATGGGCAGTGGCTGGGGGCGCATGGGGGTCACAGCTCCTTTTCTGGGTGCCTCAGATTTTGTGGTGACCCGTGGCCAGGTGCTGCCCCCTTGGGATGCTTGTTTCCTGTGCAGGTATCATATGGGGATCCTGGGTAGCTCTGCTTCTGTGCCTTCCCCTGCCCTTGACTTTTTCTTTCTTTATTTCTGTTTTCTTCCTTTTCTACCTCACTTTTATGCCATGTCCCCTCAACCCTAGTTCCTAGCTCAGCAATCCTAGGAATCACCTGAGCAGGGAACGCATTGGAGGGAGCCAGGGGAGGGGGATAATTGGGAGTAAGGAGAGCAGGGAAGGATGGGGAGGCTGTGGGGGACGGAGGTGTTGGGCTGTGCCCCCTCAACACTTTCACTTTCTTTTTCCTGGACAAAAAGGAGGAGGCTGTTTGTGCTGAGAGTCAGATGGCAAAGGGAGGCAGTGTCTGTCCTGGGAGGGTGCATCCAGGAGGGTACTGCTCTGTGAGGTCCCTGTTGTGGGGATGACCTGGGGGAAACCAGTCCAGGGGGTGACACATCCTGGCATGGGGTGTCCTGTCCCCATGGGTGGCAGTTTCAGAAATGTCCCTGCACATTCCTTGCCCGGTGCCTGTCAATGCAAGGATGGGGCCCAGCCATGGCTCAGCCCCACTGCACAGGGATGGCCATTGCCCAGCCCCGCTCTGGCCAGACCCAGGTGGCAGCCAGCACTTGAGGGTCCCCCCTGCCCCCTTGGCTTTGATTCTGGCAGCTTTAGAGCTGCTGCAGAGGTGAGAATTCTGTGGTGGAAAAAGGCCTGCCTGTGGTTTGCTCAGCTCTGCAAGAAGCACAAAACCAAAAGGGAGCCCAAGCAGTGTGTCTTTGAGGACCTTTGATGGTTTTCAGAGCAGGGCTGACTGGAAACTCCCCATGCAAGGGCAGGTGTTTGGGAACCAGTCCAAAAGGCAGCAATTGATCATTTTTTCCCTCTCAGCAAGGGACTGAGAGAGCCCCAGAACTACTGCAAAGACAACCACAATCTGCTCAACAACCTGACCTGTATCCTCCATCTTGAACAAAACCTGCAGCCCTTTGGTACCTCATGGAAAGAATGTTTGGGTTCTGGATGTGCACACCAGAAGAGAGGGAAAAGTCTGGAAATATTGAGCAGGGGCTGCATACAAGGGGTTGGGGAACAGGAGTGTCAGAGCAGGAGCAGGGAGTGCCCAGGCAGGGGAATTCAGGGCAGGCTGGAGTGGATTTACCAGGGATTCAGACCCTGAGACACACACAGGCATTTCCACAGATTCCTGTGCACTGTCCCAAGAATGGGCAGAGCTTCTCCCATTTGGGGCACTGAATCCATGGGAAGTCATTCAAGTTTCAAGGTGGGAATGAGAAAAATTGGGATAATTCCTAAATACGGCTCAACAAAAGGCTTCCTTAGGGGCTGGGTAACTGCCAAGCAGGCAAGGAACAATCCCATAGGGCTGTTGGATACTCAGGGAGATTCCACACACTTTGTGGTATCCACAAGCAAATGCTGCCCTTGAATGCAGCAAGGGGTTCCTAAAGAAAGAAAAAAACCATCATATTTTGTGATTTGCTTGTGTTTTCATTGTGACTTGTTGGGAAAGCAATGATTCAAAGTATTCTATAAACCAGCTAATTTTATACCTTGTCAGTTTGATTTATTTTTTATTGGGAAAATAACGGTGTGGGAAAAGATTCTTGCCTTTATTCTGTGGATGTGTAATTTTGTCCCAGCAAAATGGTCATCACGTGTTTGCTGAGGTCACTGAGCTGGGAAATGGCAGTGACAGGAAAAAGCCCAGGAGTGTGTGGGGAAGAGATTGAGAACCTCCCAGGACAGCCTAGGGTTGCCCCCCTGGCCATGAGCACTGTGAGAAATGTGTTGGGTTCTGAGTCACCCCAAAATCTGAGGCAATCCCGGAAGCAACTTTGATCCCTGTGCCCACCCAGCCATTGCCCATCCCTGGCACCCCCATTCTCCTGGGAAATTAACCATGGGACCCCCATTGCCTCGGTCTCTCCTCCCTGAAGACTCCCATCCCAGGACTGCCATTGCCCAACACCACCATTGCCTTCATGCCATCCCATGGGCTGCTTCTTCCACCAGAACCCCTGTTCCTGAGGATCTCCTTTTCCCTCTGCACCCCCAACCCCAGCACCCACATGCCATGACCCCAAATCCCTGGGAAACATGTTTCCACAACACCCCCAGCCCTGGAACCCTCCAGGCATGGAGACCCCAATTCCCCTGGTGCCCTATTCTCCTGGACACCCATCCTTAGTTCCCCACATCCCCTGACCCCCCAACCCTGGCAGCACCATCCCCCACCATGTCCTCAGACTATGCAGCCTTGTCCCCATCCTGTGACCACCCTGTCCCCACTCTGCCCCCACTGTAGGGCCACCTACGCATAAGGTTGAGATGTGACCTCGCTTCCTTCCCCTTCATCCAAATAGCCACCAGCCAGGGGAGCGGTGGCCATAGCAGCGAGTGACAGCCAGTGCACATGGCTGGGGACACCGGGATGGCTGGGAAGGTGGCGCTGCTCCTGTGGGGTGAGTGCCCTGGGCGAGGGCCTGAAACGCCAGGGAGGGGAGGGGAGGGGAACATGGGGGCTATGTGGTCCCCTTGGGTGCCCAATGCCAGCAGTGCCAGTCCATGATACCCACAGTGGACCTGGGTAGAACTAGGAATGTAGGGTGGCTTTGGGGACAGGAAGAGGGGGCAGGAATTTGGGGATGGGGATGTGGGGACAGGAATGTGGGGACTGGCAGCTTTGGGCTCAGGTAGCTCTGGGGATAGGGACAAGGGACTGGGATGCAGGGACAGAAGGGGACAAGAATGGTGAGGATGTGGCCATGGGGATGGGATCATTAAGATGCGATCATGAACTAGTGGAGGTGACCTGGATCAGCATGGGCTGTGGCAATGGTGTCCTTATGCCCGAGGTGTCCACAGTGTCCCCATGTTCTGCCTCAGCCCAGGGTGGCCTCAGTGTCCCTGTTCCCAAGGTGTCTGTGCCACAGGGATGTGGTGCACGGGTGGCTGCGACACAGACATGTCCCCCTGCCTCACCAAATCTTTTGCCATCCACTCCCATGCACTTTCACACAAGAAGTGCTGCCCTTATGGGGACAGTTTCGGGACAGCCACCACACCCTGTATCCCGGGTGCCACTGTCCATGTGGTGCCACCTCCACCCACCCTTCTCCCTTCTCCCTTCCAGCACAGACTCTTGGCCTTGCTGGTGAGTCCTCGGGGGATGCCATGGCCCCACCCTGCTGTTCCCAGTCCCATGGTGGCCCTGGCAGGCTGGTGTCCCCTGTCACCCACAGGTGCCCAGACCACCCAGATCCTGGTGGAGACCCCAGTGTCCCTGGGGTCCCTGGGGGACACTGGTACTTTGAGACCAGGTGACACTGACCTGTCAGGGCTCGGGGACTGCCGGTGCCACCACCTGGTACAAGGGCGGGCGCCAGTGACAGTGACAGTGCATGGTGAGAACCTCACAGCCTCTACACAGGCACCCCCAGAGCCTCTCCCCTGAGGACTCACCAGTGAGGCTGAGGCTCTGGGCTGGAAGGGTGAAGGGACAGTCCTGGGTGGGGGTGGCACTGTGGGGACCGAGGCACACGGGGTAAAGGGTGTGGTGGCTATCCACCAACTGTCCCCATGGGGACAGCATTTCTTGTGAGAAAGTGTGTCTGGTGGTCCCCAAGACATTTGGAGAGACAGGGGGACATGTCTGTGTCACAGCCACCTATGCACCACATCCCTGTGGCACAGACACCTTGGGAACAGCAACACCGAGGCCACCGTGGGCTGAGGCAGAACATGGGGACACTGTGGACACCCTGGGCATGAGGACGCAGCAGACACAGCCCATGCTGGCCCAGGTCACCCCCACCAGCTCATGATCCCATCTTAATGATCCCATCCCCATGGCTGCATCCTCACCATTCTTGTCCCCTTCTATCCCTGCATCCCAGTTCCCTTGTCCCTATGCCCAGAGCTCCCTGTGCCCAAAGGTGCCAGTCCCCACATTCCGTTCCCCACATCCCCATCCCCAAATTCCTGCCCCCTGTTCCTGTCCCCAAAGCTACCCTACATCCCCAGTTCCACCCAGGTCCATTGTGGGTAACATGGACTGGCACTGCTGCCATTGGGGAACCTCAGGTGATTCCGCAGCTCCCCTGTGCCCCGCCCCGTCCATTTCCCCAGGGTGTCAGGCCCGTGCCCAGGGCACTCACCCCACAGGAGCAGCGCCACCTTCCCCCCCATCCCGGTGTCCCCAGCCATGTGCACTGGCTGTCACACGCTGCCAGGGGTGGCTGTCCCCTGGGTGGTGGCTCTTTGGCCAAAGGGGAAGGAAGCAAGGTGAGGTCTCATCCTCATGCGTAGGTGGCACCTGGTGGGGGCAGGATGGCCACAAGCTGGGCACAGGCTGTGGGCAGGGTGGGGACAAGGCTGGATGGGACACAGTGAGACATGGGGTTCCCAGAAGTGAGGGTCTCAGAAGGTTTTGGGAGCCAGGGCTGGCTGTCCAGGGGAATGGGGTGTTCCAGGGATAGGGTCCCTGGGAATGGGGGTCCTGAAGATGGAGAATCACCAGGGTTGGGGGTGCAATGGGAATGGGGGTGCCCAGGGCTGGGGATTCACGGATGGGAGTCCCAGCGGAATGTGGGCTCCAGGGATTTGGTGTCATGGGATGGGGATGCTGGGGGAATGAGGGCTTCTGTAGGAAAGGGGGTCGTGGGAGAATCAAGGTCCTGGGGGAAGGGGGATTTCAGGAGGTGGAATGGACAGGAGAGGGTTCCTTGGGAATGAGGGTCCTGGACAATGTCAGTACTAGGGAATGTCAGTACTAGGACAGGGGTTCCAGAGATGGGGAGACATAAGGAATGGGGGTCCCATGATTAGATGTCAAGGTGAAATGGAGGTCCCAGGTATAGGCAGTTCCTGGGTGGACCCGTGGTTCACAGCTTCTTCCCTGGATTCCTCAGAATTTTGAGTGACCAAGGGCCAAGCACAGTCTGCACAAGGTGCCTGTGGCCTGGGGGTCACCCCAGACAGATTCTGAGGGGCTCTGGGTGTGTGGAGCTGCTGCAGAAATGAGAATTCTGTGAGGGGAAAAAGCCTGCCTGTGGTTTGCTCAGCCATGAAAGAAGCACAAAACCAAAAGGGTGCCCAAGCAGTGGCTCTGCAAGGATGTCTGATAGTTTTCAGAGCAGGGCTGGCTGGAAACTGCCCCTGCAGGGGCAGCTGAGAGGGAAACAGTCTGGAAATGTAGCAATTTATCATTTTCTCCCTTGTAGCAAGTGTCTGAGATAGCAGCAAAAACCTGGCAAATCCCACCACTCTGCTCAAAAACTTGATGGGGTCCGTCCTTCCTCCTGTCTCAACCATGCAGCCCTTGGGAACGGCCTGGGAAGAATGTTTGGGTTCTGGCCATGGCTGCCAGAAGAGAGGGAAAAGGCTGGAGTGTGGAAATATCAAGCTGTGGCTCTAGCGACAGCTGTGGTGGGGCTGTGGGGAGAGCCCTGTCTGGATTCCAGGTGTCCCCAAAGCTGCTCCATCCTTGCCCTCCTCACCTGAGTGAAAGCCTGAGGGTTTGCAGGAATTGTGGTTTAAAGCCAACAGAGGTGCTGCTGTGGACCTGAGACCTGCCTGGGTCAGGCGCTGCCTTCCTTCCATTCCGATCATGGAGAGTGGTCGCAGGTGTTGTGCAGGGTGTGTGCCTGGCCCCGGGACACTGCTAAGCTGCCAGTGGGCACTGGGATCCAACCCCCTGCCTTGGTGGCTTCTGCCCGCTGCTGGTGGTGCCGGGACCAATTGGTGCCCGTGAGTTTGCAAAAGGAGCGATTTCCCCTCCTCCCTCCCGTCCCAGGCCGCCATGGCCCCTGAGGGGATGGCGCTGGACCGGGGCACCCCCTGCTGGCCGGGAGCACTCCCTGCAGCGCCCCCTGCTGGGCGGGAGTGCTCCCTGCAGCGCCCCCTGCTGGCCACGGTTATAACTGCCACAAAAACCAACAGTGCTGAGCAGGAGGGAAAGTTCTGGGTTTGTGTTGTTTGTTCTGTTCTAGTTTATAAATTTCCTAGTAAAGAGCTGTTACTCCTTTTTCTACACTTTGGCCTGGAAGCCCCATCATTTTTGAAATTAATAAAAGTTTTAGCATGGGTCTTCTTTTCATTCCAGGACAGTTCCCACTTTCCTTGAGAGACATTTCTCATTTAAATGAGTTGCCAGCTCCTGGGATGAGACAGACATCCCAAGAAAGACAGGGTCAGGGACTTGGCAACCTCATGCTCTACCTTTTAAGCCAGTTTGGCTAACAAGGGCCCTCTCCCCATCTGGCACTTCTGGTCACCCGGCCACTCAGGAGCTGGCTTTGGCAGAGCCTCACACTGTCCCCAGTGTGCCATGGCTGACAGACTGATGGACAGACAGGGCCCTGTCTCACCAAAAGCAAAGTCTGACCCATCCCTGCCACACACAGATGTTCCACAATGTCTCCAGACATCAAAATTTTCTTGTCTCTGACATCCCACCCTTTGCCATGGCCGGATTCTGACCTGCTCTGAAGAAGGGGGAGGCTCTGGAACCCCCACAGGGCATTTGTTACATCCTCGTGGGGGCAACAGGGCAGAGGAGGAATTTGGGACAGGGCACAAGAGAATCCAGAGCCCCCTAAAGGCCGCTTTGGCCATCAGAGCAAGAAAGTTGCAAGTTGCAGGTTCCTCTGGTGGAGGAATTGTGCAGGGGAGAGTGTCCAGGGTTTGTTCCTTTTGGGGACTTCCCCAGGAAATTGATCTTTTTGTGAAAATTTGGAATCTGATCCTTGTTGCTGTAGCTTTTGGTTTTATTCTCTCTCGTTGCTGTTGCAGGAAATTGTTCTTCTCTCAGCCCTTTGGGATCTTTGTGCCTCCACAGGGAGGGGCAGTTTTTAGTGGGAGTACACACACGAGTGGGTGCCCATGGGTGGGGACACCCAGTGCATCCCAGTTGCCCCCAGTGTCACAGAGCAACCTCATTGATGTCACTGGGATTTCTTGGTCGCCCTTGGGGTCCCCGCAGCTCCACGTAGGTAAACCAGGGTTACTGGTGGTCAGTGATGCCTGAGGGCCCTGCAGGACAGAACGGTTGGGGGGACCAAAGGGGAAGGGGTGACACCACTGTCACTGTCCCCCCAGTCCACAGTACTCACACTGCACATGTTTGGTGCTCACAACGTGGGTGTACACAACCTCTCCCTCCTCTGGGTGGGCCGGGGGATCAGGGCGGGGCCTGTGGGGAAAAAGACAATGTGTGGAAGGCGATGGAGACTTGTGTCATGTTGGAAAAAGGGGACTCATGGTTGAAGAACCCCACTCACCTTTCATGCTGCTTTCTGGCAGCTGCAAAGGAAAGAGGGGAGGGGTGACTGTGGGGTCCCAGGGCCCTACCCCTCTCAAGATTCCTGAACCCCTATGGGACCCTCAATTCCTCTCAGCACCCCCAAGCATCTCTAAAGCCCCCCAGAATTCATGAGTCTCCCCAGTGCCCTGGGCCAACTCAGCCTCAAGAATTCAAAGCCCAGCAGGGACAGATGCTCCAAACATCCCCACAGCCTCTGAAAGAACTCCCAACATCCTTGCAGGACCCTCCAGCACCTCCCCAAACCCCACAGGACCCCCAGGGAAAGTGACAATTCTGGGGCTATGGGTGCTGCCCTATCATGCCCACACTCTGGGGACCTCTACAGCTCCCTAGGACCCCCTCTCCCCCCATTGTCACCCACCCACACGGTGCCACCGGTGCAAGGCCACAATGACACCCACGAGCAGCAGCAAGAAGAAAAGGGCCCCACCGACCCCTGTGGCCACTGCAAGAAACAGAGGGGGACACATCAGGATCATCCATCACCCCAAGGGTCCTTCGACCCCGAATGACCCTGTGTGACCTTACCTGTGTCCCTGTGTCCCCATGGTGTCACCAACAGGGCAAACTCTTGGCTGAGTGCCCGGAACACACGGTGCCCGTCCTGTCCCAACTGGTTGGTGGCCATGCACTGGTAGGTGCCTGAATGTCCCACATCGACTGCCCTGAGCTCCAGGAGGGGAACCTGAGCCACCTCCTGCCCTTTGTGCAGCCAGGTGAAGGTGACAGGGGCTGAGCCCACCTGCACTGAGCAGCGCAGGGTCACGGGGTCACCTGCACACACTTGGTGTGATAGGGCACCAAGGGTGATGATAGCATTGTCCACAGGCACTGTGGGGACAGAGACTGGGCTGAGAGCACAGGGAGGGGCCGGCAGCTGGTTTGGGGGGATAGGGATGGGAGGGCGGGAGGGGATGGGTGTGGTGTGATGGGGGATGTTGTGGATGGGGTCACACCACAGAGGGGTGAGGGGACACAGGGCAGAGACGGGGGACACAAGCATGGAGTCTGGGGGACATGGAGATGCCCAGGAAAGGAGACTAGAGGAGGCTGTGGGGGCTCCCCATGCCCATCCCCGCACTCACTGTGCACTGTGAAGCGGAGCCGGGCGGTGCTCTTCCGCACAGCCCTCCCCTCGGAGAACACCTGGCAGCTGTAATTCCCTGAGTGGGAGACCCCCACGACGGGCACCAGCAGCTGCAGGGACCCCTGCGGGCCCCCCACCACCTGCCCGTCCTGGTAGAACCTGTGCAGGAGGGGGGCTTGGGGCCGCAGGGGGCTGGGGGTGCTGAGGCAGCTGAGAGTCAGGGGGGACCCCTGGGTGGGCCGGGGGGGAACCTCCAGCACTGGTCCTCGGACAAACTCAGGGCAGGAAATTGGGGGCTTTGGAAACGGTGACCCCGAATCCCTGGCAAGGCGCTATGGGGCTGTCAGGGTGGCGGCTGTGAGGTGCTCACCATGCACTGTCACTGTCACCGGCACTGACTCCTTCCATCCCTGTGATACCCCGTTGATCACCCAGGCCTTGCAATTGTAGCGGCCGCTGTGGTTCAGCTGCAGAGGGGACAGGGACAGCTCAGTCCCATTGTAGAGCCTCCCCAGTTCTGTCTCCTCGTGGTAGAACACCAGAGTGGCCGACTTTTCCCGCCTGTACCGGCAGCGCAGTGTCAGCGTTTCCCCCTCCAGCAGTGCCCGCACTGGCACCTGCAGCACCAGCTGGTCTGGGGGGCAGAGGGGTGCCGTCACATCACAGGGGTCTGGAGGGTCCTGATATCATCAGGACCCCCATATTGGGTCACAGCCAGCACACCAGGTTTCCCCAATTTCAACACGAGGGTCCCCCCATAGTGGGATGCTCTGGAATGTCCCCCTGTATAGGGGACAGTCTCTGGTCACACCAGAGAGTGACCCATGGATTAGAGCTCATCCAGCACCCTCAGGGTTCTCTTGGGTGCCAAGCTGGGGATACAAACCACCCTCACCGTCTGAGACATTCACGGGTGGGCTGCACCCACTTCCAGGTCTCTCACACGTGTAGGTGCCACTCTCGGTGACAGTGAAGTTGTTGCCTCCCTCCTGCCACCAGCACTGCCCATCCTTGTACCAGGTGGTGTCACCAGCTGTCCCCGAGCCCTGGCAGGTCAGTGTCACCCGCTCCCACAGCACCGCCGGCCTCCAGGGGGGCTCCACCAGGAGCTGGGTGGTCTGGGCACCTGTAGGTGACAGGGGACACCAGCCTGCCAGGGCCATTGCAGGGTTGGGGACAATGTGGTGGGGACCTGGCATCCTCCAAGGACTCACCAGCGAGTCCGAGGGACTGGGCTGGAAGGGAGAAGGGACAGGGGAGGATCATGGGTGAGGATCATGGGGACACTGTGGACACCCTATGTTTGCACTGCCCACCTCCACCAGCCCTACAGCACCTGTCCCCACGGTCAAGTCCCATGGTCCTGTGCCCATGATCCCATTCCAATGGCACCTTTCCCCATGGCCAGGTGACATCTGCATGTTACGTGGCCCCATTCCATGTCCCAGTATCCCTGTTCCCCCGTCCCTGTCCCCACAGTCCACAAGCCCCAAGGCTCCATCTGCCACATCCTTGTCCCCACATCTCTATCCCCCTCTTCCTGTCTCCACATCCCAGTTCCCCTATTTCTGTCCCTAAAGCCACCCCAAATCTCTGGTCACACTGTGCTCCATGCCCTGCTCTGCCTCTGCTGCCATTGGTGACCTCAGGGGACCTCACAGTCCCCCTGTGCCCCCTCCCCACCAGTCTCTGCCTCACCAGGGCCCATCCCCAGGGTGTCAGGCCCGTGCCCGGGGCACTCACCCCACAGGAGCAGCACCACCTTCCCGGCCATCCCGGTGTCCCCAGCCATTTGCACTGGCTGTCACTCGCTGCTGTGGCCACCGCTCCCCTGGCTTGCGGCTCTTCGGATGAAGGGGAAGGAAGCGAGGTCACGTCTGTCCCCACGTGTAGGTGGCCCTTGGTGGGGGCAGGGTGGTTATAAGCTGGGGACAGGCTGGAGACAAGGCTGCATAGTCTGGGGACATGGCGGGGGATGGTGGGACATGGTGGGGACATGATGTTGCAACAGTTTGGAGTCTAAGGCTGTGTAGGGAGCCAGGGATGAGTGTCCAGGAGAATGGGGTGCCCAGGGATGGGGTCCCAGGTAAATGGGTGTCCCAAGGGTTGGGTAGACTCAGACTTGGGGATGAGGATCTCAGAACAATGTGGCCTCCTGGGATTTGTGATCATGAAATGGGGGTGCCAGGGGAAACGGGGACCCTGTGAGAATGGTGGTACTGGGGGAATCAAGGTCCCCAAGGGCAGGGGTGTACCAGGGACTGGAATTACTGGGATGGTGTTCCTTGGGGTTGGAGATCCTGGGGAATTGCCGTCCATGGATGGGGGTCTCAGGGAAGGGGTGGCAGAAGGAAATTGGGTTCCAAGGTTGGGGTCCCAGAGGAATGGGGGTGCCAGAGTTGGGCAGTGCATGGGGGGGCATGGGGGTCACAGCTCCTTCCCTGGGTGCCTCAGATTTTGGGGTGAGGCTAGGCCCCACATAAATCACCCCTGGGGTGTTTGTTTCCTGGCCAGGCATGGCATGGGGGTCCTGGGTAGTTCGACCTCTGTGTCCTCGCCTGCCCCTGATTTTTCCTCTCTTTATTTCTCTTTTTTCCTTATTCTTACTTTTTGCCATATCCCCTCACGCCCGGTTCCTGGCTCAGACATCCTGGGGTGCACCTGAGCAGGGAACGGGTTGGGGGACCCAGGGGAGGGGGGAAATGGGGAGCAGGGGGTGCAGGGAAGAGTGAGGAGGCTTTGGGGGATGGAGTTGCTGGGCTGTGCCTGCTCAACACTTTCACTTTATTTGTCCTGGAGGAGCGGGAAGAGGCTGTTTGTGCTGAGGGTCAGATGGGAAAAGGGGTCTTTCTCTGTTTCTAGGGTGGCACATACAGGGTGCTTCTGTCCTCCAAGGTCTCTCCTCTGGAGTTCAGCTGGGGGTTCCTGTCCCAGGGGGTGGCAGTTCCAGAAATGTCCCTGCACATTCCTGGCTGGGAGCCCGTCCCAGGGCTGGCACATTCTGGGGACCCCTGCCAATGCAAGGCTGGGGCCCAGCCATGGCCCAGCCCCACTGCACAGGGATGGCCATTGCCCAGCCCTGCTCTGCCCAGCCCCAGGTGGCAGCCAGCACTTGAGTGTCCCCCCTGCCCCCTTGGCTTTGATTCTGGCAGCTTTAGAGCTGCTGCAGAGGTGAGAATTCTGTGGGTGGAAAAAGGCCCCCCCACAGGATGAGCTGAGCTGTGGTTTGCTCAGCCCTGCAAGAAGCACAAAACCCCAAAGAGAGCCTAAGCAGTGTCTCTGTGAGGACCTTTGATGGTTTTCAGAGCACGGCTGGCTGGAAAAACCCCTGCAGGGGCATCTGCGAGGGAACCAGCCCAGAAATGCAGCAATTGATCATTTGGACCCTGAGGCACAAGGGGCATTTCCACAGATTCCTGTGCACTGTTCCAAGGATGGACAAAGCTTTTCCCCTTCCTACAAAGGAAGTCAATCAAGTTTCAGCATGGGAATGAGCAAAATGGGGAGAGTTCCTCAAGATGGCCCAAGAAAAGGCTTCCTTCAGGCCTGGGTTGCTACCCAGCAGGCAGGGAACCATCCCATGGAGCTGCTGGACACTCAGGGAGATTCCCCACTCTGTGTTACCCACAAGCAAACGCTGCTGTGGGATGTACCAATGGGCTCCTAAAGAGAACTGAAAACTCTCATTTCATTGTGATTTGTTTGTGGTTTGTTTGTGAGTGACTTATTGGGAAAGCAATGGATTCTATAAAGCAGAGCATTTATACCTTGCCAGTTGTATTTTCACTGAGTTTTTACATATTGGGAAAATAATGGTGTGGGAAAGATTTTTGGTTTTATTCTATGGCTTTGTTCTGAACCAATTGGTCTTCAAGTGTTGCCTGGGATTGCTGAGGCAGGAAATGGGGGGACCTGACCCAGGGGTGTGTGGGGCAGGGACACAGAGTCTCCCAGGACTGCCCTGGAGTGCTTCAGGGATAGGGCTTTGCTGGGCTCTGAGTCACCCCAAAATCTGAGGCGCCCTGGAAAGGAGCTGTGACCCCCATTCCCACACAGCCACTGCCCCTCTCTGGCACCTCCATTCCCATGGGAACCCAACCATGGGTCCCCCATTCCCCTGGGAACCCAACCATGGGACCCCCATTGCCTTGGTCTCTCCTCTTTGGGGACCCCCATCCCAGGACTGCCATTGCCCGCCATCACCATTGCATTGATCCCACCCCATGGGCTGCTTCTTCCCTCAGAACCCCTATTCCCAAGGGTCCCCTTTTTTCCCCTGCACTCCCAACCTTGGGACCCACATTCCATTACCCCAAATCCCTGGGGACCATTTTCCCACAGCACCCCCATCCCTGAATCCCCCCAGGCATGGAGACCCCAATTCCCCTTGACCCCCGTTCTCCTGGACATTTATCCTTGGTTTCCCACATCCCCTGAGCCCCCTACTCCTGGCAACACCATCCCCACCATGTCCCCAGCCTGTGCCCAGCTTGTGACCACCCTGCCCCCACCAAGGGCCACCTACACATGGGGACAGACGTGACCTTGCTTCCTTCCCCTTCATCCGAAGAGCAGCCAGCCAGGGGAGCAGCAGCGTGTGACAGCCAGTGCACATGGCTGGGGACACCGGGATGGCCGGGAAGGTGGCACTGCTCCTGTGGGGTGAGTGCCCCGGGCACGGGCCTGACACCCCAGGGGTGGGGAGGAGAGGGGGCCCAGTGGGGCTACGGGGTCCCCTGAGGTCCCCAAAGCCAGCAATGCCAGTCCATGTTACCCACAGTAGACCTTGGTGGGACAGTGGATGTAGGGTGGCTTTGGACACTGGAACAGGGGCAGGAATTTGAGGATGGGGGTGTGGGGACAGGAATGTGGAGACTGGCACCTTTGGGCTCAGGGAGCTCTGGGGATTGGGGAAGGGACCTGGGATGCAGGGACAGAAGGGGACAATGGTGAGGATGTGGCAATGGGGATGGGATCATGAGCTGGTGGGGGTGACCTGGGCAAGCATGGGCTGTGTCCATGGTGTCATCGCGCCTGGGATGTCACAGTGTCCCCATGTTCTGCCTCAGCCCAGGGGGGCCTCGGTGTCCCTGTTCCCAAAGTGACTGTGCAACAGGGATGTGGTGCACAGGTGACTGTGACACAGACATGTCCCTCTGCCTCACCAAATCTTTTGGGGACCATCCACACTCTCTTTCCCACTAGAACTGCTGTCCCCACAGTTTGGGACAGCCACCACACCCCACTTACCCTGGTGCCGCCGTCCCTGCAGTGCCACACCCCCACAGAGCCCTGTTCCTTTTATTTTCCAACCCAGACCCTCGGTCTCGCTGGTGAGTCCTCGGGGGATGCCATGGCCCCACCCCACTGTCCCCAGCCCCACGCTGGCTCTGGCAGGCTGGTGTCCGCTGTCACCCACAGGTTCCCAGACCACCGAGCTCCTGGCAGTGCTGTGGGACGGGGTGACACTGACCTGCCAGAACTCGGGGGTCACCGGTAGCACCACCTGGTACAAGGCCAGGCGATGCTGGTGGCAGGAGTGACCTGACCACTTCACTGTCACAGAGAGTGACACCTACACATGTGTCAGACGCGGAACCGGGCGCATTCATAGATGGTGAGGGGGGATCTTAAATTATGAGGGTGGCCCCTGAGAGGTCAGGGTGGGCTCCACCCCGCAGGTGGCCTCACACCCCTCGCGTGGCAATAGCCTGTGCCCTGCACACAAGGACATCCCAGTGCACCCCAGAGCACCCCAGTGCACCCACATTTCTCCGGTGCTATGGGCACTCACCTCAGAACAGTCTCATCAGTGAGATGTGACCTTCCTGTCCCACAGACCCACTGGTGCTCCAAGAGCCAGCACAGGCACTGCTGGAGGGGGACACCTTGACACTGCGCTGCCGGTGCTGGCAGGATATCCATCTCTCCAGGGTTTTACCAGGAGGAGGAGGAATTCAGGGGGTCCCTCAGGAGGACCAAGCTGTTCCTGTCCCCACTGCAGCTGCACCACAGTGGCCACTACCGATGTGAGGGCTTGGTGGGGTCCTGGCAGTCATGGTCAGCAGCAGTGACAGTGCATGGTGAGCACCCACACGGCTGGAACCCCAATATCTTGACAACCCCAAAGCCACTTCCCAGTGCACTCAGAGTCCCATTCCTCACCTCCCCTGTCCTTGCCAGAGCTCTTCTCGGTGCCGGTGCTGGAGGTTGGAGGGTCCCCCCGAGCTCACTGAGGGTTCCTCCCTGAATCTCAGCTGCTACAGCTCCCCCAGCCCCCTGTAGCCCCAAGGCCCCCTCCTGCACGTGTTCTACCGGGATAGGCAGGTGGTTGGGGGCCCGCAGGGGTCGCCACCGCTGCTGGTGTAATTCCTTCCACTCGAGGAATTACAGCTGCCACGTGCACTCCGAAGAGGAGTCCGTGCGGAAAAGCTGTACCCCACTCCTTGTCACAGTGCATAGTGAGTGCGGGGATGGGCACGGGGAGCCCCCACAGATGTCTCGGGTCCCCCACACTGCCTGGCATCCCCCAGCCCTCCCTGACACCTTCTCAGGGGTATCCAACCTTTCCCAGATCCCTCCCTGGCTCCCACCATCCTTTCTCAGGTCCCTTACACGGTCTCCCAGCCCCTACATGGGTACCCTCATCCTTCCCTGGTGCATTTTCTGTGTCTTGCTATCACTGCCCCAGGTCCCTCCCAAGGTCCTCCCATTCCTGGCTCATGTTTCCCTCCATCTCATATTGGGTCTCTTCACCCCTGTCTGGGTCCCTTCACCCCTCTCTGAGGTCTTTGCACATTCCCCAGGTCACACCATCCCCTCCCTGGCTCCGCATACCCTTCCTGGTGTTTCCCACCTCCCTCTCCAGGTGTTCCCTCCCTTAAACCCCCCATCATCCCTCGGGGTTCTTTTCTAAGACCCAGCACCCCAATCTCTGCCACCCCTGTCCCTCACTGATTCCTCCTGCCCCTCCCTGAACTCCCTGTGTCCCTGACTGTTGCCTGGTGTCCCCCTCCTCTGCAGGGATCCCACCCGCAGGGGTGTCCCTGTCAGTTCAGCCCCCCCGGGGACAGGTGGCACTCAGGGACCGACTGGTGCTGAGCTGCACAGTGGTGGTGGGGACAGGTCCCCTACCCTTCTCCTGCTACCAGGACAGCGTAGGGGCACTGCCAGGCACTGGCCCCGACCTGGAGCTGCACCACGTTGGGGAAAATGACAGCAGCCAGTACCAGTGCCGGGTCAGTGATGGGGACAGAGTGGCCCAGGATGACTGCCTGAATGTCACCGTCCTGGGTGAGCGAGACCCTCGGGATGGGGGTGACCTCACCCAAAGCATCCCCATCTCACCTCACCAGGTGCCAGCCCTGTCTCTGTCCCCACAGTGCCTGTGGCCAATGCCACCATCACCCCCAGTCCCCTGTCACACCAGGTGCGTGCAGGTGACAACGTGACCCTGAGCTTCTAAGAGCAGGTGGGCTCAGCCCCTGTCACCTTCACCTGGCTGCACAATGGGCAGGAGGTGGCCTGGGGTCCCCTCCTGGAGCTCAGGGACATCGATGTGGGACATTCGGGCACCTAACAATACGTGGTCACCAACCAGCTGGGACAGGACGGGCACCGTGTGTTCCGGGCACTCAGCCCTGAGCTGGTCCTGGAGATGACACCTGGCTCACCCTGAGTCACAGGTGGGCTCACAGGTGGGGTCACCAGAGAGTGCAGGACCCTTGGGGTGATGGGTGATCCTGATGTGTCCCCCTCTGTTTCTTGCAGTGGCCACAGGGGTCGGTGGGGCCCTTTTACTCCTGCTCCTGGATGTCATTGTGGCCTGACCCTGGTGGCACCGTGTGGGTGGGTGACAATGGGGGATGGGGGGTCCCAGGGAGCTGTAGAGGTGCAGAGAATTGGGGAACCATAGGGAACAACCCAAAGGCGCTCAATTATGACTTTGGCTGGGAGTCCTGCAGAGTTTGGGGAGTAGCTGTGGGGTCCTGCAGGGATGTTAAGGGGTTCTTTCAGTGGCCCTGGGAGTGTTTGGAGGGTCTCTGTCCCTGCTGGGAGTTGGGGTCTTGAGGGTGATTTGTTTAGGGCTACTGGGGAAGTTCATGACTTCTGAGGTGATTCAGGAATGCTTAGGGGTCCTATGAGAAATTGAGAGTGTTGTAGGTGTTCAGGAATCCTGAGAGGGATCAGGGCCCTGGGACCCCACAGACCCCCTCACCTCTTTCCTTTTCAGCTGCCAGAAAGAAACAGGAAAGGTGAGTGGGAGACTCAAACCACACTCTCCCCTTTAACCCCATCCCCCAAGCCCTCCCATCCCCTCCCTCACATCCCCTTTATTGCCTCAGCCCCCATCCCCCCGGATCCTCTGCCCCCCCAGAGGAAAGGGAGGTGCTGTACACCCACATCGTGGTCACCAAGAGGGCAGGGGGTGAGTACGAAGGGAGACACAAGCAGAGGGACACGTCACCCACGAGTGTCACCCCACCCAGATCCCACAGCCCGTGTCTCTCGCAGTGTCCCCCCGTGACCTACGCCAAGCTGCGGGGACCCCAGGGTGACCACAGGAACCCAGTGACATCTATGGGAATGTGTGGTGGAACTGGGGGGCACTGGGGGTCCCCACCCATGGGCACCCACTCATGTGTGTGCTGCCACTAAAAACTGCCCCTCTTCGTCCCCGTGGAGGCACCAAGATCCCAAAGAGGTGAGAGAAGAACAATTTCCAGAAACAGCAAAAAGAGAGAGTAAAACAACAGTAACAGCAACAAGGTCCAGTGTCGAAAGGGTCACAAAAGGAACGATTTCCTGTGAAAGCAAGAGCAAAGAACAAAGCCCAGACATTTCCCCTAGCACATTTCGTCCACCAGAGGAACCTGGCAGGGTCCTGAACCTTCCTTGCTCTGATGGCCAAAGTGGCCTTCAAGAGGCTCTAGGTTCTCTTCTCCCCAGTCCCAAACTTCTCCTCTGCTGTGTTCCCAACACAAGGATGTCACAAAGACCCTCTGTGGTTTCTGGAGCATCTCCCTTTTCCAGGGATGTCAGCATCAGGCCATGGCACAAGGTGGGGTGTCAGAGACAAGAAAAGTTTGATGTCTGGAGACATTGTGGAAGACCTGTGTTTGATAGGAGTGGGTCAGGCCTTGCTTTTGAAGAGACAGGGCCCCAAATGTCCATCAGTCTGTCAGCCATGGCACACTGGGGATAGTGTGAGGCTCTGCCAAAGCCAGCTCCTGAGTGGCCGTGTGAGCAGAAGTGCAAGCTGGGGAGAGGGCCCTTGGTGTCCCAGCTGGCATAAAAGACAGAGCATGAGCTGGCCAAGTGCCTGACCCTGTCTCCTCTGGGAGTGTTTGTCCCATCCATGCTGGAACCCACAAGTTGGCAACTCATTTAAATGAGAAATATCTGTCAAGGAAAGTGGGAACTGTCTTGGAATGTAAGGAAGACACGTGTCAAAAAGATTTTTTAATTTCAAAAATGATGGGGCCTAAAGGCAAAAGTGTAAGAAAAGGAATACCAGCTGTGTAGTGGGAAATTTATAAACCACAACAGAACAAGCAACTCAAACCCAGAACTTTCCCTCCTGCTCAGTGCTGTTGGTTTTTGTGGCATTTATAACCGCAGCCAGCAGGGGGCGCTGCAGGGAACACTCGCGGCAAGCAGGGGGTGCTGCAATGAGCACTCTCAGCCAGCAGGGGGCGCCCCGGTCCAGCGCCATCCCCTCAGGGGCCATGGCGGCCTCGGACGGGAGGCAGGAGGGGAAATCGCTCCTTTTGCAAACTCATGGGCACCAATCGCTCCTGGCACCACCACCGGCAGCGGGCAGAAGCCGCCAAGGCAGCAGGTTGGATCCCAGTGCCCACTGGCAACGTAGCAGTGTCCCGGGGCCAGGCACACACCCTGTGCAACACACGCGACTGCTCTCCATGATCCCAAATGGAAGGAAGACAGCGCCTGACCCCAGGCAGGTCTCGGGTCCACAACAGCACCTCTGGTGGCTTTAAACCACAATTCCTGCAAACCCTCAGGCTTTCACTCAGGCAAGGAGGACAGGGATGAAGCAGCTTTGGGACCACCTGGAATCCAGAAAGGGTCACTCCCCACAGCCCCACCACGGCCATGGGCAGAGCCACTGACCGATACTTCCACACTTTTCACTCTATTTTTGTGGACAAAGTCGGAATCCAAGCATTCTTTCCATGACGTTCCTCAAGGCTGCAGATTTTGTTCAAGAAGGAGGTTCCCAGGAAGGTTGTTGGCATATTGTTGTGCAATTTGCAGTCGTCTTGTGGTTCTCTTTGTCCCTTACAAAGAGGAATAAATGATCAATTGCTGCATTTCCAGGCTGGTTCCCCCACACCTGCCCCTACCGCGGGGGTTTCCAGCCAGCCCTGCTCTGAAAACCATCAAAGGCCCTCGCAGAGCCACTGCTTGGGCTCCCTTTGGGGTTTGTGCTTCTTGCAGGGCTGAGAAAACCACAGGCAGGCCTTTTTCCCCCACAGAATTCTCACCTCTGCAGCAGCTCTAAAGCTGCCAGAATCAAAGCCAAGGGGGCAGGGGGGACCCTCAGGTTCTGGCTGCCACCTGGGGCTGGGCAGAGCAGGGCTGGGCAATGGCCATCCCTGTGCAGTGGGGCTGGGCCATGGCTGGGCCCCACCCTTACATGGCCACTGGCTTCAAGGAGCAGGAGTTTGGGAGCTCCTTCCTACTCAGGGTTCCATTCCCAAGCTGCTCTTGCTGGCTCAGATCCTGCAGGGGATGAGCAAGAATGAAGAAGCTGCCAAGCTCCAGGACTGGACCGTCTTCCCCAGCATGTGTCGCCTCTGGGACAGGTTCCCCACCAGGACAGGAGCCCCCTGGATGTGCCCCCCAAGGACAGAACCCTTCCCCCTATGTGAGAAAGGTGTCAAATGGTCTTTTCCTTCTGCTGCGGGAGACAAAAAGTGAAAGTGTTGGGAGGTAAAAGCTGCACTCCCCCATCCCCCACAGCCTCCTCAGCCCTCCCTGCAGACCCCTCACTCTTGCTTCCTCCACCTTGGGCTTCCCCCACCCTGGGCTTCCCCCAGCCTGTTCCCTGCTCCAGATGCCCCCAAGGACCATCAAGGCATGAACTGGGGGGTTGTGAAATTGAGGGGTAAAATGATGGAAATGGAATAAAGAGAGGCAAAAATCACTGGAGGCTGGGGGACACAGACCCAGAGCAGCCCAGAATCTGTCTGGGATGACCCCCTGGACATCGGCACCATGTGGGGGTGGTGCTGGCTCTGGGTCACCCCAAAATCTGAAGCACCCAGGAAAGGAGCTGCAACCCATGGGCTCACCCAGCCACTGCCCATCCCTGGCACCCCCATTCCCCTGGGAACGGAAACATGGGACCCCCATTCCTTATGTCCAACTCTCTCTGCAGCCCCCATCCCAACACTGACATTCCCTAGGATCTCAATGGCCCAGCACCCCATTCCCAAGGAACACCTTCCTGTTCATTCCATCCCCTGAAATCTTCCTAGGACCCATAATTCTCCCATCCCATGAACTCAAATCCTTGGAGCCCACATTCCCCTGGGACTCCCATCCCTGAGTCCCCCCAGGTAGGGAGACACTCATTCCAATGGCACCCCCATTGCTGGATATTCTCCGTCCTCAGGACCCCATTTACCAGTGACCCCCTTCTTGCCACCCCAAAACCACCAAATTCCCAACTCCTGGGAAGCCCATGAACCATTTTGTCCCACCCACCCGTGTCCCCAACCTGTCCCCAGCCTGCCTCCACCAAGGGCCACCTACACATGAGTTCAAGACATGACCTCGCTTCCTTCCCCTTCATCCGAAGAGCCGCCAGCCAGGGGAGCGGTGGCCACAGCAGTGACACCCAGTGCACATGGCTGGGGATGGCGGGATGGCCGGGAAGGTGGCGCTGCTCCTGTGGGGTGAGTGCCCCAGGCACAGGCATGACACCCCGGGGATAGGGAGGGAAGGGGGCACAGGGGTCTGTGGGGTCCCCTGAGGTCCCCAATGTCAGCAATGCCAGTCCATGTTACCCACAGTGGACCTGGGTAGGACTGGGGATGTAGAGTAGCTTTGGGGACAGGAACAGGGGCAGGAATTTGGGGATGGGGATGTGGAGACAGGAATGTGGGGACTGGCACCTTTGGGCTCAGGCAGCTCCGGGGATAGGGACAAGGGAACTGGGATGCAGGGACAAGAACTGTGAGGATGTGGCAATGGGGATGGGATCATGGGGATGGGATCATGAGCTGGTGGGGTGACCTGGGCCAGCATGGGCTGTGTCCATGGTGTTCTTGTGCCTGGGGTGTTCTCAGTGTCCCCATGTTCTGCCTCAGCCCAGGGTGGCCTCGGTGTCCCTGTTTCCAAGGTGTCTGTGCAACAGGGATGTAGTACACGTGTGGCTGTGACACAGACATGTACCCCTGCCTGTCCAGACTTTTGGGGACTACCCACACACTTTCCCACAAGAGCATCTGTCCCCATGGGGACAGTTGGGTGACAGCCACCACACCCTGTACCCCATGTTCCTCTGTCCTCATGGTGACACCCCCACTGAGCCCTGTCCCTTCTCCCTTCCAGCCCAGTCCCTCAGCCTTGCTGGTGAGTCCTCGGGGGATGCAATGTCCCCACCCCGCTGTCCCCAGCCCCACACTGGTCCTGGCAGGCTGGTGTCCCCTGTCACCCACAGGTGCCCAGACCACCCAGCTCCTGGTGGAGCCCCCCTGGAGGCTGGCAGTATGGTGGGACCGGGTGACACTGACCTGCCAGGGCTCGAGGACTGCCAGTGCCACCACCTGTACAACACCTGGGCAGCGTTCGTGGCAGGAGGGAGACAACCACCTCAGTGTCACTGAGAGTGGCACCTACAAATGTGACAGACCCAGCACTGGGCGCAGCCCCCCCTTGACAGTCTTAGATGGTGAGGGGAGACCTTGAATGATCATGGGGGCCCCAGAGCGGTAAGGGTGGGCTCAATTCCGTGGATGGCCTCACACCCCTCGTGTGACAAGAGCCTGTGCCCTGCACACAGGGACATCCCAGTGCATCCCAGAGCACCCACATGTCCCCGGTGCTATGGGCACCCACCCCAGACCAGTCTCATCAGTGAGATGTGACCTTCTTGTCCCACAGACCTACTGGTGCTGCAGGTGCCAGCACAGGCACTGCTGGATGGGGACACCTTGACACTGCGCTGCCAGTGCTGGCAGGAAAACCATCTCACCAGGGTGCGATTTGACCGGGACGAGAAGGATCTTGGGATGTTCCTAAAGGGGACTGAGCTGTCCCTTTCACCTCTGCAGCTGCCCCACAGTGGCCGCTACAGATGTGAGGGCTTAGTGGGGTCCTGGCAGTCACGATGAGCAGCAGTGACAGTGACAGTGCATGGTGAGCACCCACAAGGCTGGAACTCCAATATCTTGACAACCCCAAAGCCACTTCCCAGTGCACTCAATGTCCTCACCTCCCCTCTCCTTCCCAGAGCTCTTCTTGGTCCCAGTGCTGGAGGGTCCCCGTGAGCTCACTGAGGGGTCCCCCCTGACCCTCAGCTGCCTCAGCGCCCCCAGCCCCCTGCGGCCCCGAGCCCCCCTCCTGCACATGTTCTACCGGGACAGGCAGGTGGTGGGGGACCCACAGGGGTCCCCGCAGCTGCTGGTGCCCGCTGTGAGGGTCTCCCACTCGGGGAATTATGGCTGTGAGGTGCACTCCCAGAAGGGGTCCGTGCAGAAGAGCAGCAACCGGCTCCTCATCACAGTGTGCAGTGAGTGTGAGGATGGGCATGGGGAGCCCCCACAGATGGCTCAGGTCCCCCACACTGCCTGGCATCTCCCAGCCCTCCCTGATGCCTGCTCTGGGGCCTCCAACCTTTTCTAGATCCCTCCCTGCACCCCCCCCCCCGCCCCAATCCTTTCTTGGGTCTCTCCCCAGGACACCCAGCCCGTACATGGGTACCCTCATCCTTCCCCGGTGCATTTTCTGTGTCCTGCCATCGCTGCCCCAGGTCACTCCTAAGGCCTCCCCATTCCTGGCTCGTGTTTCCCTCCATCATTCTTTGGGTCCCCTCCTCATCCCTGGGTCCCTTCACCCCGCTCTGAGGTCTCTGCACATTGCCCAACTCTCACCATCCCCTGCCATGGTCCCCGTACCCTTCCTGGTGTTGCCCATCTCCCTCTCCTGATGTTCCCTCCCTGACCCCCTTATCATCTCTAAGGGTTCCTTTCTAAGCCCCCCTCCCCAATCTCTGCACCCTCTCTCCCTCACTGGAATTCCCCTGCCCCTCCTTGACACCCCCCCGGGTCCCTCACTGTCCCCTGGTGTCCCACTCTCCCACAGGGGTCCCGCCCTCGGGGGTGTCCCTGTCAGTGCAGCCCCCCAGGGGACAGGTTGCACTTGGGGACCGCCTGGTGCTGAGCTGTGCGGTGGTCATAGAGACAGGTCCCCTGTCCTTCTCCTGGCACCGGGAGGGCTCAGGGGCACTGCTGGGCACCGGCCCGCACCTGGAGCTGCGCCACGTTGAGGACAATGACAGCGGCCAGTACTGGTGCTGGGTCAGTGACGGGGGCAGTGTGGCTGAGAGTGACCCCCTGAATGCCACCATCCTGGGTGAGCGGGACCCTTGGGCTGGGGGTGACCCCACCCACGGCACCCCCATCCCACCTGGCCCGATGCCAGCACCATCTCTATCCCCACATTGCCCGTGGCCAATGCCACCATCACTCCCAGTCCCCTGTCACACCAGCTGCGTGCAGGTGACAACGTTACCCTGCGCTGCTCGGTGCAGGTGGGCTCAGCCCCTGTCACCTTCACCTGGCTGCACAATGGGCAGGAGGTGGCCTGGGGTCCCCTCCTGGAGCTCAGGGACATGGATGTGGGACATTCAGGCACCTACCAGTGAGTGGCCACCAACCAGCTGGGACAGGACGGGCACCGCGTGTTCCGGGCACTCAGCCCTGAGCTGTCCCTGGAGGTGACACCTGGCTCGCCCTGGGTCACAGGTGGGGTAACTCAGGGTCACCAGGGTGTTCAGGACTCCTGCAGTTCAGGATGACCCCAATGTGTCCCCTCTGTCCCCAGCAGTGGCTGTGAATGTCGGCAGGACCCTCGTGTTCCTGCTCCTGCTCCTGGCTGTCATCGGGGGCTGTCACTGGTGGCACCGCCAGGGTGGGTGACAATGGGGGTGACACAAACTCTTACAGGAATCGGGGGGAAGCCCCAAACACTGGGGGGGCCATTGGGGCATCACCCAAAAGCCCTGAGCTGGAGGAAGCTGAGCCCTCAGTGACCTTTGCTTGGGGTGCTCAAACATTTGGGGGCATTTTGGAGGGTCCTGGGCTCGGGAGGGTCCCAGGAAGGGCCTTGAGGAATATTTGGGTGACACTGGGATTTCCTGCAGGTTTTTAGGGAGGTGTTGGAGAGTTGTGCAGGGATGTTGAGAGATCTTTAGAGATCCTGGAGCAGTTTGGAGGCTTCCCTGCATTCCATTCTTGGGGTTCCTTGAGGCTTGAGGGGTGCTTAGGGGCTGTGTGAAGAATCAGGGTCCCGAGGTGGTTCAGGGGTCCTGGAGAGGGGTTTGGAGTACCTGGGTGCCTCAGGTGTTCTGTGGCTCCACGGGGGTAGTTTTGGATGCAGGGGCCTGGGAGTCTAGTAGAAATCAGTGTCTGGTGGGGGTTCAGGGGTCCAGTGGGCATTGAAAGGTCCCAGGTGGGGTTGGGGCCCAGGGGATCCCATGATCACCCCATCCTCTTTTTCTTGCAGCTCTCAGGAAATCCCAGGACAGGTCAGTGGGGAGCTCAAGCCATGGCTCTCCTTGACCCCCTCCCCAGACACCCCTCAGACCTCCCCTTATCCCCACAAGGCCCCCCAGAACCCTCTTATCCTCTGGAGGTTGGGGAGGGGCTGGACAGGAGGGGGCAGGGGGTGAGTATGGGGAATGGATGGGGACACAGACATGTCACCCATGGGTGTCACCCCAAGCCAGGTGTCTCTTACTGTGTCCCCCAAGGACCCCCAGGTGACCCACGCAGAGCTGCCAGGAGCACATTGGTGACTTCAGGACACCAGTGACATCCATGGAACGTGCTGTGACAATGGGGGACACAGGGAGTCCCGATCCCATGGCTCCCATGGTGGCCCATCCTGCCTGGGGTGATGACCACGGGTCAGGGGGGCTGCACAGGGCACCCAGTGCTGCCCTTTCCCCCTCCCAGTGCTCCCAGTACACCCATGGCTCCCCAGGCTCCTCCTAGTGCCAGGGGACACTGGACCCATTTCCTTCTTATTTAGTCCAAACTGCAACTTTTTGGTTAAACTGGCAGAGATGGTGTTTGTTCAGATTTGTCGGGCTTTAGGAATGGGATTCTCAAGTTCTGGGTTGCCACTAAAAACCACGGGCTGCTGCCCCTGTCTCTACCGCTCCCCATGGAGGCACAAAGATCCCAAAAGTCTGACAGTTCCTGAATCAGTAATGAAAGAACAAAACCAACAGCAACAAGGTTCAGAGTCCAAATTGTCACACAAGGAACGATTTCCAGGGAAAGCAACCAACAAAGAACAATCCCAGAACACATCCCCCGCATCATGTTTCCTCCACCAGAGGAATCTGGGGGAGCCCTGGACCTTCCTTGCTCTGATGGCCAAAGTGGCCTTCAGGAAGCTCTGGATTCTCTTGTCGCCTGTCACAAACCCCTCCTTTGCCATGTTCCCCACACCAGGATGTCACAAAGGCCCTGAGGAGGCTCCTGAGCCTCCCATTTGCCCAGGCCATTTGGGATCAGGCCATGTCACAGGGTGAGGTTTCAAAGACAGGAAAAATTTGAAGTCTGGAGACATTTTGGAACAGCTGTGTGTGGCAGAGGTGGGCCAGACCTTGCTTTTGGTGAGACAGAACCCCGTCTTTCCATCATCTGTCAGTCATGTGTTGCCTTCTGATACAAGGCAGGCAGCCTGGTTTCAGGAAACAGCACGGCGACCCCCTTCCCCGGGGTCGCTCGGGCCTAAGAAACACGCGGACACCAATATGGTGGAGGATCAAAGGCCTTTATTCTCTCTTCCCGTGGGGTTTTATAGTCTAGGGGGCTTCTACGTCAGGTGAGGGTCTGTCCTTACCATCTATGGTTAGTAGGGGATGGAAAGTTACCTGGGCAAGTGGAAAGTTACCGGAATCTGGTTTAGGGGGCTACATTCCTATGTTAATTTTCTTATCTAAGGGGACAGGGGCCCTGTCTTCCCGTAAAATCACGAGATCTTCCGAACGCCAGGCCCTATCTGCTACAGTCATGGCACACTGGGGACAGCGTGACGCTTTGACAAAGCCAGCTCCTGAGTAACCAGGTGTCCAGAAGTGCCACTTTGGGAGAGGGCCCTTGGTGACCCAACTGACTTAAAAGGCAGACCATGAGGTAGCCAAGTCCCTGGCCCTGTCTGCTAATGGGGTGCCTGTCCCCTCCACGCTGGAACCCAGAAGTTGGCAACTCATTTAAATAAGAAATATCTGCCAAGGAAACTGGGGAAAATTCCTGGAATGGAAAGAAGACCCATCTCAGAAAATTTTTTTAATTTCAAAGATGATCTGGCTTCCAGGCCAAAGTGTAGGAAAAGGAATAACACCCCTTTTAGGGAAATTGATAAACCAGAACAGAACAAACAACACAAACCCAGAACTTTCCATCCCGCTCAGCGCTGTTGGTTTTTGTGGCAGTTATAACCGCGGCCAGCAGGGGGCGCTGCAGGGAGCACTCCCGGCCACCACAACAACATCAGCCACTCCACAATACTTTTCACTACCTGAACAACATCGCAATATTTAATCAACAGTATAATCAATAATGTTATATCAATTCATATAATATCCAGTGAAAGTCAACTTCCATCAACTTGTTTCTGTCAATATATACCAGTAAAGAACTGTTATTTGTGTTCCCACATTTTTACCTAAAAGCCCTGTAATTTCAAAGTTATAATAGTTCAGAGAGAAGGGGGTCGTATTTTCCACTCCAAGGGAGGTTCCCACCTTGTTCAGCTTCCTTGACAGAGCTGAACAAAGAAACACCATTTCTGCCAGTTTAATCAAAGATCTGTATTTTTGTCCCAGGTGCAGGGAACCATGTCCTGTGTCCCCTTGGAACTGGGATGGGCACCAGTAAGCCACCTCATTGGGAGCACTGGGAGGGGGACTGCAGAGCCACTAAGCACACTGGGGTTAAGAGGATCAAATCTGATTTTGATTTATGTCTCAACATATGCTACACCTGAGGTGAAAAATTACTTTGTTGTTGTACATGTGCTGGGAAATCTGTCCCTGGCAAGGCTTCACACAACCGAGAATCCGGGGAGAGAAAGCTTCAGTGATCGGGATGTGAGTGACCCCCACTGGCTGGTGGGACAGATGCCCAAGGAAAAATATCTATGAAAAAACTCCCGGGAAATCAGGCTGTGGGAGGAGACTTTGCAAATAAAAGCAGATAACTGTGACAAAACAGGAGTGTTTTGCTTTAGGTTTCTTGCAGGGATCAGGGGCTCACTCAGAGTTTTAGTTTGGCCTTCCTCCGCTGTGGGATTCACATTATCTGAACCTGAGAGAAGCAGTGGGAGAGGCAAAGAATGATCCAAACAGTTCTTATCTCATTTACTGCTCCTGTGTTGTTCATGAGTGGAATGCATTGTGGAATATTGTTTACCTGAAGGGAATTGGTGATTGGATTCTGATGTGAGAGTTTTGAGTCACTGACCAGTTGAATCCAGGTGTGTGTGTGTGGGGACTGTCGGCTGACAGTCATGAGATTGTGTTCAGTGGAGTGCAGTGGAGTGCTTGGCAGATTCAGTTTAGATGTAATGTTATATAATGTAGAATAATATAGTATAATAAAGTACTTAATAAGCCTTCTGATAAGATGGGGTCAGATGCATCATTCCTCCTGGACATCCAGTAAAAATGTCATCGACAATCCCCTCCCTTGACTTTTCTTTCAGTGGTCCTTCTCCCCTGCCTCTATCCATTCTTTCCTGCTGTGCTTCCCTGAGGCAGCTTGTTCCTGCTCATCCTGGACGTTCCTTCATTGCCTCCCCAATGGAGCAGATGCTGCCTGCACCAACCCGCCGCCTCTGTCGTGTTTCCTGTGCTGCCCACAGCACCGAGCCTGCTGCACCTGCCCCCGCAGCCCCAGCCTGCAGCAGCCAGCCCAGAGCCACCAGTGCTGCAGCACCAGCCCGCTCCCAGCCCGCAGCAGCCAGCCTGCAGCCATCACTCGCCCATGCCAGAGACACGCAAGTGCTGTCCTTGGAAATCACGCCCAGCCCTCACAAAAGCCATGTGGGCTCACCCTGGCTTGCATCACTGTCCTGGGGTGATGCTATGTTGCTTGTATCCCCATTCATCTGTTCTGTGCCTTTAAGACCAGCTCTGAAGAGTGGAAGTTTTGTTTGGGTGTCTCTTATCAGGGACACAGAGACAAGCGGTACGTAAGGCTGGTTTTTTTCACTTCTGGCTTGCTTGCTTGCTGCTTTTGCTTGCTCTCTTTTTCTGCTCTTGCTTCTGCTCTGCTTTTGCCTCTGCTTATTAGCTAAACAGTCCATATTCCTTCTGGGACTGTTTCTCCTCTCCTGTTTCTGTGACCATCTTGAACCTGCTTCGGACTGGGACCTGGGAACACCCAAGGTTTGGCTGCAGCAGCTGGCCCAGTGCCGGAGGGACTGAGAACAGAGCAACCACCCCGAAAGAGACTTTCTGATTTTGTCATCTTTCTCAAAGTGGTGTCATTGGGTATTGTTCATTTTGTGTGCTGGGGGGTGCTGGGCCAGTCAAATAAACAGGTTCTTTCCACCTCTCTCCAAGGAATTTTTTCCCGAACCGTTTGGGGGGAGGGGCCGTGTGGGTTTTGCTTTCTGGAGGGGCCCTCCTTTGCAGATTCTTTAACAAATTTGCCCTAAACCAGGACAATCACACACAGTCCATCTGCCGAGCTGATGCCCACAGAGTGCCTGAGCTTATTTTGGTAGTGCTGTCCCTGTCTTCTGTTTCTGTCTCTATCCTTTTCCCTTTCTGCTCCCTTCTATCCCACTTTGGTAAAAACGCTTATCCTCCTTTATCAATAAACAGTTCTCAAATATAATATTGCCAATTTGTGCTTCATTTTCACACGAGAAACCTTTTTGCAAGAATCCTCCCCGACTCCCCCATTTACAGCGGGATGGGACAGGGGTAGTGGGAGGCGGAATGGGGAAGCACTCGATGTACTGCAAGCGCTGTGGGGAGAGAATGGGTCAATCTCTGAGGGTACTTGGGCACTTGGATGGGGCTGGGGAGCCCCTGCAGGTACGAGCAAAGGAATGGGGGAGCCCTTGGTGGGTACTGGGAGAGGAAATGGGGAGCACAGGGTGCCCTGTGTAGCCTCCCCCTGACCCATGACCACCTCCCTTGGAAGGATGGGCAACCAAAGGAGGCATGGAGGGAGCACACCCAGTGTCACCCAGTGCCTCCCACTTCACAGAGCATCACAACTTTTGGTGTAGATTGTCATAGATGTCACTGTGTTCCCACGGTTGCCTGTGCAGCTGCATGTACGTCGCCTGAGGATCCTCCACTGGGAGTGCCAGGGGGTCTGAGGGGGCCCTGTGGGAATAAAGAGGTGTGGGGAAGGGGATGGGAGGTGCTGGGGGTTTGGGTAAAAGGTGTATCATGGCTGGAGGCTGCACTCACCTTTGCTGGGGCTTCCGGGCATCTGCAAAGGAAAACTGGAGGGGTGAGTTTGGAGACCCAGGGGCCCCCATCCACCCTTGGAAATGCTGAACCACCACCAGACACACAATTCTGCCCAGGCCTCCCCAGTATCCCTGATGCCCCCACTAATATCCCAGAACCACTCCACTTGCACCAACACCCTGAGCCCCGAGAACCCTGGGCCTGGTAGAGAGGGGGACCCCTGATAGAATCACCAACATCCCTGCAGGACCCTCCAACACCTCCCAGGGCTCTGAGCAATGGTCATTGGGGGCTCAGCCTCTCCCAGTTTAGGGGCTGTGTGTGCCGCCCTATGGCCCCCCTTCATGGGTGCGTTCCCACCTCTCTCCACAACCTTCATCCCCCCATTGTCACCCACCCACACAGTGCCACTGGTGCCAGGCCACAATGACACCCACGAGCAGGAGCAGGAAGAAAAGGGCCCAACCGACACCTGCGGCCACTGCAAGAAACAAAGGAGAACACATCAAAATCACCCAGAACCGCAAGGGTCCTTCAACCCCGAATGACCCTGTGTGACCTTACCTGTGTCCCTGTGTACCCACGGTGTCACCAACAGGGCCACTTCTTGGCTGAGTGTCCGGAACACTCGGTGCCCATCGTGTCCCAGCTGGTTGGTGGCCATGCACTGGTAGGTGCCCGAATGTCCGACTGCCCTGAAGTCCAGGAGGGGACCCTGGGCCACCTCCTGCCCGTTGTGCAGCCAGGTGAAGGTGACAGGGGCTGAGCCCCCCTGAACCAAGCAGCGCAGGGTCACGGGGTCACCTGCACGCACCTGGTGTGATAGGGTGCCAAGGGTGATGATGGCATTGGCCATGGGCACTGTGGGGACAGAGACTGGGCTGAGAGCACAGGGAGGGGCCGGCAGCTGGTTTGGGGGGATAGGGACGACGGGGGTGGGTGTGATGGGGGATGTTGTGGATGGGGTCACAACACAGAGGGGTGAGGGGACACAGGGCAGAGACGGGGGACACAAGCATGGTGAACGGGGGACATGGAGATGCCCAGGAAAGGAGACTAGAGGAGGCTGTGAGGGCTCCCCGTGCCCATCCCTGCACTCACTGCGCACCGTGACGCAGAGCTGGGCGCTGCCCTTCCGCACGGCCCGCCCCAGGAGCGCACCTGGCAGCTGTAATTCCCTGAGTGGGAGACCCCCACGACGGGCACCAGCAACTGCAGGGACCCCTGCGGGCCTCGCACCACCTGCCCATGCTGGTAGAACAGGTACAGGAAGGGGGGCTCAGGGCTGCAGGGGGCTGGAGGTGCTGAGGCAGTTGAGAGTGAGGGGGGACCCCTGGGTGGGCTCGGGGGGACGCTCCAGCACTGGTCCCCGGACAAGCTCAGGGCAGGAAATTGGCGGCTTTGGAAATGGTGACCCCGAATCCCTGGCGAGGCGCTATGGGTCTGTCAGGGTGGCGGCTGTGAGGTGCTCACCATGCACTGTCACTGTCACCGGCACTGACTCCTCCCATCCCTTTGATACCCCGTTGTTCACCCAGGCCTTGCAGTGGTAGCGGCCGCTGTGGTTCAGCTGCAGAGGGGACAGGGACAGCTCGGTCCCATTATAGAGTCCCCCCAGTTCCGTCTCCTCGTGGTAGAACACCAGAGTGGCCAACTTCTCCTGCCTGTACCGGCAGCGCAGTGTCAGCGTTTCCCCCTCCAGCAGTGCCCGCACTGGCACCTGCAGCACCAGCTGGTCTGGGGGGCAGAGGGGTGCCGTCACATCACAGGGGTCTGGAGGGTCCTGATGTCATCAGGACCCCCGTATTGGGTCAAAGCCAGCACACCAGGTTTCCCCAAATTCAACACGAGGGTCCCCCCATAGTGGGATGCTCTGGGATGCCCCCCTATATAGGGGACAGTCTCTGGTCACACCAGAGAGTGACCCATGGAGTAGAGCTCATCCAGCATCCTCGGGGTTCTCGTGGGTGCCAAGCTGGGGACACAAACCACCCTCACCGTCTGATACGTTCACGGGCAGGCTGCACCCACTTCCAGGTCTCTCACACGTGTAGGTGCCACTCTCGGTGACAGTGAAGTTGTTGCCTCCCTCCTGCCTCCAGCGCTGCCCATCCTTGTACCAGGTGGTGTCACCAGCTGTCCCTGAGCCCTGGCAGGTCAGTGTCATCCGGTCCCACAGCACCGCCGGCCTCCAGGGGGGCTCCACCAGGAGCTGGGTGGTCTGGGCACCTGCGAGTGACAGGGGACACCAGCCTGCCAGGGCCATTGCAGGGTTGGGGACAGTGGGGTAGGGACCTGGCATCCTCCGAGGACTCACCAGCGAGGCTGAGGATCTGGGCTGGAAGGGAGAAGGGACAGGGCTGGGTCAGGGTCATGGGGACACTGTGGACACCCTATGTTTGCACTGCCCACCTCCACCAGCCCTACAGCACCTGTCCCCACGGTCAAGTCCCATGGTTCTGTGCCCATGATCCCATTCCAATGGCACCTTTCCCCATGGCCAGGTGACATCTGCATGTTACGTGGCCCCATTCCATGTCCCAGTATCACTGTTCCCCTGTCCCTATCCCCACAGTTCCCAAGCCCCAAGGCTCCTTCTGCCACATCCTTGTCCCCACATCTCTATCCCCCTCTTCCTGTCTCCACATCCCAGTTCCCCTATTTCTGTCCCTAAAGCCACCCTAAATCTCTGGTCACACTGTGCTCCATGCCCTGCTCTGCCTCTGCTGCCATTGGTGACCTCAGGGGACCTCACAGTCCCCCTGTGCACCCTCCCCACCAGTCTCTGCCTCACCATCCCCATGCCCAGGGTGTCAGGCCTGTGCCTGGGACACTCACCCCACAGGAGCAGCGCCACCTTCCCAGCCATCCCGGTGTCCCCAGCCATGTGCACTGGCTGTCACTCGCTGCTGTGGCCACCGCTCCCCTGGCTTGCGGCTCTTCGGATGAAGGGGAAGGAAGCGAGATCACGTCTGTCCCCACGCGTAGGTGGCCCTTGGTGGGGGCAGGGTGGGGACAGGATGGGGACAGGCTGGAGACAAGGCTGCATAGTCTGGGGACATGGTGGGGGATGGTGGGACATGGTGGGGACATGATGTTGCCACAATTTGGGTCTAAGGCTGTGTAGGGAGCCAGGGATGAGTGTCCAGGAGAATGGGGTGCCCAGGGATGGGGTCCCAGGTAAATGGGTGTCCCAAGGGTTGGGTAGACTCAGACTTGGGGATGAGGATCTCAGAACAATGTGGCCTCCTGGGATTTGTGATCATGAAATGGGGGTGCCAGGGGAAAGGGGGACCTGTGAGAATGGTGGTCCTGGGGGAATCAAGGTCCCCAATGGCAGCGGTGTCCCATCGTCTGGAAATACCGGGATGGTGTTCCTTGGGGTTGGAGATCCTGGGGAATTGCCGTCCAGGGATGGGCGTCTCAGGGAAGGGCTGGCAGAAGGAAATTGGGTTCCAAGGTTGGGGTCCCAGAGGAATGGGGGTGCCAGAGTTGGGCAGTGCATGGGGGGGCATGGGGGTCACAGCTCCTTCCCTGGGTCCCTCAGATTTTGGGGTGAGGCTAGGCCCCGCATAATCACCCCTGGGGTGTTTGTTTCCTGGCCAGGCATTACATGGGGGTCCTGGGTAGTTCGGCCTCTGTGTCCTCACCTGTCCCTGACATTTTCCTATCTTTATGTCTCTTTTTTCCTTATTCTTCTTACTTTTTGCCATATCCCCTCACCCCCAGCTCCTGGCTCAGACATCCTGGGGTGCACCTGAGCAGGGAACAGGTTGGGGGACCCAGGGCAGGGGGGAAATGGGGAGCAGGGGGTGCAGGGAAGGGTGAGGACGCTTTGGGGGATGGAGTTGCTGGGCTGTGCCTGCTCAACACTTTCACTTCCTTTGTCCTGGAGGAGAGGGAAGAGGCCATTTGTGCTGAGAGTCAGATGGGAAAAGGGGGCATTCTCTGTTTCTATGGGGGCACATACAGGGGGCTACTGTCCTCTAATGTCTCTCCTCTGGAATTCAGCTGGGGGATCCTGTCCCAGGGGGTGACACATCCTGGCATGGGGGTCCTGTCCTGGGGGGTGGCAGTTCCAGAAATGTCGCTGCACATTCCTGGCTGGGTGCCTGTCCCAGGGGTGGCACATCCTGGGGACCCCTGTCAATGCAAGGGTGGGGCCCAGCCATGGCCCAGCCCCACTGCACAGGGATGGCCATTGCCCAGCCCTGCTCTGCCCAGCCCCAGGGGGCAGCCAGCACTTGAGTGTCCCCCCTGCCCCCTTGGCTTTGATTCTGGCAGCTTTAGAGCTGCTGCAGAGGTGAGAATTCTGTGGGTGGAAAAAGGCCCCCCCACAGGATGAGCTGAGCTGTGGTTTGCTCAGCCCTGCAAGAAGCACAAAACCCCAAAGAGAGCACAAGCAGTGGCTCTGTGAGGGCCTTTGATGGTTTTCAGAGCAGGGCTGGCTGGAAAAACCCCTGCAGGGGCACCTGCAAACGAACCAGTCCAGAAATGCAGCAATTGATCATTTGGACCCTGAGGCACAAGGGGCATTTCCACAGATTCCTGTGCACTGTCCCAGGGATGGACAGAGCTTTTCCCCTTCCTACAAAGGAAGTCAATCAAGTTTCAGGGTAGGAATGGGGACCAAAATTGGGAGAGTTCCTAAAGATGGCCCAAGAAAAGGCTTCCTTCAGGCCTGGGTTGCTACCCAGCAGGCAGGGAACAATCCCATGGAGCTGTTGGACACTCAGGAGGATTCCCCACTCTGTGTTATCCGCAAGCAAACACTGCTGTGGTATGTACCAATGGGCTCCTAAAGAGAACTGAAAACTCTCATTTCATTGTGATTTGTTTGCGGGTTTTTTGAGAGTGACTTATTGGGAAAGCAATTGATTCTATAAAGCAGAGCATTTATACCTTGCCAGTTGTATTTTCACTGAGTTTTTACATATTGGGAAAATAATGGTGTGGTAAAGATTTTTGGTTTTATTCTATGGCTTTGGTCTGAACCAACTGGTCTTCAAGTGTTGCCTGGGGTTGCTGAGCCAGGAAATGGGGGGACCTGACCCAGGGGTGTGTGGGGCAGGGACACAGAGTCTCCCAGGACTGCCCTGGAGTGCTTCAGGGATAGGGCTTTGCTGGGCTCTGAGCCACCCCAAACTCTGAGGCACCCTGGAAAGGAGCTGTGACCCCCATGTCCACCTAGCCACTGCCCCTCCCTGGCACCCCCATTCCCATGGGAACCCAACCATGGGACCCCCATTGCCTTGGTCTCTCCTCCGTGGAGACCCCCATCCCAGGACTGCCAGTGCCCATCACCACCATTGCCTCGATCCCATCCCATGGGCTGCTTCTTCCCTCAGAACTCCTATTCCCAAAGGTCCCCTTTTTTCCTCTGCACCCCCAACCTTGGGACCCAAATTCCATGACCCCAAATCCCTGGGGACCATTTTCCCACAGCACCCCCATCCCTGTATCCCCCCAGGCATGGAGACCCCAATTCCTCTTGACCCCCATTCTCCTGGACACCCATCCTTGGTTCCCCACATCCCCTGAGCCCCCTACTCCTGGCAACACCATCCCCACCATGTCCCCAGCCTGTGCCCAGCTTGTGACCACCCTGCCCCCACCAAGGGCCACCTACGCATGGGGACAGATGTGACCTCGCTTCCTTTCCTTTCATCCAAAGAGCCGCCAGCCAGGGGAGCAGCAGTGAGTGACAGCCAGTGCACATGGCTGGGGACACTGGGATTGCCGGGAAAGTGGCACTGCTCCTGTGGGGTGAGTGCCCTGGGCACGGGCCTGACACCCTGAGGATCGGGAGGGGAGGGGGCACAGGGAGGCTACAGGGTCCCCTGAGGTCTCCAATGTCAGCAATGCCAGTCCATGTTACCCACAGTGGACCTTGGTGGGACTGGGGATGTAGGGTGGCTTTGGACACTGGAACAGGGGCAGGAATTCAGGGATGGGCATGTGGGGACAGGAATGTGGGGACTGGCATCTTTGGGCTCAGGGAGCTCCGGGGATTGGAGAAGGGACCTGGGATGCAGGGACAGAAGGGGACAAGAACTGTGAGGATGTGGCCATGGGGATGGGACCATGGGGATGGGACCATGAGCTGGTGGGGGTGACCTGGGCCAGCATGGGCTGTGTCCATGGTGTCTTTGTTCTCAGGGTGTCTACAGTGTCCCCATGTTCTGCCTCAGCCCAGGGTGGCTTCAGTGTACATGGTCCCCCTGGAGGCCGGCAGTGCTGTGGGACCGGGTGACACTGACCTGCCAGGGCTCGGGGACAGCTGGTTCCACTACCTGGTACAAGGACAGGCAGCGCTGGTGGCAGGAGGGACAGAACCGCCTCGCTGTCACAAAGAGAGGCACCTATAAATGTGACAGATCCGGCACTGGGCGCAGTGCCCCCGTGACAGTCTCAAATGTTGAGAGGGGATCTGTTGAGATTCATAAATCTCAACAGGTCAGGGTTGCCCCCAACAGGTCTGGATGGGCTCCATTTTGTAGGTGGCCTCACACCCCCTGTGTGCTGAGAGCCTGTACCCTGCAAACAGGGACATCCCAGTTCGTCCCAGTGCACCCAGGTATCCCTGGTGCCATGGGCACCCACCTTGGACCTGTCTCGACCCCTCAGCGAGATGGGACCCTCCTGTCCCACAGATGATCTGGTGCTGCAGGTGCCAGCACAGGCGTTGCTGGAGGGAGACACGGTGATACTGCACTGCCGGGGCTGGTTGAAAAACACGGTCACCAGGGTGCGATTTTACCAGGATGAGAAGGATCTGGGGGGGCCCATAAATGGGACTAATCTGTCCATGTCCCCTCTGCAGCTGAACCACAGTGGCTACTACAGCAAGGGCTTGGGGAGGTCCATTCTTTCATGGTCAGCAGCAGTGACAGTGCACAGTGAGCACTCCCATGGATGGAACTCCAATCTCCTGACACCCCAAAGCCACTTCCCAGTGGACTCAGAGTCACAGTCCTCACCTGCCCTCTCCTTCCCAGAGCTCTTCTCGGTGCAGGTGCTGGAGGGTCCCCCAAAGCCCACCGTGGGGTCGCCCCTGACTCTCAGCTGCCTCAGCACCCCCAGCCCCCTGCAGCCCCGAGCCCCCCTCCTGCACGCGTTCTACTGGGACGGGCAGGTGGTGGGGGGCCCACAGGGGTCCCCGCAGCTGCTGGTGCCCGCCGTGGGGGTCTCCCACTCAGGGAATTACAGCTGCCCGGTGCACTCCAAGGACGGAGCCATGCAGAAGAGCAGTGCCCGGCTCCGCTTCACGGTGTGCAGTGAGTGCAGGGATGGGCATGGGGAGCCCCCACAGCCTCCTCGGATGCAGTCCCTGGGGACTTCCACGTCCCCCAGACACCTGCCCTGGCTCCCCGCATCTCTGCCCAGTGCCCTCTCACCCCTCTGTGGTGTGACGCCATCCCTGACATCCCCCCATCACACCCATCCCCTCCCATCTCTATACCCCCACACTGGCTGCCAGCCCCTCCCTGTGCTCTCAGCCCTATCTCTGTCCCCACAGTGCCCGTGGACAATGCCAGCATCACACCTGGTCCCCTGGCACACCAGGTGCAAACAGGTGACTCCATGACCCTGCGCTGCTCGGTGCAGGTGGGCTCAGCCCCTGTCACCTTCACCTGGCTGTACAATGGGCAGGAGGTGGCCCGGGGTCCCCTCATGGAGCTCAGGGACATGGATGTGGGACATTTGGGCACCTACCAGTGCGTGGCCACCAACCAGCTGGGACAGGACGGGCCAGGGTGTTCCGGGCACTCAGCCCTGAGCTGACCCTGGAGGTGACACCTGGCTCACCCTGGGTCACAGGTGGGGTCACATGGGGTCACCAGGGTGTTCAGGACCCTTGGGGTTCAGGGTGACCCCAGTGTGTCCCCCTCTGTCCCCAGCAGTGGCTGTGAATGTCAGGAGGACCCTCCTGTTCCTGCTCCTGCTCCTGGCTGTCATCGGGGGCTGTCACTGGTGGCACTGCCGGGGTGAGTGACAATTGAGGGGGATAGGGAGTCCTGGAGTGAGGAGAATCCCCCACAGTGGGGGCAGAGATCAGAGATCCAGTGGGAATTGGGGTCCAGTGGGGATTTGGGCTCCCATGGGTGGTTGAAGCTGCTGAGGTCCCAGGAAGATTCAGGGGTCCTGGGGTCCCCTCAGTCACCTCCTCCCCTTTCCCTTGCAGCCACTAGGAATTTCCAGGACAGGTGAGTGGGGGGCTCAGGCTGGGACTCCCCTTTTCCCCTCCCCAGACACCACCCAGACCACCCCCTCCACCCCCCCCCGGACCTCCTAACAGGAGGGGGCTGTGCTCAACACCCATATCATGGGCACTGAGGGGGCAGAGGGTGAGTACAGGGGGAGACCAGGACACGTCACCCACGAGTGTCACCCCCTTACCCAGGTCCCCAGAACTGGTGTCACTGTCAGGGCCCCCACAGGTGTCCCCCAGCCCTGCCCCTCCTCGAGATCCACAGGTGACCAACACGGAGCTGTCGAGACCCCAGGAGGGACAGCGGGACCCCTGTGACTGCAATGACGTGCTGTGACACTTGGGGCACTGGGGAACATAGATTCCCTTCAGGGGTCTCTTCTTCCTCTTCACAACACCCCATGGGGCCCCTCCTTCCCCCTTCCAGTACTGAGGGAGCACAAAACGTTTTTCCCTCTTATTGTACCCAAAATGCAGTTTTTTGGTCAAACTGTTTGAGAAACAAGGCTCACTCTTTAAAATTTGTAAATGTTTAATAAGGGATAAAAGGGACAGTAAACAGCCTGCTGGGTGCTTGGCAATTGCCAGAGGCACACGGATAATTAGAACAATTCTTCATACATACATTTTCATTGTATTGGTGATACATACTCAGCAGGGTACGTATAACATATTCAAACATTCTTTCCAGTTCATGTGGTCTGGGAATTCTTTTGCTTGGTTTGACCCTTGATTAATTTTCATAAAGTAAACACCAAATTGCAGATTAAATTTATATATTTTATGTCCTCACAAGGCCCCCCTGTTCTGTGGTTTGACAATCCGAAGCGTCAGTGGTAAATTCCTCTTTGCATTCTTTCTTTTGATGTTTTTTCACTTGCTACTTTTCAATGTGTCCTTCTCATACAGATGAGATAGTCCACCAGTACATTACATCAACATTAGCTAGTTCACAAAATTATCTGAGTTATTCTCACCATTGTCACTTAGTCACTTTTAGGGTAAAGAGGCTGACAATTTGTAGTCTATCAAAAGCAGTTAAAAACTGATTAAAAAATGTATTACATCAAAATAATTTGGAAAATCAATATAATAGAGAAAGCCAATGACTACATAGTTGTTCATAACAGGGGGAAGGTGTATGGAAGGGTTTATTTGAAATATCCTGCTCTGATTTTGTCATCAATAAATTCAATTCATATGTCTAAATCATAAGCAGTTTTACCCGTGACAGGATTTGATGAGTGATCTCTCCTGGTCCTTGTCTCAACCCAGGAACCCTTTGCTCAATTTTCTCTCCCCATCCAGATGTGGAGGGCAGTGAGAGAGCAGCTGTGGTGGGTGCGGGGCATCCGGCCACTGTCCATCCACGGCAAGGCAGGGAGGAGGAGGAGGAGGGTCCAGGTCAGGTTGTTGAGCAGATTGGTGTGGGATTTGCAGTAATGCTGGAGCTCTCTCAGTCCCTTGGGGAGAGGGACAAAATGATCAATTGCAGCGTTTCTGGACTGGTTTCTTGCACAGCTGCCCCTGCAGGGGGGGATTTCCAGCCAGTCCTGCTCTGAAAACCATCAAAGGCCCTCACAGAGCCACTGCTTGGGCTCCCTTTGTGGTTTGTACTTCCTGCAGAGCTGAGCAAACCACAGGCAGGCCTTTTTCCCCCACAGAATTCTCACCTCTGCAGCAGCTCTAAAGCTGCCAGAATCAAAGCCAAGGGGGCAGGGGGGACCCTCAGGTGCTGGCTGCCACCTGGGGCTGGGCAGAGCAGGGCTGGGCAATGGCCATCCCTGTGCAGTGGGGCTGGGGCATGGCTGGGCCCCACCCTTGGATGGACACTGGCTTCAAGGAGCAGGAATTTTGGAGCTCCTTTCTGCCCAGGGCTCCATTCCCCAGCTGCTCTTGCTGGCTCAGATCCTGCAGGGGATGAGCAAGAATGGAGAAGCCTGGAGCCCCCCGGAGCTGCCATGCACCAGGACAGGAGCCCCTTGTCCAGCATGTGTCTCCCCTCTGGGACAGGATCCCCCCAGGACAGGAGCCCCCTGGACCTGCCCCACCAGGAGAGAGTATACCCCCCCATGTGAGAAATGTGTCAAACGATCTCTTCCATCTTCTGCAAGAGAGAGAAAGTGAAAGTGTTGGCAGGTAAAAGCTGGACACCCACATCCCCCACAGCCTCCTCAGCCCTCTCTGCAGACCCCTCACTCTCGCTTCCCCCACTCTGAGGTTCCCCCAAGCTGTTCCCTGCTCAGGTGCCCCCCAGGACCATCAAGGTACGAACTGGGAGGTTGTGAAATTGAGGGGTAAAATGATAGAAATAGAATAAAGAGAAGGAAAAGTCATTGTAGTCTGGGTCAGCACAGACTCAGAGCAGCTCAGAATTGGTCTGGGGTGAGCCCTGGGCTGCCAGCAACTTGTGGGGGCTGTTCTGGGTGTGGTTCACCCCAAAATCTGAAGCACCCAGGGAAGGAGCTGCAACCCACAGGCTCACCTGGCCCCTGCCTATCCCTGAAACCCCATTCCCCTTGGAACCCAACCATGGGACCTCCATTCCTTATGTCCCACCCTCTCTGCAACCCCCATCCCGGTACTGACATTCCCCAGGATCTCCATGGCTCAGGACCCCATTCCCAAGGAAACCCCTCCCGTTCATTCCATCCCCTAAAATCCTCCTAGGACCAACCATTCCCCCATCCCATGAACTCAAATCCCTCAGCCCGCACAACTACGGGGATGCCCATTCCCATGGCACCCCCATCACCGGACATTTCCCCTACTCACCATCCCCATTCCTCAGTGATCCCCTTCCTGCCTCCCCAAACCTTCCGAGCCACCCACTCCTGGGAACCTCAGGTTCCACTGTGTCCCATGCACCTGTGTCCCCACCCTGCCCGCACCAAAGGCCACCTACATGTGGGGACAGACATGACCTCGCTTCCTTTCCCTTCATCCAAAGAGCCGCCAGCCAGGGGAGCGGTGGCCACAGCAGCGAGTGACAGCCAGTGCACATGGCTGGGGACACCGGGATGGCCGGGAAGGTGGTGCTGCTCCTGTGGGGTGAGTGCCCGGGGCACGGGCCTGACACCCCGGGGATGGGGAGGGGAGGGGGCCCAGGGGGGCTGCAGGGTCCCCTGAGGTCCCCAATGCCAGCAGAGCCAGTCCATGTTACCCACAGTGGACCTGGGTGGGAATGGGGATGTAGGGTGTCTTTGGACACTGGAACAGGGGCAGGAATTCAGGGATGGGGATGTGGGGACGGGACTGTGGGGACTGGCACCTTTGGGCTCAGGGAGCTCTGGGCATAGGGACAAGGGAACTGGGGTGCAGGGACAGAAGGGGACAAGAAAGGTGAGGATGTGGCCATGAGGATGGGATCATGGGGATGGGATCGTGAGCTGGTGGGGGTGACTTGGACCAGCATGGGCTGTGTCCGTGGTGTCCTCCTGCCTGTGATGTCCACAGTTTCCCTATGTTCTGGCTCAGCCCAGGGTAGCCACAGTGTCCCTGTTCCCAAGGTGTCTGTGCCACACGTATGTGGTGCACAGGTGGCTGTGAGACAGACATGTCCCCCTGCCTCTCCAAATCTTTTGGGGACCATCCACACACACTTTCCCAGAAGAACTGTTGTCCCCACAGGGACAGTTTGGGGACAGCCACCACACACTGTTTACCCTGGTGCCACCGTCCCTGCAGTGCCACACCCCCACTGAGCCCTGTCCCTTGTCTCTTCCAGCCCAGGCCCTTGGTCTCGCTGGTGAGTCCTCAGGGGATGCCATGGCCCCACCCCACTGTGCCCAGCCCCAAACTAGCCCTGGCACGCTGGTGTCCCTTGTCACTCACAGGTGCCCAGACCACCCAGCTCCTGGCAGTGCTGTGGGACCGGGTGACACTGACCTGCCAGGGCTTGGGGGCCACCCTGGTACAAGGATGAGTGGCGCTGGTGGCAGGAGGGACCTGACACTGTCACCGAGAGTGGCGCCTACAACATGTGACAGACACGGAACCGGGCACAGCCCCCCAGTGTCAGTTGTAGATGGTGAGGGGGGATCTTAAAATATGAGGGTGGCCCCTGAGAGGTCAGGGTGAGCTCCACTCCGTGGGTGGCCTCACACCCCTCACGTGGCAAGAGCCTGTGCCCTCCACACAGGGACAACCCAGTGCACCCCAGAGCACCCCAATGCACCCGGATGTCCCCAGTGCTATGGACACACAACTCAGAACAGTCTCATCAGTGAGATGTGACCTTCCTGTCCCACAGACCAGCTGGCACTGCAGGTGCCATCGCAGGCACTGCTGGAGGGGGACACCTTGAAACTGCGCTGCCAGTGCCGGCAGGACAACCATCTCACCAAGGTGCGATTTTACCGGGAGGAGAAGGATCTCAGGGGGTCCCTCAGGAGGACCCAGCTGTTCCTCTCCCCCCTGCAGCTGCACCACAGCGGCTGCTACTGATTTGAGGGCTTAGTGGGGTCCTGGCAGTCACGGTCAGCAGCAGTGACAGTGACAGTGCATGGTGAGCACCCCCACAGCTGGAACTCCAATCTCCTGACAACCCCAAAGCCACTTCTCAGTGCACTCAGAGTCACAGTCCTCACCTCCCCTCTCCTTCCCAGAGCTCGTCTCAGTACCAGTGCTGGACGGTCCCTCCAAGCCCACTGAGGGGTCCTCCCTGACTCTCAGCTGTCTCAGCATGCCCAGCCCCCTGCAGCCCCGAGCCCCCCTCCTGCACGTGTTCTACTGGGATGGGCAGGTGGTGGGGAGCTCACAGGGGTCCCCGCAGCTGCTGGTGCCCAACGTGGGGGTCTCCCACTCGGGGAATTACAGCTGCCAGGTGCGCTCTGAGGATGGGGCTGTGTGGAAGAGCAGTTCCCAGATCCACGTCACGGTGCGCAGTGAGTGATGTGATGGGCACAGGAAGCCACCACAGATGCCTCGGGTCCCCCCACACTGCTTGGCATCCCCCAGCCCACCCTGACAACTCCTCTGGGGTATCCAACCTTTCCCATATCCTTCCCTGGCTCCCACCATCCTTTCTCGGGTCCCTCCCCGGGTCACCCAGCCCCTACATGGGTCCCCCCATGCTTCCCTGGTGCATTTTCTGTGTCTTGCCATCACTACCCCAGGTCCCTCCCAAGATCCCCTCATTCCTGGCTCATGTTTCCCTGCATCTCATATTGGGTCCTCTCACCCCTATCTGGGTCCCTTCACCCCTCTCTGAGATCTTCGCAAATTCCCCAGGTCACAGCATCCCCTCCCTGGCTCCGCATACCCTTCCTGGTGTTTCCCACCTCCCTCTCCAGGTGTTCCCCCCCTTAACCCCCGCATCATCCCTCAGGGTTCTTTTCTAAGACTCACCACCCCAATCTCTGCGACCCCTGTCCCTCACTGGGGTCTTCCTGCCCCTCCCTGAACCCCCTGTGTCCCTGAATGTCGCTTGGTGTCCCCCTCTCCTGCAGGGGTCTCACCCACAGGGGTGTCCCTGTGAGTGCAGCCCCCTGGGGGACAGGTGGCACTCAGAGACCGACTGGTGCTGAGCTGCACAGTGGCCATGGGGACAGGTCCCCTGTCCTTCTCCTGGTACCAGGATGGCTTGGGGGCACTGCCAGGCACCGGCCCCCACCTGGAGCTGTGCCACATTGGGGACAATGACAGCGGCCAGTACTGTGTGAGAAATGGAGACAGAGTGGCCCAGGGTGACACCCTGAATGTCAGCGTCCTGGGTGAGCGGGACCCTCAGGATGGGAGTGAACCTCACCCACAGCAACTCCATCTCACCTCAGCAGGTGCCAGCCCTGTCTGCGTCCCCACAGTGCCCATGGCCAATGCCACCATCACGCCCAGTCCGCTGGCACACCAGGTGCGTGCAGGCAACAACGTGACCCTGCGCTGCTCAGTGCAGGTGGGCTCAGCCCCTGTCACCTTCACCTGGCTGCACAATGGGCAGGAGGTGGCCCGGGGTCCCCTCCTGGAGCTCAGGGACATCGATGTGGGACATTTGGGCACCTACCAGTGAGTGGCCACCAACCAGCTGGGACAGGACGGGCACCGCGTGTTCCGAGCATTCAGCCCTGAGCTGGCCCTGGAGGTGACACCTGGCTCACCTTGGGTCAGAGGTGGGGTCACACAGGGTCACAAGGGAGTGCAGGACCCCTGGGGTGATGGGTGACCCTTATGTGTCCCCCTCTGTTTCTTGCAGTGGCCACAGGGGTCAGTGGGGCCCTTTTGTTCCTGCTCATGAGTGTCATTGTGGCCTGGCACCAGTGGCACCATTTGGGTGGGTGGCAATGGGGGTCCCAGGGAGCTGTGGAGGTTCAGAGAATTGGGGAACCATAGGGAACTGTCTGGTTTTCGGCTGTTTGAAGGGCCTGGAAAGGCCCGGAGTGGCCTTGGGGCAGCCCACGTATCAAAGGACGAGAAGAGGCTTCAGTTCTTCTTTCGGTCTTTATGTTTATTAATTGTTTATCTAAAAGATTTTCTTTCGGCCCGACAGAGGTCTGCTCAGCAGTCAGCCATGAGCACACTGCTTAGCCCTCCCGGACAGTCGCCTATCTTTATACCCATGGTTACGTGTACAATATTTATCATTTTTCCCCAATCCTTTTTATTTTTATTGTCGGGTGCACTTTCAGTAATGACCAATCCCAAAGCGCCACCATCACCAAAGAAGATGGAGGAGAAGAAGAAGAAGAAGGACAGGACACGCCCCAATTCCTCCATCTTACTTCTCTAAACCCCCCTGTACAGAAATCCTAAACCCTGTGTCTCACCCTCTAATTAACTAACCCGTTCACCATCCACCCCGGTGAAGTCCTCCTATCCTCATACAGGTGTCGTCTCCCGTGTAGGATCAAAGTCCAGCCACCAGACACTTCTGGCAACATTCCAGGACTCCCGAGCCCCCCAAGGGTGGTCTCGGTGGCTCAGCACCTCAGTCCTGAGGTGCTGAGATCCCACAGGGAACGATCCAAAGACACTCAATTATGACTTTGGCTGGGGGTCCTGTAGGGCTTGGGGAGTACCTGGAAAGTCCTGCAGGGATGTTGTGGGTTCTTTCAGTGGCCCTGTGAGTGTTGGGAGGGTCTCTGTCCCTGCTTGGCTTTGAGTTCTTGAGAGTGATTTGTTTGGGGCCACTGGGGAAGCTAATGAATTCTGAGGTGATTCAGGAATGCTTAGGGGTCCTATGAGAAATTGAGAGTCCTATCGGTGTTCAGGAATCCTGAGAGGGGTCAGGGCCCTGGGACCCCACAGTCACCCCTCCCCTTTTACCTTTGCAGCTGCCAGGAAGAACCAGGAAAGGTGAGTGGGGTCTCAAACCACACCCTCTCATTTTACGCCAACCCCCAAGCCCTCCCATCCCCTCTCCCACATCCCTTTTATACCCTCAGGGCCCCCCCGGATCCCCTGGCCCCCCAGAGGAGGGGGAGGTGCTGTACACCCACGTCATGGTCACCAAGAGGGCAGAGGGTGAGTATGGGTGGGGCACATTCAGAGGGACACGTCACCCACGAGTGTCACCCCACCCAGATCCCACAGCCCGTGTCTCTCACTGTGTCCCCTCATGCCACCACCCTGCAGGATCCCCAGGTGACCTACACGGAGCTGCAGGGACCCCAGGGGCGACCACAGGAACCCAGTGACATCTACGAGGATGTGCCGTGACACTGGGGGGAGCTGGGGGCACTGGGGGTCCCCACCCATGGGCACCCACTCGTGTGTGTGTTGCCACTAAAAACTGCCCCTCTCCCTCCCTGTGGAGGCACAAAGATGCCAAAAGGCTGAGAGAAGAACAATTTCCTGAAACAGCAACGAGAGAGAATAAAACCAACTGTAACAGCAACAAGGTCCAGTGTCCAATGGGTCACAAAAGGAATTATTTCCTGCAAAAGCAAGAACAAAGAACAAATCCCAGACATTTCCTCCAGCATATTTCCTTCACCAAAGGAACCTGGCAGGGTCCTGGATTTTCCTTTCTCTGATAGCCAAAGTGGCCTTCAGGACGCTCTGGATTCTTTTGTTCCCTGTCCCAAACCCCTCCTCTGCTGTGTTCCCAACACAAGGATGTCATAAAGACCCTCTGGGGGTTCTAGAGCATCTCTCTTTTCCAGGGATGTCGGGATCAGGCCATGGCACAGGGTGGGTTGTCAGAGACAGGAAAAGTTTGATGTCTGGAGACATCGTGGAACACCTGTGTATGACAGGAGTGGGTCACGCCTTGCTTTTGAAGAGACAGGGCCCAGTCTGTCCATCAGTCTGTCAGCCATGGCACACTGGGGACAGTGTGAGGCTCTGCCAAAGCCAGCTCCTGAGTGGCCGTGTGACTAGAAGTGTCATCTGGGGAGAGGGCCCTTGGTGTCCCAGCTGGCTTAAAAGACAGAGCATGAGCTGGCCAAGTGCCTGACCCTGTCTCCTCTGGGAGTGTCTGTCCCATCCGCGCTGGAACCCAGGAGTTGGCAACTCATTTAAATGAGAAATATCTGCCAAGGAAAGTGGGAACTGTCCTGGAATGTAAAGAAAAGACATGTCAAAAATGTTTCTTAATTTCAAAAATGATGGGGCTTAAAGGCAAAACTGTAAGAAAAGGAATAACATCTCTTTACTGGGGAATTTGTAAACCAGAACAGAACAAACAACACGATATTTCCCTCCACTCAGCGCTGTTGGGTTTTTGTGGCAGTTCTAACCGCAGCCAGCAGGGGGAGATGCAGGTGCACTCTCGGCAGCAGGGGGCTCCCCCGCTCCAGCTCCATCCCCTCAGGGGCCATGGCGGCCTCTACCAGGAATGATAACTCTAGAGGTAGTTAGATAGAAAGTATTAGCTAGATGGGAGGGAGGAGAGGAAATCGCTCCTTTTGCAAACTCACGGCCACCAATCGGTCCCGGCACCACCACCGGCAGCAGGCAGAAGCCACCAAGGCAGCAGGTTGGATCCCAGTGCCCACTGGCAGCGTAGCAGTGTCCCGGGGCATGGCACACACCCTGTGCAACACCCGCAACCACTCTCCATGATCCGGAATGGAAGGAAGGCAGCGCCTGTCCCCAGGCTGGTCTCGGGTCCACAGCAGCCCCTGTGGTGTCTTTATGCCACAATTCCTGCAAACCCTCAGCCTTTCACTGAGGTGAGGAGGGCAGGGATGGAGCAGCTTTGGGGAAACCTGGAATCCACACAGGATCACTCCCCACAGCCCCGCCATACCTGTGGGGCAGAGCCACAGCTCGATATTTCCACAGTTTTCCCTCCTGTCTGGCAGTGACAGCCAAAAGCCAAACACCCTTCCCAGGCCATTCTAAACGGCTGCAGGTTTGAGGCAGGCAGGAGGAGGCAACTGGTCTGGTTGTTGAGCAGATTGTTGTGGGATATGCAAGGTTTTTGGGGCTATCTCAGACCCTTGCTGCAAGGGACAAAATGATCAATTTCTGCATTTCTGGACTGGTTCCCTCTCAGCTGCCCCTGCAGGGGGGTTTCCAGCCAGCCCTGCTCTGACAACCATCAAAGGCCCTCACAGAGCCACTGCTTGGGCTCCCTTTGGGGTTTGTGCTTCTTGCAGGGCTGAGCAAACCACAGCCAGGCCTGTTTCCACCCACAGAATTCTCACCTCTGCAGCAGCTCTAAAGCTGCCAGAATCAAAGCCAAGGGGGCAGGGGGGACCCTCAGGTGCTGGCTGCCCCCTGGGGCTGGGCAGAGCGGAGCTGGGCAATGGCCATCCCTGTGCAGTGGGGCTGGGCCATGGCTGGGCCAGAACCTTCGATGGCCACAACAAAAACATCAGCCACTCCACAATACTTTTCACTATCTGAACAACATCGCAGTATATAATCAACAGTATAATCAATAATGTAATATCAATTCATATAATATCCAGTAAAAGTCAACTTCCATTAACTTGTTTCTCACAATACATATTAGTAAACATTTAAACATGCTATTCCTGTCCTCACATTTTTGCCTAAAAGACCGGTAATTTCAAAGTTATAATAGTTCAGAGAGGAGGAGGTCATATTTTCCATTCCAAGGGAGGCTCCCACTTTGTTCAGCTTCCTTGACAGAGCTGAAGAAAGAAACACAATTTCGTCCAGTTTAACCAAAGAGCTGCATTTTTGTCCCAGGATTAGGGAACCAGCTCCTGTGCCCCCTTGGAACTGGAATGGGCACCAGTAAGCCACCTTAGTGGAAGCACTGGGAGGGGGATTGCAGAGCTAAACACATGGGGGTTAAGAGGAACAAATCTGACTTTGATTTATGTTTCAACATATGCTACACATGAGGTGAAAAATGACTCTGTTGGTTGTACATGAGCTGGGAACCCTGTCCCTGGCGAGGTTTCACGCAACAGAGAATCGGGGGAGAGAAAGCTTCAGTGATCGGGCTGTGAGTGACACCCACTGGCTGGTGGGACAGATTCCCAGGAAAAACGTCTGGGAAAAATGGCTGGGAAATCAGGCTGTGGGAGGAGCCTTTGTAAATGAAGGCAGCCAACTGTGACACAACAGGAGCGTTTGCTTTGGGTTTCTTGGAGGATCATGGTCTCGCTTGGAGGGTCAGTTTGGCCCTCCTCCCCTGTGGGATTGACATTCTCTGAACCTGGGAGAAACAATGAGAGAAGCAAAGAAGGATCCAAACAGTTCTTATCTCATTTACTGCTCCTGTATTGTTCACACATGGAATGCATTGTGGAAAATTGTTTACCTGAAGGGAATTGGTAATTGGATTCTGGTATGAGAGTTTTGATTCACTGACCAATTGAATCCAGGTCTATGTGTGTCAGGACTGTTGGCTGACAGTCATGAGACTGTGTGCAGTGGAGTGCAGTTGAGTGCTTGGCAGATTCAGTTTAGATGTAATAAAATATAGAATAATACGGTATTAAAAAGTAATTAATTAGCCTCCTCAAAAGATGGAGTCTGATACATCATTCCTCCCAGTCGCAGGGCAAAAATATCACTGATACTTCCCCACCCCCACCTTTTCCTCCCGGTGTTTCTTCTTCCCTGTCCGCACCCGTTCTTCCCTGCTTCGCTGCTTCCCTGAGGCAGCTCATTCCTGCTCGTCCTGGACATTCCTTCATTGCTTTCCCCGATGGAGCGGATGCTGCCTGTACCCACCCGCCGCCTCTGCCACGTTTCCCATGCTGCCCACAGCACCGAGCCTGCTGCACCTGCCCCCGCAGCCCCAGCCCCTGCAGCCAGCCCAGAGCCCCCAGTGCCGCAGCCCCAGCCCGCAGCAAGCCCGCAGCAGCCAGCCCGCAGCCATTGCTCTCCCATGCCAGACACACGCAGGTGCCGTCCTTGGAAATCACGCCCAGCCACTCACAAAAGCCATGTGGGCTCACCCTGGCTTGCAGCACACACACTCCATCCACCGAGCTGGTGCCCACAGAGCACCCAGGCTTCTTGCGGTAACACTGTCCCTGTCTTCTGTTTCTCTCTCTATCCTTTTCCCTTTCTACTCCCTTCTATTCCCCTTCGGTACGAAAGTTTATCCTCCTTTATCAATAAACAGCTCTCAGATATAATATTGCCATGTTTGTGCTTCATTTTCACCTTAGAAACCTTTCAGCAAGAATCCTCCCCGACTCCCCCATTTACAGCGGGATGGGACAGGGGTAGTGGGAGGGGGAACGGGGAAGCCTTGGGTGCACTGCAAATGCTATGGGGAGAGAATGGGGCAGTCCCTGAGAGTACTTGGGCCCTTGGATGGGGCTGGGGAGCCTCTGCAGGAACCAGCAAAGGGATGGGGGAGCCCTTGGGGGTACTGGGAGAGGAAATGGGGAGCACAGGGTGCCCTGTGTAGCCTCCCCTCTGACCCATGACCACCTCCCTTGGAAGGATGGGCAATCACAGGAGTCATGGAGGGAGCACCCCCAGTGTCACCCAGTGCCTCCCACTTCACAGAGCATCACAACTTTTGGTGTAGATTGTCATAGATGTCGCTGGGTTCCAACGGTTGCCTTTGCAGCTCCATGTACGTCGCCTGAGGATCCTCCACTGGGAGTTCTAGGGGGCCTTGGGGGGCCCTGTGGGAATAAGGGGGTGTGTGGAAGGGGATGGGAGGTGCTGGAGGTTTGGGTAAAAGGTGTATCATGGCTGGAGGCTGCACTCACCTTTGCTGGTGCTTCCTGGCATCTGCAAAGGAAAACTGGAGGGGTGACTTTGGAGACCCAGGGGCCCCAGGGTCTCTGAACCACCACCAGACACACAATTCTCCCCGGGCCCTCCCAGTATCCCTGTTCCCCCCTCAGTATCCCTGACCCACCACACTCACACCAACACCCTGAGCCCCCAGAACTCTGAGTCTGGCAGGGAGGAGGACCCCTGATAGAACCCCCAACATCCCTGCAGGACCCTCCAACAGCTCCCCAGGGCTCTGAGCCATGGTCACTGGGGGCTGAGCCCTGCCCAAGTCAGGGGCTGTGGGTGCAGCCCTAGGGCCCCCCTTCTCTGAGGGCCTTCCCACCCCTCTCCATGACTCCTGTGCCCCCATTGTCACTCACCCACATGGTTCCACCGATGCCAGGCCACAATGACACCCATGAGCAGGAGCAGGAACAAAAGGGCCCCACTGACACCTGCGGCCACTGCAAGAAGCAGAGGGGGTCACATCAGGGTCACCCATCACCCCAGGGATCCTGCAATCTCTGGTGACCCTGTGTGACCCCAGCTGTGTCCCTGCCTGTACCTGTGTCATGCGGTGTCACCTCCAGGACATCAGGGGTGATGGTGGCGTGGGCCACGGGCACTGCGGGGACAGAGACAGGGCTGAGGCCACAGGAAGGGCCTAGCAGCCAATGTGGGTGGATAGGGATGGGGGATGGGTGTGGTGGGGGATATTGGGGATGGGGTCACACCAAAGAGGGGTGAGAGGACAAGGGGAGTGGAGGAAGGACACAAGCAATGTGTTATGGGGGACATGGATGTACTCAGGCAGGGGACCCGAGGAGGCTGTGGGGGCTCCCCATGCCCATCCCCACACTCACTGTGCACCGTGATGCAGAGCCGGGCGCTGCTCTTCCACACGGCATCCCCTCGGAGTGCACCTGGCAGCTGTAATTCCCCGAGTGGGAGACCCCCACGGCGGGCACCAGCAGCTGCAGGGACCCCAGTGGGGCCCCCACCACTGCCCGTCCCAGTAGAACACGTGCAGGAGGGGAGATTGGGGCTGCAGGGTGCTGGGGTTGCTGAGGCAGCTGAGAGTGAGGGGGGACGCCTGGGTGGGCTCAGGGGGACCCTCCAGCACCAGCAGAGGGGAGAGATCAGGGCAGGAGAGGTGAGGGGGATTTGTGGCCCTGAGTCTCTGGGGATGGGCTGTGGGACTGTCGAGGCGGGGCTCTGGGGTGCTCACCCTGAACTGTCACTGTCACCAGCGCTGACTCCTTCCAACCCCAGGTTCCCACCTGGCCCTTGCAGCGGTAGCGGCCACTGTGGTTCAGCCGCAGACGGGACAGGGACAGCTGAGTGCCATTGGGGAACACCTCCAGTTCCTCGTCCTCGTGGTAGAAGGACACTGAGGTGATCGGGTTGTCTCGCCAGCTCCGGCAGCGCAGTGTCACTGTGTCCCCCTCCAAGAGCACCTGCACTGGCACCTGCAGCACCAGCCAGTCTGGGAGACAGGGAAGTCTTATCATATCTCAGCGATCTGAAGGGTCCCCATGTCAAAGGGATATATCCATTGGATCACACCCAGCACACTAGGTGTCCCCAGTACCCACACAAGTTCACCCACACTGGAATGCTCTGGGATGTCCCCAGAGCAGGGGACATGCTTGGGTCACACAAAAGGTGAGCCATGGAGCGGAGCCCACCCAGAGCTTTTGGGGTCCCCGCGGGTGCCAGCCTGGGGACACCAAACACCCCTCACCATCTGAGATGTTCACAGCGGGGCTGAGCCCACTTCCAGGTCTGTCACACTCATAGGTTCCACTCAGAGTGACAATGAGGCGGTCCTTTCCCTGCTGCCACCAGCGCTGCCCGTCCTTGTACCAGGTAGTGGCACCGGCAGTCCCCGCGCCTTGGCAGGTCAGTGTCACCCGGTCCCACAGCACCGCCGGCCTCCAGGGGGGCTCCACCAGGAGCTGGGTGGTCTGGGCACCTGTGGGTGACAGGGGACACCAGCCTGCCAGGGCCAGCATGGGCGTGGGGACAGCAGGGTGGGGCCATGGCATCCCCCGAGGACTCACCAGAGAGGCTGAGGGTCTGGGCTGGAAGGGAGAAGGGACAGGGCTGGGTGGGGGTGGCACTGCAGGAACAGCTACACAGGAGCACAGGGCGTGGGGTTTTCCCCAATAGGTCTCAGTGGAGGCATTAGTGTGGCGCAGAAGGACAGGGACACAGCAGGCAACTCTTGCTTAGGCATAGGGACCCTGTGCTGGCAAAGGTCACCCCTGCCAGCCCCACAGCCACATCCCCATGGTTCTGTACCCATGGTCCCATTCCGATGGCACCTGTCCCCATGGTCCATCAGCATGGTGCTTGACCCCTTGTCCCTGTCCTTGCAACCCTGTGTCCCTGTCCTTGTTCCCACAGCTGCCCCAGCCCCAAGGTTCCTTTTGCCACATCCTTGTCCCCACATCTCTATCCCCCTGTCCCTTTCCCCAAATCCCTGTTCCACGCTTCCTGCTCCCTGTTCCTGTTCCCTTTTCCTGTCCCCACAGCCACCCCAAACTGGGGTCCATGGACTCTGGCATTGGGGACCTCAGGGGACCCCACAGCCCCCCTGTGCCCTCTCCCCTCCCCATCCCCGGGGTGTCAGGCCCGTGCACGGGGCACTCACCCCACAGGAGCAGCGTCACCTTCCCGGCCATCACGGTGTCCCCAGCCTTGTGCACTGACTGTCACTCGCTGCTGTGGCCACCGCTCCCCTGGCTGGTGACTCTTCGGATGAAGGGGAAGGAAGCGAGGTCATGTCCGGCCCCACGTGTAGGTGGCCCTTGGTGGGGGCAGGGTGGCCACAAGCCGAGGACAAGCTGGAGACAAGGCTGCATAGTCTGGGGACATGGTGGGGGATGGTGTTTCCAGGAGTGGGGGGCTCAGGGGATGTGGGGAACCAAGGATGGGTGTCCAGGAGAATGGGGTTCCAGGGGAATTGGGGTCTTCATGCCTGGGGGGATTCAGGGATCCCCTGAACATGGTCCCCAGAGATTTGGGGTCATGGCATGTGGGTGCCAGGGTTGGGGGTGCAACGGGAAAAAGGGGACCCTTGGGAATAGGGGTTCTGGGGGAAGAAGCAGCCCATGGGATGGGATCAAGGCAATGGTGGTGATGGGCACTGGCAGTCCTGGGATGGGGGTACCCAGGGAGGAGAGACCAATGCAATGGGGGTCCCATGGTTGGGTTCCCAGGGGAATGGGGGTGCCAGGGGTGGGCAGTGGCTGGGCAGGCACAGGGGTCTCAACTCCTTCCCTGGTTGCCTCAGATTTTTGGGGTGACCCAGAGCCCAGCACAGCCCCCACCCTGAGGCACCCCAGGGCTTTCCTGGGACTCTCTTTGCCCCTGGCCCCACACACTCCTGGGTCCCTCCAATTTCCTGGCTCAGCAATCCCAGGCAACACTTGATGTCCAATTGCTTCAGACAAAATTATACATCCATAGAATAAAAGCAAAAATCTTTCCCACACCATTATTTTCCCAAAAAAGAACAAACTCAGTGAAAACCAAACTGACAAGGTATAAATTGCTCTCCTTTATAGAATCCATTGCTTTCTCAAGAAGTTCCTCACAATAAAAACACAAACAAATCCCAATGAAATTAGACTTTTACGTTCCTTTTAGCAGTCCATTGGTGCATCCCACAGCATCATTTGCTTGTGGATAACAGAGAATGTGGAATCTCCCTGAGTGTCCAACAGCTCCCTGGGATTGTTCCCTCCCTGCTGGAAAGCAACCCAGCCCCTAAAGAAGCCTTTACTTGGGCCATTTTTAGGAACTCTCCCCATTTTGCTTATTCTCACGCTGAAACTTGATTGACTTCCCATGGAGGAAGGGAGGAAGCTCTGTCCATCCTTGGAACAGTGCACAGGAATCTGTGGAAATGCCCATGTGTGCCTCAGGGTTTGATTCCCTGGTAAATCCACTCCAGTCTGCCCTGAATTCCCCTGCCTTGGCACTCCCTTCTCCTGCTGTGAAACCCTTGTTCCCCAGTCCCTCATGTGCAGCCCCTGCTCAATATTTCCACACTTTTCCCTCTTATTTTGGGGCACAGAGTGAACCCAAATATTTTTTCCATGAGGTTCCAGAAGTCTGCAGCTTTTCTTCAAGAAAAAGCGTTTCAGTCAGGTTGATGAGCAGATTGTTGTGGTCTTTGCAGTAGTTTTGTGGTTTTCTCAGTCCCTTGGGCATAGGCACAAAATTATTCACTGCTGCATTTCCGGACTGGCTCCCTCTCAGCTGCCCTTGCAGGGGGCGTTTCCAGCCAGTCCTGCTCTGAAAACCATCAAAGGCCCTCGCAGAGCCACTGCTTGGGCTCCCTTTGGGTTTTGTGCTTCTTGCAGAGCTAAGCAAACCACAGGCCAGGACTGTTTCCACCCACAGAATTCTCACCTTTGCAGCAGCTCTAAAGCTGCCAGAATCAAAGCCAAGGGGGCAGGGGGGACCCTCAGGTGCTGGCTGCCCCTGGGGCTGGGCAGAGCAGGGCTGGGCAATGGCTATCCCTGTGCAGTGGGGCTGGGCCCTGGCTGGGCCCCACCCTTGGATGGCCACTGGCTTCAAGGAGCAGGAGTTTGGGAGCTCCTTCCTGCCCAGGGCTCCATTCCCCAGCTGCTCTTGCTGGCTCAGATCCTGCAGGGGACGAGCAAGAATGGAGAAGTGTGGAGAGCTTTAATGTGGAGAGCTTTATTAATAGTTGGTTAGCTGAGAAAGGCCATGCTGACATATTGCCACTGGTCAAGCTGAGAAATCAGCAGTCAGCAAGCTGAAAGGAGATGTCAGCAGCTTGCAATCAGTGGCCTTGCTGCAACATGGAGAAAGGGAGTAGAGATTAGTCCTGAATATCTCCTAAGAATATGTAGAAAGTATCAAAAGTAGGACCATAGGAATGTAAAAGTAGGTGTAACTGCTGATATGTAACTAACCAATCCTGAGCTCAACTTTTGCAATATGCATGAAGTTAATTACGAACTGTATTTAACCCGCTGTGCTGATCAATAAAATTGGGCCTGTGATGATCAACTTGATGTCCTGGTCTCCTTCCGTCGACAAATGGTGGAGAATGCGGGCAACGCTGCGGGCAACGATGCGGCAACGTTGAACCCCTGTCCTTTTTTCTCGGATTACAAAGAAAAAAGGGAACTCGCCACGGTCCGGAAGTTGGGTGGGGGTCCTAGCAGCGGGACGGTGCCGGATTATTTACAAAGACTGGATTATTTATAAAAAGCACCCTTGAGGTTCACATCCGTGACTCAAGCTACCTACGTGCCGCCGAAGTCTGGAGCTGCGACAGCGCGCGCTGAATAGGTATGGATAGGCAAGCGGCATATGATTTATTCTCCTCATATTTAGAAAAGCGAGGGGTAAAAGAGATAGATTTAAAAAAGGAATTACCGGGGTTGTTAGCTTATGGTCATTCTATAGGTATGTTTACTAACCCACATACAGTACATGAGCTTTCAGAGTGGAAAAATTTTGGAGAGGTGTTAATGGACTCTGTGTTAGACGGGGATAAATCAGCTAAAAAGTTTGGGAAATTATGGCGGGTAGTGTATAATGCATTGCTTCAGCAGGTCTCTGAGAGAAAGGCAGCAGAAAGGGCTACAGAAGCTCATAAGAGGAATATAGGATATGGTCGTGAGGATGACCCCTTAGCACCTTCTGTAACTAAGATACTTATGCCTAAAAATCCCCAGCATAGTGGTGTTGAGGACATGCTTTTAGAAAGTGCGAAACCGTCTGCGCCTCCCTTGCCTGAGGGGGAAGGCGAGCCGGGTGGGGGAGGTAAAAGCAAGCCAGCTTTGCCTCCACAGCCGGCTTCAGGCGGGTCGGATGGTGGGGGGGGCAAGCCAGCTCTGCCTCCGCCGCCGGCTTTGCCTCCGCCGCTACCCCCGAGCAGGCCGGCTCCGGTTACAGCTCCAGCGGGGGGGTCCCTTCCCCCGCACGAGCCGGCTCTGCTCGAGCGTGCTCCGGTTTCAGCTTCGGCGGGAGGGGGGCTCCTTCCCCCGCGCGCGCCGGCTTTGCCTGAGCAAACTCCGGTTGCAGCTGCGGGGGGGCTGCTTCCCCCGCATGAGCCGGCCTCTTTCGAGCCGGCCCCGGCTTCACTGACAGCTCCAGCGGGGGGGTCGTTTCCCCCTCGCGAGCCAGCCTCTGCTTTACTGCCTTCCCAATGCGAAAATTCGGCGCCTGCACTAAAATGCCAGCAGCATAGCACCTCCAAAGAGCCAGCTCCCATCCCAGGGGCACACCGTGATCTATGGGGGGAAATGGCTAAACAAAGGAGGGAAGCTTGGTCTGCTTTGGCAAAAGAGGTGATGCAAATGGGAGATAGTGAAGCCGTAGAAATAGCTTCTAGTCTTGCATGTCCGGTTACTTATACACCACAATATGATGCACAGGGGAATTTAATGCATAATGTGGCAGCATATTCTGCCTTAGATTGGAAGTTGTTAGCTCAGCTACGTTCTACAGTTAGTCAGTTTGGTGTAAAAAGTGAACCTGTTAAGCAAATGTTAGATTATATCTTTAACACTCAGATTTTATGCCCAAATGACTTAAAAGGGATAGTGCGTTTAATATTTACTCAGCATCAACAATTATTGTTTAATGCACATTGGCAAGCATTAGTAAATGAGTCAGTTGCTGTACAACGGGCTCCGGGAGATCCATTGCATGGAGTGACAGTGGATGAACTTATGGGATTAGGAGCATTTCTGCGTACAGAGGCACAGATGATATTGGGACCAGATAAGCTTAGAGAGACTATGAGATTGATGCGTGCAGCGATAGATATGGTTAAAGAGCCAGGGGGATTACCAATTTATATGGGTATTAAGCAAGGTAGAGAAGAGTCATTCGGAAATTTTATCGATAGGGCGGCTGCTGCTATAGATCGGGCCGGTGTGGCAGACTTTCTTAAAGGGGCGATATTGAAGCAGTGTGCCCTTCAAAATAGTAATCCAGCAACCCAAAGAGTACTATCTACTTTGGGAGCAAATTGGACCATTGAGGAAGCATTAGAGCGAATGGCATTAATGCCAACTGCTTCACAGGCATTTCTAGTAGATGCTATAAAGGAGTTAGGATTGGGGTTACAAAAGCAGGCAGAGTCTAATCAGAATCAGGTGTTAGCTGCTCAGAATCAGGTGTTAGCTGCCCTTGCTCCTCTCCGAAGCGGCTCATTCACGCAAGGAGGTTCAAAGCCATTTCTCAAGTGCTACCGGTGCGGCTCTGAGGGACACACACGCCGAGCCTGCAGAGCAACTGGTATATGGTGTCAACACTGCCGATCCAGCTCCCACAACACCACAGCTTGTAGACGGCGGTCGGGAAACTGTCAGCAGAGCGCGTTTCACGGGGGCCGCGCCCAGACACAAGTAGCTGCCGTGACATCGGAGACACCGGCACCAGCTGCCGCGACATCGCAGCCACCTCCTGCCTGCAACCCGCAACAACAGGGAGCCTCGGTTTGGACTTATCTGCCGCAATAGAAGTAATAATAATGACCAATCTTCCTGAGAAAATACCAACTGGAGTAAAGGGTCCTCTTATATTAAATGGACAAACATGTGGAGCATTATTATTAGGACGCTCTTCTACAACTATGTTGGGATTATTTGTTTTGCCTGGAGTTATTGATGCAGACTTTACAGGGGAAATACAAATCATGGCTTACACCCTCTATCCTCCAATTAAAATTACAAAAGGACAACGTATTGCACAATTGATACCACTATCACAAATGACCTCTGGAATACAACCATTTACTGAACAAGCACGGGATGAAAAGGGTTTTGGCTCCACTGGTGTTACACTTTTAACTGTGGATTTACAAAACAGACCAAAGCAAAAGGTCACAGTTACTTATGGGCATGAAAGCATAACCCTTTATGGATTATTGGATACAGGAGCAGATACCAGCATTATTTCTCCAGAGGCATGGCCACAGCATTGGCCTCTATTCCCATCAGCAAACATGCTCACCGGAGTAGGAGGATTTACATTGGCAAGCAGGTCGCCCTCTTTGTCTGTGTCCATTGAAGATCAACAAATATCTGCTGTGTTTTCAATTGTGCAACTGCCTCCTACAGTCTCCTGCCTAATTGGAAGGGACATTTTAACGCAACTGGGAGTGGTGTTAACTAATCAGCACCCTTTGGGGTAATTGCCATTGCTTGGACTTTCCCCATTCCACTCACCTGGAAAACAGATACACCGGTGATGGTTAAGCAATGGCCTCTAAAAGGGGAAAACCTTATGCATGCTCATGAATTAGTGGAGGAACAATATTCAAAGGGACATTTACGACTTTCCACGAGCCCCTGGAATACACCTATTTTTGTGATCAAAAAGAAATCAGGGAAATATCGTTTAATACATGATTTGCGGGCTGTAAATGATCAAATGGAACCTATGGGGGCCTTACAGCCTGGTCTTCCTAATCCAGCTATGATTCCAGAACATTGGCCACTCTTAATCATCGACTTAAGGGACTGTTTCTTCACCATTGCCCTGCATTGTAGTAAACCCCTCAGGTTTAGCCAGGGCCCCTTGGAGAATAGAATGCTGACACAGCAGCAAAGAAGTTTCCTGTCTCCAGGGACATCCGCCTTGTACCTTATCCCTATAGCCATGTAAGGCAATATTGTGTTAAACCCTACTATTGGTCACTTATGGTCACTCTAACACCTTTGCCATTGGTCAGGATTGGATCCAGGCCAAGGGTATAAAAGTAGCATACTGTACCCCTACTAACTCGGAAGAAGAAGAGCTGAGACCCTTCACGGACCCCTACAATAAAGCCATACCCGTGGAACAGCCAGCGCCTTCTGCTTCTCCTCTCTCTACCGTCTGCTGGAGCCTTAGGCCAAGGGAAAAGCTACCTAGCAAGCAAAGCTGAAATCACAAGAGCTGCCTAATCACTAAGAGCTGAATATCTCCCTGCTTGCTAGGGGCTAACCCACGGCCTTGGTCTGAGAGCGAGCTGGCTTCTAGCACCCAGTCCCCTTGGGGACTGAGCTCTGGAGCTGTAACAGCTTGCATAGGATAAGACCAAGCTAGGCCCATTTAAGTGGCCGCCCAAACGTGTCGTCGGACCCTGGCCCCCAGGAGACAAGCGTCACCAGAGCATCGGAGCCTTTCAGGGCCTCCAGTTATTGCCGGTTTGGGAAGCCTCTCCTTCTGCGAAAGGACTTTTCGTTTTAGAAAATCTTCTCTGCGGAATGCTCAATTCGACCCTCAACAATACATCTGGACGAGATAAAGTCTGAGGAGAATTGAGGAGCAGACTCCCTTCCACAGACCCCCGACCCCAAAGGACGTAAGTATTAAGTTTGCGCGCATACCTTGGGTGCTCTAAAAACCTTTTTCGTTTTTTTTCTTTTTTTTCTCGTTTTTCTGTGGAAAGGGCTTGAAAATCATGGGTACTTGTTTAAGCACTCTAAGACTAACAACACGTGAGAGAGAGTTATATTTAACCATTGTAGAAACCTTATCTGTTAACAACTTCACTTTTTCTAAAGGTAGTCTGTCAAAAAGGACTCTTAAAAAATTTGTATCTTGGATGGTGCTGAATTTCCCTGAAACTGATAAGACCACAATTACTGAAAATTCCTTTTGGGATACAGTTGGAAACACCATTTATATGTCTCAAACAAAACAGGACTTTTCTGTTACTAACTTCTTACCTTTATTTCATATAATAACAAAAACGATTGAAAAATCGAACTCTGAAAAAAGTTCCAAACTAACAGATCTTTCCTCTTCATATGCTAATTGCGCTGATAAGATAACAGAGGAATGTGCCCTCCAGGCCACAGAGTCACTGGGCGCTGCAGAACTTACTGCAGAAACCACCTCGGAGGCAGAAGCCAAGCAGGCCGCCCCCACATTCCCCCCCCTCGCGGGACTCGCGCTGCCCAACTCCCCGTTTCCTGCAGCCCCTCACCTCGCCGGCTCCGTTTCCTTCCCGCGTCCGGCCTCGGGGGCCCCGTTCCCTGTCCCTGCCGCTGTACCCTCCACTGCGACCACCCCTCCCCCCGCGCCCGTGCTGCCGTTGCCTACCCCTGCGCCGCCGTTCCCCGCCCCCGGTTGCTCCGTCGCGGTACCCCCCGCTCCCGCTGCTGTCCCCGCCCTGCCCCCCGCTCCCCCCGCCGCGCCCGCCGCGTTCCCCGGTGCCGTTATCGCCACCGCCCCCCCCAACCCTGCGCTGCTATCCTCCACCCCCGCGACCGCCCTCCCCTCCGTCACCGCCCCCGCTCCCGCTCCCCCCGAGACCGCCCCGGCCCTCCCGCCCCCTCCTGCCGCTTTCCCGAGCCATGCCCACAACCTGTCCTCCTGCGCCGAGCCGCACACATGTGCAGTAACATCAGCTCACCCTACACCTGTCGTATCCCAAACCAGGGGTATTGCTTGCGCACCCCCAAACCCCCCAGGCGTGCATCCACAGCCCCCATACCCCCCCTGCCCCCACCCGTCCCTCCAACCCCTGACCCAACCCTCCTGCCACCCGAACGGATCAGAGACCACCTGCGGTGTCCCCCCCCCAACCCAATCCGGTCCCTGCTGCTCCAGGGCTACCCCTCACCCAACAACGCTAACTTCGGGCCAGTCACTGAAAAGGGTGAAAAATCCTTCTAAACGAAAGAAAAGGAATTCACGGGTAGCATGTGCCTCACAGTGTTCCTCAGACAATGAGAGCTCTTCTGATGAATCTGATTTTGATGCGATTAATATAGACCCATGGGCTCTTATTAAGATAGAAGCTACAAAGTCTGGGAACTGGGACCTAGCACAGAAAATCACAGCCTTTCCGGTCGAGTACAGGCAAGGAAGGAATGGTGGGGTATCTAATATCAAGGCATGGAAACCAATTTCTAATAAGGAACTGGTGCAATTGAGAAATATAGCCAAGGAACATGGACGTAGTTCACATATCTTTAGAAATTTCCTAGAAGCCATGTTCTCTGCACATGTCTTGCTTCCTCACGATGTAAAAAATATTTCACAATGCCTTCTGTCACCGGCAGAATATTTGTTATGGGATAGGCATTGGAAGAAACACTTAAAAACGTTATCAGATTCATATACTGCCGATGCTACTAAGACCAACTTCACAGTAGAACAATTGGCTGGTGAAGGAGACTTTCAAAAGCCAGCAGAACAAATGGAAACTCTGAATAAAGAAGCGCTGCAGGATGTAGCAATTGCAGCAAAAACCTCCTTGCTTCTTATGCAGGATGAGTCAATGCCAACAATGCATTTTTCTACTATAAAACAAGGCATTGAAGAAAGCTTTATAAAATTTGTGGACAGACTTAAAGATGCTTTGGAGAAACAAATAGAGAGTACTGAGGCAAGAAAGGAACTCTTATGTAAGCTTGCTTTCAGCAACTCAAATGAGAAATGCAAGGCCATTTTGAGGTCTTTAACTGTGGATACAGACCCTACTATAGAGCAAATGTTAGAATGCTGTACACGTCACATGTCCACTGAAAATACAGTGGCGCAAGCAGTTGCTAAGGGTATTGCTGAAGGAGTTTCTGGTGCATATGCAGTGATAACCTCTAAAGAACAAGCTAAATGCTATCACTGTGGAGAGCTAGGACATTATATAAAGGACTGTCCGGAAAGAACACCCCCCCGATACCATCGGAATTATAATCAAAGACCCCAACATCAGCAACGCTATCAATCGCGTCCTTTAAACTCCTTGAGGCGCCCGTCCGACCTTCGGGCGCAGAATACAAATCAAAGGCCACCAAGACCCAATCACGCACAAACCCAGGCTGCTCCAGACCCAAAGGAGAAGCCCCAACCCACGGGACAACCCAGAGGGGTACCCGCCGACAACTGGTAACTGCTTTGTCCATTGACTTTAATGATAAGAATGTTCACCGTGTTCCTACAGGAAAATATGGACCTAAAGGGAGTCCTTCAGACATTTTAATTACAGGTGATTCGGTTAATACTCCGAAGGAAATCTTCGTTGTTCCGGAAGTGCTGACAGTGCAGCCGGGACAAGAGATCCTCGTGCAGGTATACTGCATAGACTTACCATTTTTTCTTTCCAAAGGAACTCCAATAGCACAGGCATTTTTACTCCCAAAAAATCACAGGGAACAGATTCCTCTCAACCCTACAGCAATGTGGGCACAAGTCATGGGACCATCCAAGCCTACCATCGAGTGCGGCCTCTCCCACAAAGGAGAGAAGACCCACCTGCCAGGGATGCTGGACACCGGTGCAGATGTGACCATCATCGCCCGTTCAGATTGGCCAGCACACTGGGATCTACAACCTGTTGCAGGCATGATTTCCGGGATTGGTGGAACTACAGTATCCATGAGGAGCAAGAACAACATCCTGGTTGAAGGGCCAGAAGGCAAGCTGGCAACCATCCGTCCATTTGTGGTAAGGGCCCCCATTACCCTTTGGGGACGAGACATTTTATCCCAGTGGGGTGCTTCCCTACGTATTCCCATTCAGGATTTCTGACTGGGGCCACTGAGTTGAGCGCGCTGCCAGAAATACCCCGTCTTACCTGGAAAAGCCACAAGCCAATCTGGACTGAGCAGTGGCCCCTAAAGAAAGCCAAGCTGCGCGCCCTAAACGCCCTCGTGGAAGAACAGCTCAAAAAAGGCCACATAGTGGAGTCCGACAGCCCTTGGAACTCTCCAGTCTTCGTTCTACCAAAGCCAGGTACAAACAAGTGGAGACTTCTCCATGACCTTCGCAGAATCAACGAAGTCATCGAGGACATGGGCCCTCTTCAGCCTGGCTTGCCCTCTCCATCGATGCTGCCTAGAGACTGGACACTTGCTATCATAGACATTAAGGACTGTTTCTTCAGTATACCACTACATCCTGAAGATGCTCCACGGTTTGCTTTTTCCGTTCCCTCTATTAACAAGGAAGCTCCGCTCAAAAGATATCATTGGCGTTATCTTCCTCAGGGATTGAAAAACTCGCCAACTATTTGCCAGTGGTACGTGTCTCACATCCTGTCTCCCATTCGGAAATCATTTCCAGACGCCATCATTTATCACTATATGGATGACATTCTGGTGTGTGCTTCAGACAAAGCTTACTTGGACAAAACAATCAAAAAGACTGTTGAAGCCATTGAAAAGGCAGGAATGGAAATTCGTGAGGACAAAATTCAGTACACCGAGCCATGGACTTACCTTGGAGTCCAGATCCGGGAAAGAACTATCCTACCTCAGCAGATCGTCATCGACGACGACCCAAAAACCCTCAGGGACTTACACAGCCTGTGTGGATCCATCAACTGGGTACGTCCACTGCTAGGAATTACATCAGAAGACCTTGCTCCCTTGTTCAATCTTCTCCGTGGACCCAAGGAACTGGACTCTCCCTGCACTCTCACAGAGGAAGCCAGAGGTGCCATCATCAAAGTCCAGGAAGCCCTGTCTTCACGCAAAGCCCATCGCTACGAGCCTAGTCTGCCTTTCCAGTTCATCATCCTGGGAAAAGCACCCAGATTCCATGGACTGATCTTCCAATGGGACCCTCAGCTGCGAGATCCTTTGTTGATACTGGAATGGGTTTTTACAAGTAGCCAGCCCACAAAGACACTTACCACCTACCAGGAGATTATAGCACACTTAATAAAAAAGGCTAGGACTCGCCTTTGCTCCCTTTCAGGGTGTGATTTTGAATGCATATATTTGCCAATAACCCTTAAAGACTTTGAGGATTTGATCAAGACCAATGCGAGTCTACAGTTTGCTCTGGACAGTTATACGGGTCAAACTTCATCAGACATCCCAGAACACAAGCTTTTCAACCAGAATGAAACTTTCCATTTGATTCCAAAACGAATCCAAAGTAGAAATCCTCTCAAGGCTCTAACTCTATTTACAGATGGCTCAGGGTCATCCCACAAGTCGGTGATTACTTGGAGAGACCCCCAAACACAAGAATGGCAATCTGACGTAGAAACAGTAGAAGGATCGCCACAAATTGCAGAATTAGCAGCTGTCGTCAGAGCCTTTGAAAATTTTAAAAACGAGCCGTTCAATCTGGTCACAGATTCAGCTTATGTTGCGGGAATAGCTATGAGAGCGGAACATGCTCTTCTCAAAGAGGTCTCTAACCCAAAGTTATACCAATTGCTCTCTAAATTAATACAATTGATATCCCACAGAAAATAACCTTATCACATAATGCATGTAAGGTCTCACACGGACCTCCCAGGTGTTGTTGCAGAAGGCAACAGGAAAGCAGATGCATTAGCTATGGCAGCAGAAACTGCTAATGTTCCTAACATCTTTGCTCAGGCAAAGCTGTCACACGCGTTCTTTCATCAAAACGTACCTGCCCTGATGAGAATGTTTAAGCTCTCGAAGGATCAGGCAAAAGCTATCGTGGCTACCTGTCCGAACTGTCAAAACTACCAGATACCATCAATGGGTACGGGAGTCAATCCCCGAGGTCTGAATAGCTGTCAGCTGTGGCAGACAGATGTAACTCACTTTGCACCTTTTGGAAGGTCAAAGTATGTGCATGTTTCGGTTGACACGTTCTCAGGAGCAGTGTTTGCATCATCACATGCAGGAGAAAAGACCATGCACACAATAAAACACTTTCTCCTCGCTTTTGCCACCCTGGGTGTACCAAAGGAGATTAAAACAGATAATGGGCCAGCCTATACCTCCCACAAGTTGAAGGAGTTCTTCAATGAATGGGGCATAGCACACAAGACGGGCATACCTGTAAACCCCACAGGACAATCCATCGTGGAAAGGACACATCAAACCCTCAAAAGAGTCCTCGAGCAACAGAACAGGAACACGAAAATCACATCTCCAGTGGAGAGACTTTGCAAGGCTCTCTATGTCATCAACTTCCTGAACTGCACAGTGTCAGAGCCTGACCCACCAATACTTCGCCACTTTGCAAACACCACAAAAGCAAAGCTCACGGAGAAACCACCCGTGCTCGTGAAAGATCCTGAAACACACCAAATCTCAGGGCCTCATCAGCTGATTACCTGGGGAAGAGGTTATGCATGCGTGCTACTACCATCAGGTCCAAGGTGGTACCCAGGAAAATACGTAAAACCATACTTAGGCACAGCGAACACTACTACAGACGAGGACAAGAATTCTCCTGAGGCAAACACAAGACCACCTCAAAACCAAACCAGCTCAGCCTGGAGACGAAGGCGTCGCCGAACACCCACAAACACAAGAACAGACCGCCCCATTACAAGGCAGCAGACAAAACAGAAAGTCAAATAACAGTCTACTGTAATAGGCCACAGATAGCCTTAACACAAAAGTGTTCTCTGAATTATGTGTTATTACACTGTGTATTGTATAGTAAAAAGTATTATTCCCTTTCCCTAACCTTAAAACCTCATAACCTTCTACCCGCTCCTCCTCCTGTAGTGCAGCTTAGAAATTAAAAGAAAAAGGGGGGGAGGAGGGGAACACAGAAAAGAACAAGGCAGAAATCCCTCTCATCATAAAGATAACAAATTGTGCTTATATTCCCAATCAGAAGCCCTAATCCTGCCCAAAGATGAAAAATATCTCCGTCGGTGCTGTCCTCACCGCTGCCTGGATGCTCTACACCGTACCGCGTGCCTTCGGCTGGATTAGTCCTCAGCCTAGCCATAATGTTTGGGTAACCTTAGCAAAAACATTAAAACAAGACAATATGTGCTTGTCTATGGGAAGCATAGATAATCCACTTTCTACATGTCTAGTAGGAATCCCCTTTATAGCAGACGATTGGCCTGTCCAGAACTCAGAGGTTCTCCGCACCACAGGTAAGAGACCCAATGGGGCTGATACTTGGGATGAGTGGACAAAAATTCTGCCAGATGCTCGAGAGGAACCCCAAGAATTGGATCTATTGGGATCCTCCAAGGCCACATATTGTGTCAAATTTTACTTTAGGCGTCCGAAAAATGATTGGCCAGAAATTGACCAACACAAAAACACATATCGAAAAGATGTATCACCAGTAAACAAAGCCTATAACCCTCATGATTGGTGCAATTACACTGCACGTGTAATTTCTGTGTCCTCTCTCCATCCCAAAGTATTACCCAAGGGAATGTTTCTCATCTGTGGTGACAGAGTATGGGCAGGGATCCCCTCCCGACTCCAGGGAGGTCCCTGTACTCTGGGAAAACTTTCTACCCTTACTCCAAACATCACCCTGTTACATAATTGGAAAAAAGAAAGAGAATCAAAACGTGAAAAAAGGTCATACACTGAATTCGATGAAAATTGTGATCCGAGATTATACGATTGGAACAGACAAAAAAAGATTGCAGTCTCTCTGTTTTTACCCTGGATAGCTGCAGCTAAAGCCCTCGGTGAAATCAGTCACCTTGGGTGCTGGCTCAGTAAACAAGCTAACGCCACATCAGCAGCCCTGAGTGATCTCTTAAAGGAAGAAGAAACCACAAGACAAGCTTCACTCCAAAACCGAGCAGCAATCGACTTCCTGCTGCTTGCCCACGGACATGGATGTGAGGACTTCGAAGGAATGTGTTGCTTCAACCTCTCTTCACGTTCGGAATCCATCCATGCGAACATCCAGAAACTGAAAGATCTTGTGAAGGACTTGAAAGTAGAAAGAATCCCAGATTGGGTCAATGAAATTTTCGGGCAATGGGGACTAACAGGATGGGCCGCATCTTTAGTTAAGGGATTGTTGTTGATTCTCCTTGTAATTTTTACAGTGTTAGTTATGTTCATGTGTCTTGTTCACTGTTTCAAAAGAACTCTCGCGAATGCATTTTTTGTAAAAACAGAAAGTGGAGTTGTAGTAAACCCCTCAGGTTTAGCCAGGGCCCCTTGGAGAATAGAATGCTGACACAGCAGCAAAGAAGTTTCCTGTCTCCAGGGACATCCGCCTTGTACCTTATCCCTATAGCCATGTAAGGCAATATTGTGTTAAACCCTACTATTGGTCACTTATGGTCACTCTAACACCTTTGCCATTGGTCAGGATTGGATCCAGGCCAAGGGTATAAAAGTAGCATACTGTACCCCTACTAACTCGGAAGAAGAAGAGCTGAGACCCTTCACGGACCCCTACAATAAAGCCATACCCGTGGAACAGCCAGCGCCTTCTGCTTCTCCTCTCTCTACCGTCTGCTGGAGCCTTAGGCCAAGGGAAAAGCTACCTAGCAAGCAAAGCTGAAATCACAAGAGCTGCCTAATCACTAAGAGCTGAATATCTCCCTGCTTGCTAGGGGCTAACCCACGGCCTTGGTCTGAGAGCGAGCTGGCTTCTAGCACCCAGTCCCCTTGGGGACTGAGCTCTGGAGCTGTAACAGCTTGCATAGGATAAGACCAAGCTAGGCCCATTTACTGCATCCTAATGATGCAAAAAGATTTGCCTTTACTTTACCAGCAATAAATCGTGGAGAACCAGATAAAAGATTTGAATGGATTTGTTTGCCACAGGGCATGCGGAATTCCCCGACTTTATGTCAGCTTTATGTTGATGCAGCATTACAGCCACTACGTCGCAGATGGCCAGCAACTATAATATACCATTATATGGATGATATCTTGTTTGCACAGCAACAACCATTTTCCTCTTTGCAGATTGACATTATTAGAAATACCCTTGCTTCATATTCACTTGATATTGCTTCAGAGAAAATTCAAACTACAAAGCCCTGGAAATATTTGGGATGGACTTTGATGGATCAAAAAGTGATACCTCAAAAATTGGAGTTACAACTGGACATTAAGACTCTACATGATGCACAGAAATTACTGGGGGACTTACAGTGGCTAAAGCCTATTGTGGGAATACCGAATCATTTGTTAGAAACCCTGCGGCCTTTATTAAAGGGTGTTGACCCTACTACTCCTGTATGCCTGACACAGGAGCATCGTCTTGCCTTGCAACAAATCAGTGACTGTGTACAACAGGGGTACGTGTCTCGCCGACAACTCGACCACCCTATTGACCTTACTATCTGGAATAGCCCTTGCCACCTGCTTGGTGCTCTCTCTCAACAACAGGAGAAAACGGGGGAGATACAGGTGTTGGAATGGTTGTCTCCACCATTACAGCATAAGAAAACAATATGTTCAAAAATTGAACAATTGGCTGCATTAATCAAAAAGGGGCGTCTCAGAATTCTTGAAGTGGATGGTAGAGAACCTGCTACCATTAGACTGCCTATGGAAAAAGAAACCTTGGACTGGTACCTGATCAACTCAAAGGATTTACAGGAAGCATTATTGACATCATCTGCAAAAGTGGATACCAGCAAATTAGTGCCTAGAGTTTTGCAATGGATGACAGAATGGAACTGGATTACTCGACCCTTGAGAGAAGAACGCCCTATAGAAGGAGCTATTACAGCCTTTACTGATGCAGGAAAGAAGTCAAGGCGTGCTGCTGTCACTTGGCAAGAAAAAGGACAATGGAAACATCAAATCATTACAGCAGACCCTGCGGATAGTTTACAAACTTTGGAATTGTTGGCAGTAGTATGGGCAGTATCCAACTTACAGGGACCTTTAACTGTGGTTACAGACTCTATGTATGTTGCAGGAGTAGCCAAACGAATAGAGGAAGCAGCAATTAAGGAAGTGAATAATAAACGATTGTATGAGTTGTTGGTACAATTAAGGAAAGCTCTACGGGAAAGAAATGCAGCGTATTCTGTGATTCATATCAGGAGCCATAAATGGTCTGAAGGTTTAGGAGAAGGAAATGAACGTGCAGATAAATTGGTTACTCTACCCATTGATAACACTTGTCCTATTGATAAGCATACATTGGCCAGAGAAGCACATAGTAGATATCATCAAAATGCAAAAGGATTAGCAAAACAATTTGAATTGAGTTTGTCAGAAGCCAAAGCTATTGTTAGAGCATGTCCAACATGTAGTTATCACAATAGTGGAATAGGCTTAGGCATTGGAGTTAATCCTCGGGGTTTAGAAATAAATGAAAAATGGCAAATGGATGTTACACATATTGCCAGATTTGGTAAAGTCAAATGTGTGCACGTCACTATAGACACGTATAGTCATTATATATGGGCTACAGCTCAAGCAGGAGAGAAAGCTATACATGTTATCAGACACCTGTTAAGTTGCTTCGCTGTCATGGGAGTTCCAAAAAGTATTAAAACAGATAATGCTCCAGCTTATGTGAGTGCTAGAGTTCAAAAATTTCTGAATCAGTGGTCGGTTAAGCATGTGACAGGTATTCCACACTCCCCTACCGGACAGGCAATAGTGGAAAGAGCAAACGGTACCCTTAAGCAATATATTGAAAAACATCAGGATTTGAGAGATCCACAAGCATGTTTGGCTAAGGTGTTGTATGTAATTAATCATTTATGTATTTTTGGGGAAGATGATGCCCCTCCTGCAATCAAGCATCATCCAAGGTCAGGTCAGGAAAATACTAGGGAAACAGAGGTCTGGGTTAGGTATAAGAACCCCAGTACAGGATTATGGGAGAAACCTGCAAAAGTGTTATATTGGGGTCGGGGATATCTTTGTGTTTCCTCACCTACAGGGCCTCTGTGGGTGCCTGCTAAGTGGACTAAACCTGCTTCTGATGCAACGCTTGGTGGACCACCTCACGGAGGAGGACAAGGAGCGACTGAAGAAGAAACTGCTTTTGGTCCTTCGACCGCTACTGATACGGCTGAGGGGATACTCGGGAGTGGAGCACATAGCACTGTCACCCTACTGTTGGACAATCCAGGAACTGGTTGATTTTGCTGAATCATTATCAACTTTTCGTTTAACAAATCCATCAAAAGAACATTGCTATGCCTGTCACGATCCACATTGTGCTGCTTGGGTAGCCCTGCTTTGTGGGGGTTGTGATAGAATTTTTTGGTTAGAACAATCGTTAATGTGTGATTTGTGGTGTCACCCTTGTTATTTTGAGCAGCGGAGGAGAGAGAATTGGCAACTTGAATTAAGGAGACAAACAGGGATAAATGCGTATGAAGCTTTACGTCTTTATGAGTCTCCTGAACAAAAAATTCTTGCTTATTATCGATGGGAAGTACAATGTTTTGAGAGGAGAACTGAGATTCAGAGTAAATCGCGCATAATCTCTGTAAGGTGTAGAAAAGTAGTACCTTTAACACAGTGCTCAGTTGTAGGACCCTTCACGGGGAATCCTGAAAGGGCACTAGACCACTGCATTGAAGAATTGCAGAAATTGAGTTTGCGAGTGACAGGACCAGTATCAATAGGAGCAGCAAGTTTGAAGATAGATAAGAAAAAGAAGGCAAAAAGGGGTAAAGCTAACTTGCCTTCAAACTTATCTCACAAAAAATGAGGTTTGTTCTTGTTATATTGCTTAATGCTGTAATAGGTGAAGCAGTAGAAATAACACGTTTTAGTCAGCCAAGAAAAAATTTATGGGTAACACTTGCTAACCAAATTAACCAATCATCACTTTGTCTTAGTCTTGGAGGAGTCACTAACCCATTTCGAACGTGCCTAGTGGGACTTCCGGTATGGTCTCCTGGAGAATTTTGCAGTTTGATAAAAAATCAGACCTTATGTATGCCTAGCATGTCAAACATTAAATTGCCAGAGCAACAAGGATATACTGCAGGTCAGAGTGATGGCTATCGTCAATGTTTACTGATCCAATCACTCAACACCTCTTTGCATTCTCCTCCTGAGGAATTGGACCTTTTTGGCAGTGCAAACGCCAGTTTGTCTAACACTACAGATGGTGGATGGTTTAGCTTTAAGTCTTCAAACCGACCACAAGAAACATGGGCCACCCTAGATTCATTCCTGAATGTGAGTGAAATCTCTCCGCAGCATTACAGTAAATGTAACAGCACAAAGATCACTGCCCCAATGAAATTACCCACAGGAATATTTTTAATTTGCGGAGACAGGGCGTGGAATGGCATTCCAGCTAGACCACAGGGTGGACCCTGTTATTTGGGTAAACTGTCATTGTTTCATCCTAATGTGTCCTTGCTAATGCAGCTGAGTCAAAATTCAAACAGAAAGAGACGTAGTGTACATGACTTAGACTGCAGCAGGATAGGAGATCCACAGTTTTGGGGCACATTCAAACAGGTGGTTGTTTCAACTATCTTGCCGGGAGGATCTGCCAATAAGGCTATGAATTTAGCAAAGCAATTAGGGTGCTGGGCAAAGAGTGAACTGAACAAGACATCACAAATCCTAGACATGCTAACCACAGATGTGCAGAGTGTTAACCATGCTGTTTTGCAAAATAGAGCTGCCATAGATTTTTTGCTTTTAGCACAAGGACATGGATGTGAAGAATTTGAGGGAATGTGTTGCATGAATCTGTCTGACCATTCGGTGTCCATTCACAGTAAGATAAAAGAACTGCAACAGGGACTTCACAATCTGAAGGAAGAAGAAGGTTTTGGAATTGACGAATGGCTTAAAAGCTTAGGACTTGGACCGTGGCTAAGAAACCTTGTGATCTATGCTATAGGACTGCTGGGTGTAATTTTACTGTTTTTGCTGATTTTGCCTTGTGTTTTTAATTGCATTCAAAACATGGTCAGCCGTACAATAGCAAAAACCTGGCAAGCTAATTTCCTTGCACAAGAAGAAAACGGGGGAAATGTGGAGAGCTTTAATGTGGAGAGCTTTATTAATAGTTGGTTAGCTGAGAAAGGCCATGCTGACATATTGCCACTGGTCAAGCTGAGAAATCAGCAGTCAGCAAGCTGAAAGGAGATGTCAGCAGCTTGCAATCAGTGGCCTTGCTGCAACATGGAGAAAGGGAGTAGAGATTAGTCCTGAATATCTCCTAAGAATATGTAGAAAGTATCAAAAGTAGGACCATAGGAATGTAAAAGTAGGTGTAACTGCTGATATGTAACTAACCAATCCTGAGCTCAACTTTTGCAATATGCATGAAGTTAATTACGAACTGTATTTAACCCGCTGTGCTGATCAATAAAATTGGGCCTGTGATGATCAACTTGATGTCCTGGTCTCCTTCCGTCGACAGAGAAGTCTGGACCCCTCTGGAGCTGCCATCCCCCAGGACAGAACCTCCTTGTCCAGCATGTGTCCCCCCTGGGACAGGATCCCCCCAGAGCAGGAGACCCCTGGATTTGCCCCCCCCAGGTCAGAACCTGCCCCCCGTGTGAGAAAGGTGTCAAACAGCCTCTTCCTTCTTCTGCAGGAGAGAGAAAGTGTTGTGGGGGTAAAAGCTGGACACCCCCATCTCCCACAGCCTCCCCAGCCCTCTCTGCAGACCCCTCACCGCTGCTTCCCCCACAGTGGGCTTCCCTCAAACTCGTTCCGTGCTCAGGGCCTCCCAAGGTTCATCAAGTCACGAAACTGATGTTTGTGAAATTGAGGGGTAAAATTATGGAAATGGAAATAAAGAGGAGAAAAGCCCCTGGGGTCTATGGGGACACAGACCCAGACCTTTTTGGAACGTACCTGGAGTGACGCTCCCAAACCACAAGCACCCTGAGGGGGACTTTGCTGGACCGTGGGTCACCCCAAAATCTGAGCCACCCAGGGAAGGAGCTTTGACCAATGGGCTCACCAAGCCACTGCCCATCCCTGGCACTCCTATTGCCCTTGAAATCAAATCATGGGATCACCATTCCTCACCTTGCCTGGTATCCCCATCCCAGTACTGACATTCCCCAGGATCTCCATGGTCTAGGACACCATTCCCAAGGAGCCCTCTCCTGTTTATTCCATCTCCTGAAATCTGCCTTTCTCCAGGACCTTGATTCTCCCAGGACCCACATTCCCACAGGGACATCCATTCCCATAGCATCCCCATCCCCTGACCCCCAATCCCTGGAGCCCACGCTCCCCTGGGACTCCCATCCCTGAGTCCCCAGGGATGTCCCCTGGGCATCCCCATTCCCATAGCCCACCTATCCCTGGTGACTCCCCCCCTATCAGGACCCCCAGTTCAAGGGCCCCCATTTCTGGGACCCCCATTCCCCTGGACATCCATCCATCCGAGGTCCCTTAACTCACCAAGTCCCCCACACATGGGAACCCCATGTCCTGCTGTGTCCAACCCAGCCTTGTCCCCAGGCTGTTCCCACACTTCTGTCAGCCTGTCTCCAAGGCCACACCCCCATGATCCTGTGCTTGTGGTCACCCTGCCCCCACCAAAGGCCACCAACACATAAGGAAAAGACCTGACCTTGCCTTCTTCCCCTTCATCCAAAGAGCCACCACCGAGGGGACAGCCACCCCCAGCACTGAGTGACAGCCAGTGCACATGGCTGGGGACACTGGGATGGCCAGGAAGGTGGCACTGCTCCTGTGGGGTGAGTGCCCCGGGCATGGGCTTGACACCCCAGGGATAGGGACGGGAGGGGGCACAGGGGGGCTGTGGGGTCCTTTGAGGTCCCCAAGGCCAGCAGAGTCAGTGCATGAGGTGACAAGAGCCATGGGGTGGCTGTGGGGACAGGGGAAGGGGGACAGGTATATGGGGACAATAACAGGGGGACAGGGACTAGGGGAGGCAACATGGGGCTGGTGGGGGTGACCTGTGCCAGCACGGGGTGGCCGTGGTGCCCCTAGTTCAGGGGTGTCCACAGAATCCCCATGTCCTGCCTGAGCAAAAGCTAGCCAAGGTGTGTCTGTCCCCAAGGGGTCCATGTCACACAAGGACACTTTAGGCACAGCCCCCACACCACCTATCCCTGGGCCTCTGCTCCCACAGTGCCACCCCCACCCAGCCCTGTCCCTTCTCCCTTCCAGCCCAGACCCTCGGCCTCACTGGTGAGTCCTCGGGGGATGCCATGGCCCCACCCTGCTGTCCCCACCCCCACGCTGGCCCTGGCAGGCTGGTGTCCCCTGTCACCCACAGGTGCCCAGACTACCCAGCTCCTTGTAGAGCCCTCCGGAGGCCAGCGGTGCTGTGGGACCGGGTGACACTGACCTGCCAGGGCTCGGGGACTGCCAGTGCCACCACCTGGTACAAGGATGGGCAGCGCTGGGGGCAGCAGGGATGTGGCTGCCTCACTGCCACCCTGAGTGGCACCTATACGTGTGACAGACCCGGCACTGGGCTCAGCATCCCCATGAGTGTCTTAGATGGTGAGGGGGGTTGAGTGTCCCCAGCCTGGCACCTGCAGGGACCCCAAGGGCTGTGTCTGTGCTCTGCTCCATGGGTCACCTCGTGTGTGACAAGAGCCCATCCTCTGCATATGGGGACATCCCAGAGCATCCCTCTGCAAGAAGACTTCTCTCCCTCACATTGGGTGGCTCTTGGTGCCTCCCAGTGCTGTCACCACCCTCCTGACACCCCTGGTGTGACAGGACCCCTCTGTCCCCCAGACCTGGTGGTGCTGCAGGTGCCAGCATGGGCACTGCAGGAGCGGGACATGATGACACTGCGCTGCTGGGGTTGGCAGAACAAACTGCTCACTGACGTGTCCTTCTGCCATGACTGGAAGAAACTGGAGGGTCTCTACAATGGGACAGAGATGTCCCTGTCACCTCTGCAGCTGCACTACAGTGGCCACTATAGCTGCAGGGGCCAGGTGGTGTCACAGTGGAAGGAGTCGAAGCTGATGACAGTGACAGTGCGCAGTGAGTGCAGGGATGAGGACAGGGAAGCCCAACATCCTCCAAAGGTTTTCTCACCACTGCCTGAATCCTTCATCCCTCCCTTTACTACTCCCTGGGTCACACAAAATTGCCCATATCCCTCTTGGTTTCCCCCACGACTGCCCAGTTCTCCCTGCAGATCCCTCATCCCTCTCTTTGTCCTCCCCAGCCCTTTCTGGAATCCCCACCTCTTCCAAGGTCCCTACTCCACCCTCTGCTCTCCCTTACCTCCCTGACTCCTCTTGCCCCTTTCTAAATCCCACATCATTCCCTGAGTCTCCTCAGTCTCTTGTCTGATTCCCCCTGCCTGCCTGGGTCTCTACACCTTTCCACGGGATCTCGCCGTTGTCTCCAGGTCCCAACACGCCTCCCAGGTCCCCTTCTGCTCACTGAGATCTTCTCTACTCCCCTCCAATCCCCCTCTTTCCTCTCCCATGTCCCTCCACCTCTCCTGGGTCCCCAATACCTCCTGTGTCCCCCCACAGGGGTCCCGCTTTCGGGGGTGTCCCTGTCAGTGCAGCCCCCCAGAGGACAGGTGGCACTGGAGGACTGCCTGGTGCTGAGCTGCACAGTGGCAGTGGGGACAGGTCCCCTGTGCTTCTCCTGGCACCGGGAGGGCTTGGGGGCACCGCTGGACACCAACCGCCACCTGGAGATGCACCACGTTGGGGACAATGACAGAGGCCAGTACTGGTGCTGGGTTAGCAACGGGGACAGCGTGGCTGAGAGTGACGCCCTGAATGTCACAGTCCTGGGTGAGCGGAACCCTTGGACTGGGGGTGACCCACCAATGACACCCCCATCCCACCTTGCTCAGTGCCAGCCCTGTCTGTGTCCCCACAGCACCTGTGGACAATGCCACCATCACCCCCAGTCCCCTGTGACATGAAGTGCACACAGGTGACAACGTGACCCTGTACTTCTGGGTGCAGGTGGGCTCAGCCCCTGTCACCTTCACCTGGCTGCACAATGGGCAGGAGATGGCCTGGGGTCCCCTCCTGGAGCTCAGGGACATCGATGTGGGACATTTGGGCACCTACCAGTGCGTGGCCACCAACCAGCTGGGACAGGATGGGCACTGCGTGTTCCGGGTACTCAGCCCTGAGCTGGCCCTGGAGGTGACACCTGGCTCACCCTGGGTCACAGGTGGGGTCACACAGGGTTGCTGGGGGGTTCAGGTCCCCCATGGTTCAGGGTGACCCCGGCATGTTCCCCTCTGCCCCCAGCAGTGGCTGTGAGTGTCGGCAGGACTCTCCTGTTCCTGCTCCTGCTCCTGGCTGTCATCGGTGGCACTGCAGGGGTGGGTGACATTGTGGTGGGATGGGGACTCTGCAAGGACGGGAAGCCCCCAGAGTGGGGGCAGAGATCAGCAGCACCCAGGGCCCTTGAGCTGGGGGACACTGAGCCTGCAGTGACCTTGGCTGGGGGTCCTGGGGGATATGGGGGGAATTTGGAGTGTCCTGGTTGGCCTCCACGGGCTTCCCTGGGTGGGCTTTGAGCAACATTGTGGTGCATTCAGAGTTCCTGGAAGGTTTGGGGAGGTCCTGGAGTGCTGTACAAGGATGTTGGAGGATCTTTTTGGATCCTGGGGGAGTTTGGGGGTGCCCCTTCCTGCCAGGCTTGGGGTTCTGGCGACTCAGAGGGTTGGGGGCACCAGGGGGGTTGGAGGCACTCTGGGGATGCAGAAGTTCTAGAGGTCTCAGGAGTGATGAGTGTCCTGGGAGAATCAGGGATATGGTGGGAATCAGGGCTGCAGTGGGGATTTGGGGGTCCCGTGGGTGGTTGGAACTCTGAGGTCCCAGGAAGGTTCAGGGGTCCCGGTGTCCCCTCAGTCACGCCCTCCCCTTTCCCTTGCAGAAACCAGGAATCTCCAGGACAGGTGAGTGGGGGGCTTTCCCCCTCCCAGACTACTGAGACCTCCCCTTATCCCCACAGGATCCCCCCTGGAGGAGAGGACCGTGCTCAACACCCACGCCATGGGCACTGAGTGGGCGGTGGGAGAATTCGGGGGGGACAAGGTCACATCACCCACGGGTGTCACCCCCACCCAGGTCCCCACAACTGGTGTCACTCTCAGGGTCCCCACAGGTGTCCCCCAGCCCTGCCCCACCTTGGGATCCACAAGTGACCAACACGGAGCTGTCAGGACCCTATGAGGGACAGGGGGACCCCTGTGACTACGATGATGTGCTGTGACACTGGGGGCATGGGCAGAATTGGGAGCACTGGGGACACTGGGGACACTGGGGACACTGGGAGCACTGGGGGTCCCTGCAGCAGGGCACTCCTCATGTGCTCCCCTCGGGATCCTGTGCTCCTGTGCCCAGGGAGTGGCAACGAGTGGGGTCCCATGCGGGGGTTCCCAGAGCTCCCAGTACCAGTTCCAGTGCTCCCAGTGCTCCCAGTACCCAGGGGCTCCCCATTCCCTTCCCCAGTGCCAGGAGGCACAGCACCCCTGTCCCTCTTATTGGACCCAAAATGCAGCTTTGTGATTAAACTGGGAGAAATGGTTTTTGTTTGTTCGTCTCTGCCTGGCCAGCTCGGGATTGAGCAGGGTCCCGGTCAGGTTATTGAGCAGATCCTTGTGGGATTTGCAGGATTTTTGGGGCTCCCTCAGTCCATTGGGGACAGGAACAAAATGATCAATTGCTGCATTTCCAAACTGGTTTCCTCTCAGCTGCCCCACAACGGGGAAGGAGCTGCCGCTCCCTGTTTGTTCCCTCTCGGTGACACCGGACAAGGGCTCGGGCATCTGTGGCGGTGCCACCCCGTTACCTCGGGCACCGATCCGGCAGCTGCCCTCGGGCCCACCCCAGCTCAGCCCATCCCCGCCCGGTGCCCAAACCCCGCACCCGGCGCTCCTCGAGCGGCGTCTGAGCCCCGGAGCTGCTGCGGAGCCCCGGCCGGGGGCACCGGGAGGGCGGAGGGGACCGGGGACCCTGGGGAGGAGCCGCCGGTGCTGCGGGAGCGGAGTCCCGGCCTCGGGTCACTGTCGCCGGTCGCGGCTGCCATCGCACTGCGAGAGTCGGGACTGTCCCGGGCTGCGGGGACCGACGGTGTCGGTGTGTCCCGAGGGGGGATTTTGGGGTCTCACCCCGTCCTTTCCAGGAACTCCCAATCCCCCATCCCCCCGCGGCTCCGGGGCTGTTGGGGCCGTTGGGGACATCTCGCGACAGCCGCTGCTGCTGCCCACGGCCGGGCCTGGCGACAATCGCGACATCCGTATCAGCCAATGGCGACACGCGACAGCCGCCCCTGCCCGGGAACCGCCTCCCTCCATCCCGGGGACACCCCGGGGTCCCGGGTCCCCAACCCCAGCGGGTCCCTTGTCCCCCAAAACCCTCCTGGGGACACCTCGGTCCCCCCCGTCGCCCCCGGTCCCTCCCGTCCTCCCCGGGCTCGGCGGAGGCTCCGCAGGAGCTCCGGGGCTCGGAGCCCGCCCGGGGAGCGCCGGGTGCGGGGTCGGGCACCGAGGGGGCACCGGGAGAGGAACCGGGCAGGGCTGGGGAGGGGGGATCTGGGCACCGGAGGCATTTTGGGAGGGAGATTTTAGGGTGATTTGGGGGATTTGGAGGGCATTTTGAGGTGATTTGGGATTATTTTAGGGGCCATTTGGGGGATTTTTGGAGGGTGGGAAAATTAAGGGGGCTTTGGGGGGATTTTAGGGGATTTTGGGGGTGATTCAGAGGTGATTTTAGAGAAGTCTGGTGAGATTTGGGGTGATTTTGGGCAGATTTTTGAGAGTTCGGGGTGATTTGTGGGATTTAGAGGATATTTAGATATTTTGTGCAGAATTTGGAGGATATTGGGGTGATTTAGAAGATTTTGGGGGCTTTAGGGATGATTTGGGGGAATTTTGGGGCAATTTGGGTGTAAGGATTTTGAGGAGTTTGGGGACATTTGGGGTTGATTTTGGGTTGATTTTGGTGGATTTTCTAGGTATTTTTATGGTATTTTGGGGGCCATTTTTATGGGAGTTTTTCGTGGGATTTTGGGAGAATTTGGGGGGGATTTGGGAGCCTCACCCCATCCTTTCCTGCAGCCCAAGGGCAGCTCCAGCCCCATCATGCTGCTCCATGATTTCACCAACGTCACCGTCACCCCTGGAGCGCTGCCCTCGCTCCAGGACAAACCCCAAAACCATCCAAGTCATCATCAGAGACCTGATCCAGGAGCTCATGTGAGGCTCCCAAAATCCAACATTTTTCCCCCAGCATCTACAATTTTTCTCCCCCAAAATCTGCTATTCCCCCCATCCCCCAAATCCACGATTTTTTGCCCCAAAATTCGTGATTCTTTGACTGAAAATTCAGGATTTTTCCCCCAAAATTCAGGATTTTTTCATTGAAAAGTCTGGGGTTTTTTTCCTCCAAAATTTAGGATATTAAAAAAAAGAAAACAAACAGGATTTTTTTGCTTAAAATCTGGTGGTTTTTCCCTCCAAACTCTGGGATATTTTCCCCAAAATTCAGGATATTTTTACCCAAAATTTGAACATTTTTCTGCCAAAATCTGGGATATTTTTCCCCTGATCCTGGTCCGTGTCCCCAAGAATTCCCAGGGATCGACCCCCAGCCTTGCTCATGATCTGCACCGAGGAATTCCAGCGGATCCAGGAGGAGGCTCAGCCTCCACAGCAGCTCACGGATCGGCTGTGGATCCTCAAATCCCACAAGGATGTGGCTTTTGTGGGCATGTCCTGATTCCCTGAGCCCAAATTTCCCAAACCCGAATTTCCTGATCCCAAATTTCCCGATCCCAAATTTTCCCAATCCCGCTATTCCTGGTCCCGAATTTCCTGAGCCCGATTTTCCCCATCCCAAATTTCCCAATCCCGATCTTCCCAATCCCAAATTTTCTGATCCCACTTTTCCTGACCCCGCTTTCCCTGACCCCACTTCCCCTGATCCCACTTTTCTGGTCCCAATTTTCTCAATCTCGATTTTCCCAATCCCACTTTTCCTGATCTTGATTTTCTGGATCCTGTTGTTCCTGATCCTGATTTTACTGATCCAGGGAATTCCCCAGGATTTCCCCGGGAATGTTGCCAGGAATGGCTCTGGGAATGTCCCCAGGAATCCCTCGGGATGTCCCAGGGATGTCCTCAAAATGTCTGTGGGCTGTCCCGGGGATATCCCTGGGAATGGCCCCCAGGAAGATGCTGGGAATGCCCTGGGCTGTAAACATTGCCCAGCCCTGCAATGTCCCCGGGCTGTATTAACATTTTTTGTGATTCTCTTTATGTTACAGGAATCACTGAGAGAATTCAGCACTCATTCCTGAAGGAAGTCTCTAACAAAGTTCTTTTTCTGTTATTAACCTCTCTGTACAGCTTTTCACTTCACAGGTCTCAGCAATACAACCTTCTGCACTTTAGATCACACACCCCTCTGCCTGGACCTGGACTGGAAGGTGATGTGAAGGCAGATGCCCTCGCCATGACAGTCACTATACCACAAAAGTTAGGGCAGGCCAAACTTTCTCATGATGTCTACCATCAAAATGCCTGAGCACTGGGAAAACAATTCCATCTGACTTTGCCACAAGCACGGGATGGAGTGAACCCTTGCTCCCTGTGTCAGCAGGCTCTTTCTTTGCCACAAATGTTAGGAACAAACTCACAAGCGTTGAAACCTAATGACATCTGGCAAACAGATGTAACACACTTTTTGAGCTTTGGGACTTTTAAATATGTCCATGTTTCTCCTGACACCTTTTCTGGATTCACAGTAGCAACAGTAAACTAGGATGAGAAATCCACGGGAATTTGATGGGAATTTCAGAGGGGAACTGAAAGATTCTAAATGCCTGGAATACTTTCATTCCTTAGGAATATTGGAGGGGAACTGCAGGATTCCAAATTCCCAACATCCGAAATGCCAGTATTCCATGGGAGTTCCATGGGGAATTTGGGAAGGGAGCTGAAGCATTCGAAATTCCCGATGCCCAGAATGCAGTTATTCCATAGTTTTGGTGAGAATCTGGGAGGAGAACTGGAGCATTCTAAATTCCCAACACCCAGAGTGCTCTTATTTGTTGGGAATTTGGGAGGGGAACTGAAGGATTCCAAATTCCCTATGCCCCGAATGCCATTATTTCATGGGAATTTGGGATGGGACCTGCAGGATTCAAAATTCCCAATGTCCAGAAGGCAATTATTCCATAGTTTGGGGGAAATTTCGGATGGGAACTGGAGGATTTAAAATTTCCAATGCCTGGAATGCAATTATTTCATGGGAATTTGGAAAGGAAACTGAAGGATTGAAACTTCCTGATGGCCAGAATGATGTTTTTCCATGTGAATTTGGGAGGCGAGCTGGAGGATTTGGAATTCCTGGTGCCCAGAACGCAGTCATTCCACTCTCCAGTTTTGGTAGGAATATGACATTGGAGCGGGAGAGTTCAAACTTCCTGACGCCCAGAATGCTCTTAATCCATGGGAATTTGGGAGGGGAATGGGAGGAGCTGAAATTCCTGACACCCAGAATGCTGTTATTCCATGGGAATTTGGTGGGAATTTGGGAGAGGAGTTGGAGGATTTGAAATTCCCAACAGTTTGAATGCCATTATTCCATGGGCATTTCAGAGGGGAGCTGGAGCATTCAAAATTTCCAATGCCTGGAATGCCATTGTTCCATAGTTTTGGGGGGACTTCTTGAGGAGAACTGCAGGGTTTGATGCCTGGAATGCCACTATTCCATGGGAATCTGGAGGATTCAGAATTCCTCATGGCCAGAAAGCCATTATTCCATAGGAATTGGGGAAAGCAGCTGGAGCATTCAAAATTCCCAATGCCTGGAATGCCGTTATTCCATGAGAATTTGGAAGGTAAATGGCAAGATTGAAAATTCCTGATGTCTGTGCCTCTCATGTGCCTTTGCAGCTGCCAGAAGGTGCAGTTTTGATCTCTGCTGATCATGCTTGTGCCAAACATTGGCACCAGTGCTTGTGCATTTTGTTGGAAAAAAGCATGACTCAGTTTTGCTTGTTCAAAATGTTTGGCAAAGTGTTTGAAAAAACCACTGTCAGTTTGTCGGCTCTCACATTTCCTTCTGCCATGAATCCTGGGAGCGAGGAATGAGCCCTGATATGAGAGACAAAATATTGGTTAGTTCTGAGTGTCAAAATTGTAGAAAGACATGAAAGCCAACAATATCATTTGTAACATCCTTTAAAACTGATCCTTCTCTTCTTTTAACAATACTAGCAACACAAGATAAATCTGTAATTAAATTCAAAAGTTCTGAAAAGAGCTGAAACGCTCTAAACTACTGCAGCCAGTTCAACAATCTGAGGAGAGCCCTCTATTGTTGGAACTTACTCCCACGTTTTGGTTGTTTGATTTTGCCATAGTATTACTGATTTCTGTGTTTTCCCTGCTCCATCAGTGAGGAGAGTTGTAGCACTTAAAGGCTCTTCATTTAGCATGGGTTTTTCTCCAAAACTTTATTTAGCTTGTAACAATTTGTGGCCTGGGTAATGAATAGAACAAACACCTGAATAATTTAGCGATGTAATTTGCAAGTCTAAATTTTGCAAAGCCCAATCAACCCTTTTCACAGGTAAATAAATAATTACAAAATCTTGGCCTGCCATAGTAAGCAATCTCGTTCTGGCTCTAACTATGATTTCAGCTGTCATCTCCATGGTTGTAAAAATTGATTTTTGGAGACCTATAAGGAAGAAAAACCCACTGTGTGATTAACAAAGGATCTTTTTCAGAAGTGTTCCATTTAAAAATGAGACCATAAAGTTCCATTTTTTCTCCTAACTGCAAGAAATGCAGTGTCTATTGAATTCTACAAGATTCCCTCACTTTTATTTCTAGCTTTACAAGAAAAGAGTAACATGTGGGAGTCAACCCAACTAAGACATAGGGTCAGCTGACTTCACACTAAACAAACCAAGCCTGATCTTCAAGGTCTGGGAACCATTCATCTAAATCAGCACAAGCCTCAGATCGCCTCCTAAGAGCCTTTGGAGTAGTTATGTTAATTAGTCCAAGTTCCACTCCCCTACTGGTTACATGTGTTCCATATATAGTATGGTTTCTAGAATGTAAATCTCCAAGACTATACACTGTTACCTCTTCCTTGTTTCTGGCCCTTGGAGCTTCTCCCTATGTTGTATTCTGTTCCTGAGCATAGTTCCCATTTTTATTTCCCATTAAAGGTCGTTTCCTTGTTGGGCACTCCATGGTTCCCCCTCCTTCTCTGCAATTTTGCACCACATTCACCCTGAAGTCAGGGGACCCAAAGGTTTGTCACAGCCACCCTCACTGCGACAGCCAGTGCCCAGAGCGCTGTCAGGCAGTGCCGGGATCCCGGTTGTAGTTCTGCTCCCCACAAGTGAGGAATGGCAGCCTCAGGCTCAGAGCCAGTCAGAAAGCCAAGCAAGGGAGAGCAGAGGGAGGGCACCCTTCCAGTCTCACTGGGGCATGGCCACAAAACAGCCCCTGCTGCTTCTTCCTCCGCCTGTGTTTGGGCTGTGCTGGTGGCAGAGCCAGCCAAGTTGTGCTCTGTGTTCCAAAGCCTGTTGGGAGCAGGCACGAAAAGCTCTGTGTGCACAGCACAGAGTCCTGGAAGGTGCTGGCAAGAGCGTCCTGCAGGAACAGGGCTCTGGTCCCTGGCCAGGAACAGCCTGGTTGTGGTGCCGTGAGCGCAGGCAGCAGCTGAGGCAGGTGAAGAGGCAGCGGGCAGCTTGTGTTTGTAGAGGGCCTGGGGCTGCACATCTGAATCTGCCCCTGGAAACTCACTTGAGGGAACAGGAGCTAGAGCTGGAGTGCCTGTCCTGAAAGGACCTGAAGTCATTCAGCCTTGCCAGCGTTTCTTAAGGCTGTGTTGGTGTTCCCCAGGAAAGCCACACATCTGGGGAAACACCTTTGGAGGAAAGGGGCTTGCTTCTCAAAGAAAGTGCCTCCCACGGAGCTCCCAGTGAGGCAGGTGCGAGTGTCCCGCTTTGGCTCTCTGTGCTCCTTTCAGTCCATGAGGCCCATTGCACTTGGCAGAGGAGCAGGGAGAAGGCAATGAAGAGCAGGTTTGGCATCTGCCTGGACCTGTGGAAATCAACCCAAGCACCTGCAGCAGGTAGTGTTACCCCCTTTAGACAGAGGTGTGAGCAGGAGCATCTCTGTCCAGCCATGAGCCCCAAAGCTCACTCTGAGAGCTGTGAATTAAAAGGCCTTTACACACACACCTTTCACATCTTTCCTGACCGCTGTGTTTCAACTCTTGGCAATATGCATTTGCCTCCTGCTTGGTGGGAGCTGCTGTGGCCCAGGGTCAGCACAGAGCTGGGATGTGTGGGATAGGCAGCGTGGAGAGCCTTGGCTGATCTTTGTGTGTCCCTGCCCTCAGAAAAGGCCTCCCAAAGTGTCCTGCTCATAGGGTCTCCCTGTGTGACTTGGAGAGAACAAGGCAGACCTTTCTGGCAGCTGGGCATCAGCCAACCTTAAAATGGGGACGTGTGGGGGAGTGAGCCCAGCTGAGACACCCTGAGAGCAGCCCAGTGCTCCTTGCTCCTCTCTGCTGACCCGTGAGCATTTGTCTGCTTTCGGGATGGCCCTGGCTGTGTCAGGGCTGCTCCGTGGACACGAGACAGCCGGTCCTGACCCACTGGGTCCCAGCAGTGCCTGGCAGCAGCCCTGCATCCACGTCTGGATGCTGGCCAAGAGAGGCCCCGGAAGCTGGGGCAGCTGATTTGAAGCTTTTACAGATACACACAGGGGACAGCCAGCAGTGTTCCCTCAGGATACAGCAGTCCTGAGGGGCATCTCATCAGTCCTGAGCTGCCTGATGCCACCCACTCCTTGTGGCACCAATTGCTTTCCTGTGGGATGTTCTAGCTCCCCCAAGAGTGAAGAGGGAGCTGGAGAAACAGGTTGCCAGGCTGCTCTGGATCCTTTCTCAGCAGCCCTGGTTGAGTGGAGAAGTCCAAGCTGAGTGCAGATGTGCCCATGGAGCAGCCGTGCACGGGAAGGCTCGCTGGCAATGATGATCCAGGAACCACAGGCCTGGCAGCCTGGCTTTGCTCCAAGCCAGGGAAGGCCTCGGAGCAGATCCTCCTGAGTGCCATCCCACGGCACGTGCAGGGAACCAGAGGCTCTGCTGGAGGCTGGGAAAGCTCTGCGGAGGGACGGGCACAGCTGGGGCTCCTGGTGGGGTGTTGAGGGCTTCTGTGGGGATGTTTGGGGGTGGGTGTTGGGGGGCGTGTTGGGGAAGAAGTTGTCTGGAAGGTGAGAGGTCTGGCCTGGAATTTGAGTCAGTTTGAAGGCAGCATCTGTGCTTTAGCACAGCTTTGGTTATGGAGGGCAGAAAGAATATCTGTGACCATTTTTTTTACTGGTGCTGTTTCTCCTGCAGGGAACAAGAAGGGAGAATTGTACTTTATTGGCCACTTAGATATCTGTACTGGGGGAGGATTAGCCCTTTTGCCATCTACTCATTTGTTCTGGTTACTCTTGTACCTCCTTGACAGTTTTTAGTCCTTAAGAGAATTAGGAGATTATAATCCCTTCTTCGAAAACCACTTGCAAATCAAAGAATGGCCTTCTTTTTGGCTCTGTGTAGTGTTATGTTTTGTAAAGTGACTTCCAGCGGATGATGTTAAGGCAAATGAGTTGCTGCTTTGAGATGGGAACAAACTTCCAAACCATTCCCATTCTCTGGCCATGGCTATTAATTGGAGAAGTTTGCAAAATTTGGAACTACTTGAGTTGAGCAATGGGAAGGAAAGCTTTCCTGAAGTGAGGATTCTTAAATGCCCTCAGCTCACAGAGCAGGGCAGCTTTTGCTGATGTTTCGAGCAGTTCCAAGAGATCCTGTGGGGCTGCCTTAGACACCTGGGCCCAGGGATTCCTTCCAGCCTGGGCCACTTTGGCTGGGCTGGGGGCAGCCTCAGGGCAGGTGGCAGTTTGTGCAACGGCCCTGGGTGGTAAGCTGCAGCACAGTCACCGTTGCATGGAATGGAACCCGGTGTCCAAGGAAATAGAAGCTTGCCCGCGTGCTCAGAACAGGCAACGGGACAGAACAGGACAGAGCAGTGCTCTGAGGAGCCCCCACACAGCACACTCGTTTCTGTCTCTCCCAGAGCTTTTCCGCAGCGTTATTCCTGCAGCTGAGCTTGAGGCCAGACTGCGGGACTCTGTGACTCGGAGCTTTTCTGAGACATCTGCCATTCCTGTGGCCAGTGCCATCGACCGTGGGATTTGGTCACCTGAATCACTTAGGAGGAGCCTCCTGTCATTGTGGCAGGTGCCCTCAAGACCAGAGTGCAGGGCTTCCTGTCCTGCAGCCTTCCTGAGGCTTCCCTGTTTCAGGTGCCTTGAAGGCACAACTGCAGTTGTTGACTTGGCAATATCCTGAGGCATCTCTTTTTAAGGCGCCCTCAAGAACACACTCTGGCATGGCAGCCAGATTCCCCGGCTTGTTGAAAGTGTTCAGGGGGAAAAAAAAGAGAAGCCCTGGAGCTGCCCCAGCACAACAGCCTGAAGATCCAGAGCATATCCAGACACTGCAGGATGGTGAGTAGCAGAGCTGGGCCACAGGGCTGATGGGTACGGCCAGCTTGGCCCCATCCCATCCCATCCCATCCCATCCCATCCCATCCCATCCCATCCCATCCCATCCCATCCCATCCCATCCCACCCCATCCCATCCCATCCCATCTCATCTCATCTCATCTCATCCCCTGGGGAAATGCCCACGGACAGGATGAAACAGGGGCAGGACAGACACCCCACAATGGCCATGCTCTATCCCCTGGGTCATGCTGGAGCTCTCCCTGCCTGGGAGCGCAGGGCTGGGTTGTCTTCTCCAGGCTCTCCCGCAGCCCCTCATCTCTGGCTGCACTCGCTCTTTGCCAGATGCAGCCCTGGACAAGACACAAGAGCAGAAGTCCAGCCGTGGCTGCTTGCGCCAAACCCTGAAGGTACCTGCAGCCACCCCCACCTGGGCTGGGCCTGCTGTCCCTGCTCAGCCCAGCACCACGCTTGGAGCATGCCACGGAGCATCCCTGGCTTCCCTGCCCTTTATTCTCCTGCAGAGGTTCCGGAAATTCCTGCACATCCGACCACGTAGAAAGAGCAGCACCACAGCAGCTGAGGGCACAGCCCAGCCTGACTCGGGGCTGACCGAGCTCCAGGCAGAGCCTGATGTCAGCCCAGATTCGGCTGAGCGCTCACAAAACTCTGAGGCTGCAATGAATGAGGACAGGGCAAAGGCCCACAAGGAAGTGACTGAGGATGTGGCCGTCATAAACACCAACACTGCAGAGACTGAAGGCATCTCGAATACTGGCACCAGGCCCACTCTCACTGGGATTCATGCTCCCACTAAGGATTTTTTTGAGGAGAGTGCTGTTCCTTCTCAGCAGCAGGTAAGCAGCCTGGGGCCAGGCCTGGAGGTTTGCCAGGATTGTGTGTCCCCTCAAGCCATGGTCACTGGGCCCCCTCAGCCTTTGAGGCCAGCACAGTGTGGCGGGAAGGGAAGCACTTCTTGGGGGAAGCTGGGGAAGTTGCTCCCAAGGACAGCACTCAAAATCTACCCCATGTCTCCTCCAGGTGCCAGCCATCATAAGAAACATCCACCTGACTCTACTGTCCCAGGGCACTGTGGATGCCAGGCTGCAAAGGGACATTGTGAGGCTGGCTGAAGAACAGCCTGCTGACGTCGTGCTGACCCTCCTGCGCTGTGCCCCAACATGTGACAGGTACAGGGCCAAGGTGCCTGGAGAGCTCAGGGCTCACCAGCCTTTAGGGCCCATGGCCCTGCACAGCCTGTGCTATGGGCTCTGCCAGACAGGCACAGAGGTCCAGGACCCTTGGGCCATTCTGTTTCCCAAGCCTGCTGCCAATGCTCCCCCCCTGCCCCTCAGGGCACTGGGGCTCTTTCATCTGCATTCCCACAGCTGCACAGGGCAATGTACTGTGACTGAGATGCCCCTGACACAGAGATCTGATCCCACAGAGCTGCTGCAATCATATGGAGAACCATTGCCTCCTCACAAGTAACAATGGAGAAAGTGCTGCCAACACTGATTCGTGTAATGGAGGACTGGCCACTGCACAGCGCATGCACCTCTGATGGGGACGACAGGGACGTTTTTGCCCTGGCTGTGAGTTTCTGGGCCCATGCTCACCCCCAGGTCGCCTCTCCAGTAGCTCTCAGTCCTCTCGGTGCTGGAGTCACTGGGCTGAAACCTGGGCTAGGGGCAGGCTCAGGAGGCACCAAGCCTGCTGCTCCTCCTGCGTCTGCCCTTGGGCCCTGCCCCATGGACACTCAGCACTGAGCACTGTCTTGGGCTGCTTCTTTTGCAGGCAACTCTGGTGCTCTGGGTGACTGTCCAGGTGCCTGAATGCAAAAAGGCCATGATCCCTTATTCTGAGCAACTGTTTGTGGCACTGCTCTTCCTTATTGTCATCACTACACAGCAGATGCCACCAGAGGAAGTTGATACCTTCTGGAGAGCATGCCAGGAGGAACACTGCCTTCCCATCAAGCTTAACAGGTCCCAGTCCTCCTGTCCTTCCCATGCCCTTGTGGCCAGTGCCAGTGCTCCCAGTGTGACCTGGCCTTTGCTCTGCACACAGGTTTGCAGTGCAGGCCATGAAGGTTCTGCTCTACATGCTGCAGTGTGACCACGTGGTGATGTCTATGGAGCGCAAGTGTGGCTGGGACACGCTGCTGTTTGCTGACACCCAGCACTATGCTATGGGTCTGCTGGCCAGGTGAGACCCCCTTCTCCCCATTGCCCCTGGCATTTGTGCCCTGTGCTCCACACAGTCCCTGTGGTCATGGGCCACAGAGCCTCATCACTGAGGGATGGCCAAGGAGCCTGAAAAAGGCTGGGAGAGGAGAGTGCCCAGAAGGGGCCACTTCCCAGAGCACCCACATCCCCTCCAGGGATGCTGGGGAAAGACCAGACCTCTCAGAGTCAGTCCTGGGAGAGGTTTTCCCTCCACCTCACGGTCTCCTTTTTTCCCCATGCCAGGGAGATGCGTTATGACTTGACCCCCCTGTGTTCCCATGTCGCATATTGCCTTCTCCTGCTGCTCAGCAGTGAAAAGCCAAGGTGGGATCTGCCCTTGCTGGCATTCCTTGTGGAGGTGAGCCTGGTGGCCAGTGCTTCCTCGCTGAGCTGCCTCCCAGCTCTGTGCCCTCTCACAGCCACAGCTGCCTGGGACGGTGCCCACGCCCTGTGCTGCTGCCTGGGCCCGGGCCTGTGCGCTTCTGGGCTCCTGCTGGATGGCTCCCCTGTCACTGCCCTGTGCCTTTCAGGTCCTTGAGTGCCTGGACTTGAGGAAATGTGCTCGCACTCTTGTGAAGATCATGTCAAGTTGCCTGCAGATGGAGTGCAGGGAGCAGCGTCGCGTGGCGCTCAGAGGCCTCGTGGGTCTCAGCAAGGATCCCTCGATGGTGAGAAGGGGGCTGTGGCGGAAGCTGCGCTGGGGAAAGCAGCCCCTTGGGTGTGCAGGGCTTCAGGAGCTGAGACAGCTGCTCCCAGCTCTCCTGCCTCACCTGCCCCAGTGCTTTGCGTCAGGCCTTTGGCCTGCGGGCCCTGCAGCAGCAGGGTGGGCTTGCAGTGCCAGGGCGGTGCTGGCGGTGCAGCCGTCCATGGCTTTGCAGCACAGCCTTGTGTTCCACACAGGCCAGCAGACTGTGCAGTCTGTCTCTGAGCCTTCTGGAGCTGCTGGGTGATGCCGATGGAGAGGTGGTCAGCATGTCCATCCATGTGTTCACAAATGTGCTCCAGGCAGACATCCTGGTATCCAGCACTACTGCCCCAAAGCTGGCTGAGGCACTGCTGCTGCTCTTTGACCATGTAAGGCTCTGTGTCCCCAGCTGCAGGCACTGGCTGCTGCCCAGAAACTTTGCCTAGGTGAGCCTGGAGTAATTGGTCTAAAGGCCTCATCCTCTTCCATTCCTCCAGGACAACAGCTATGTGCAAGTGCTCTCCCTTCAGCTCTTCTTCAGGGTGATGGACTTGGTAGTGGATGAGGGAAGAAAGCCCCTTGCGAAGATTTTGAGCCAAAGCCTCCTTCCACTCTTCTTCCACTGCCATGATGAGAACCAGTGTGTGGCAAAGGTGAGGTTTTGTGTGATGCAGGTGGATCTCGGGGAGGGGGCTTGGCTGCCTCCTGCCCTGGCACCTCATGGACTGCAGCCTCCTGCAGGCCTTGGCACAGGGATGTGGGTCCTCTGCCTTGGCCTGTGGGGCCATCTCTGGGTCTCTGCTGCCCTCCAGGCCTCTTGGGAAACACTGCTTCGTGTGGCAAGGTTCCTGAAGAGGAGGAAGCTCAAGCAGCTGGTGAAGAAGGGGCAGCTGTCAGAGTTCACCGAGGTCCTGGTAAGGAGGGCCTGGAAGCCCCAGGCTCAGCCTGGAGAAGGTTCCTTGTCCTGTTTATCTCGGCTGTTTGAGGGGCCTGAAAGGCCCGGAGGTGGCCTTGGGGCACCACGCGTGTCGAAGGACGAGAAGAGGCTTCAGTTCTTCTTTCTGGTTTTATGTTTATTAATTGTTTATCTAAAAGATGTTCTTTCAGCTCAACAGAGATCCGCACAGCAGTCAGCCATGGGCACACTCTGTCTCCCTCCGGGGCAGGCACCTATCTTTATACCCTTTGCTACGTATACAATATTTATCATTTTTCCCCAATACCATCTATTGTTATAACTCGGTGTACTCTTAGTAATAACCAATAGAAAGGTGCCACCGTGGCCAAAGAAGATGGAGGAGAGGAGGAAGAAGGAGGAGGACAGGACACACCCCAATTCCTCCATCTTACTCCTCTAAACCCCCCTGTACATAAATCTTAAACCTTGTGTCTCACCCTCTAATTAACTAATCTTTCCACCCTTCACCCCGGTGAGGCCCTGTGAAGCCCTCATCCTTGTCGTCTCCTGTGTAGGGTTAAAGTCCAGCTACCAGACACTTCTGGCAACATTCCAGGACTCCCGAGACCCCCAAGCTGGTCTCGGAGGCTCAGCATCTCAGGACTGAGATATTGAGATCCGACATCTCCCCCTTCTGTTTGCCCCAAGAAAACCTCTTTTACAATCTGATTCATGGCATCTGGGACGACACGGATGAGGACTAGGAAAGCTATTACAATATAAAATCCTAAACTACTAAAACATAAAATCCTACCCTTAAAATTCTTCTCCAAATGGGAGAAATGTCAAAGAAATCTGCCCTTAAAATTCCTCTCCAAATGGGAGAAATGTCAAAAAAATCTACCCTTAAAATTCCTCTTCAAATGGGAGAAATGTCAAAGAAATCTACCAGCTGATCAATATATGATCCTTTGTCAGTTTTCCCTATAATAGGTAAATTTACTCTATTGCCTATTGCAATTCAAGACTTTAAGGAGAAAACTTCCCAGTCTTTCGTTCTTATACAGAAATATTCAAGACCCCAAAGAGAAAAAAACCCCCCAGAGTCTTTCCGTTCCTCTTGTTTCTCTTCTGAGTTGTCCTTTGCAGTCTGAGTCCCGACTTTTGTCTGAGTATTCGTTTCTTCTTATATCTTGTTGAGGAAAATCGCTGTATAGTTGCAGAGTCGTTACGAAATGATGCTGTATCTCCGCTGAACCGATCTGGTATGTTGTGCACTCAGGGGTTACCTAGTTTTTGATTCAACTGACAATAGGGTTAGAACACACACAAGCCTCCCCAGGAGGGGAGAGGCTTAGGACCCCGAGGGTTTTTACCAAAGGCACCAAGTCTGGAGAGGGCCCCTCCTCGCCTGAGACGTCACCGGGGGTCTGGCCCGCCCCCGCCCGCGCTCGGCGCATGCGTGCTTTCCGAGCTGCTCTGTGTCTCTCCCGAGGTAATTTTTTTCTCTCCCTTTTTATTCCGCCTCTGAATTTTCCCCCCTCGGTCTGCCCCTGACTGTCTCCTCCTCCTCCGACGCTGTGTGTGTGTGTGTGGCCCTTCGTCAGTGTGTGCGCGGCCGCTCCCGCCGGCACCCGCGCTCTGCCGCGACTCGCACCGGTTTTTTTTTTTTGCGTCACAGCCGCGCGCCTCCTGCGTCTCACGCAGCTTTTCTGGGATTGCGCAATTTTTCCCCATGCCGCTGCCCATGTCGGACGGCCCGGCTGCGCTGGCATGTGACTTCTGCCCCGGGTTCTTGCGAGTTTTGCCTGCCGCGCGCGTTTCTGCTGCCTTGCCGGCCCCCGGGGCCGCTGCACCCCCCGGCCCTGAGCTTAACAAAGCCGTATCTGAACACGCCTTCTCTGTTTTTTCTTCCCCCTGCTCTCCCCCCTCGGTCCTGAGTCCTCCATGCTCTCTGGGCTTTCTGGACGCTTTTTGGGAGTTTCTCAGGGTTTCTGGGTTTTGGGACCGGGTGTTTTAATAATATTTCTTGCTCTTTTTTCTCCAAGAGCATTTTTCCACTCGGCCTTTTAAGGCCAGAGCTAATTTTTTCTTTCCTGGAGCCTTGCTCCCCCCTCTCTTTCAGAGAGTCCCCCCCCGGACGTCTGCTGCGTCTCGGGGTTATTTCTTCCTGGCCTTTTAAGGCCAGAGCTAATTTTTTCCGGAGTCCTGCTCCCCCCTCTTCCGAGGGCCTCCCCCCGGACGTCTGGTGCGTCTCGGGGTGTTCCTCTCGGCCTTTTAAGGCCAGAGCTAATTAATTTTTGTATGTTTGTGTCACACCTTATAAAGTGGACAAAATTTCCCGTTGTTCCTGGGAAGGTGTGCCTCCCATGTTCTTATTTTCAGGCTTTCTTACCAAATCTGTCGTTCAGAGCAGTCTGGACGTCTCGATCTGTCCAGCAGATCACGAGAGGTGGACCCAGGGCGCCTTCTGGTTCCAGTCCGGGCTGTTCTGCTACGAATTCTCTTCGGCAGAAACTGAGAGATGGAATTCTCAGTGACTGCTGTTTTTTTTGCAGTCTCTGCTGGCTTTTTTTTCTCTTCTTCTCTCTTTTTTTCTTCAGGGCTTTGAAGGTGGTGGTGGTGCCCCCCTCCGAAAGGTTCTGGTGGTCAGAGCTCACCCAGTGGAAGCCAAGTGTCCGGTTTATCTTCCCCCGAAAGGTTGTGGTGGTTCGTGGTCCGTCCAGGGACGCCAAGTGCCGGTTTATCTCCCCGAAAGGTTTTGTGGTGGTCTCGAGTCCGTCCAGGGACGCCAAGTGTCCTGTTTATCTCGGCTGTTTGAGGGGCCTGAAAGGCCCGGAGGTGGCCTTGGGGCACCACGCGTGTCGAAGGACGAGAAGAGGCTTCAGTTCTTCTTTCTGGTTTTATGTTTATTAATTGTTTATCTAAAAGATGTTCTTTCAGCTCAACAGAGATCCGCACAGCAGTCAGCCATGGGCACACTCTGTCTCCCTCCGGGGCAGGCACCTATCTTTATACCCTTTGCTACGTATACAATATTTATCATTTTTCCCCAATACCATCTATTGTTATAACTCGGTGTACTCTTAGTAATAACCAATAGAAAGGTGCCACCGTGGCCAAAGAAGATGGAGGAGAGGAGGAAGAAGGAGGAGGACAGGACACACCCCAATTCCTCCATCTTACTCCTCTAAACCCCCCTGTACATAAATCTTAAACCTTGTGTCTCACCCTCTAATTAACTAATCTTTCCACCCTTCACCCCGGTGAGGCCCTGTGAAGCCCTCATCCTTGTCGTCTCCTGTGTAGGGTTAAAGTCCAGCTACCAGACACTTCTGGCAACATTCCAGGACTCCCGAGACCCCCAAGCTGGTCTCGGAGGCTCAGCATCTCAGGACTGAGATATTGAGATCCGACAGTTCCTGAGGGCGGTGCTCAGTGTGCGGGGCTAACAGCTGTGCCCGCTGCTGCAGCCAGAGGCCGGGCGGGCTCTTCTCCAGGCTCCCGTGGGCCCGAGCCGGGTGCCCATGGAGCCCCGGCCCGGCGGGGCTGCGGGGCGGCACCGCGGCTCCCCGGGCGGCAGCCGGCCCTCTGCCCCCTGCCCTCGGGAGCCCTTGGCCAGCGGCTGCTGGCCGCGCCTCAGGGCTGTGCGGGCAGGCGAGGCCGGCGCTGGGCGCAGGCAGCGCCCGGCCCAGGGGCTGAGCCCGCGCCAACCCTTCCCTCCTGCCGCTCTCTCCAGCTGGCAGAGGACAGGAGCAGAGCGGCCGAGCACCTGCGCCGGGCCCTGCGCTACCTGGATAGCCCACAGGAGCCCCTGCGAGCGGCGGCCGTCAGGATCATCGGTGAGTCCGGAGCCCGGGCTCCCTCCCCAGCCCGGCCCGCCGCAGCTCGGCCCCAGCCCCGCCTGCTGCCCCGGCAGCGCCAGCCGGGCCCGGCGCCGTGGAGCCCCGCCTGGCCTGGGCGTTGCTGCCGCCCTCTGGCAGCCGTGCCCTGGGGCGGCAGCGTGCGGCAAGGGCGCGGGCTGAGCCCTGCCGGGCCAGCAGCCCGTGTGGCCACAGCGCCGGCAGCGCCGCTGGCAGGGAGCTGTGCCGCTGGGGCCGTGACAGGCTCTGTGTTCACAGGCATGGCCGAGATGGTCACGATGGGCCGGAAGGAAGAGCTCCAGCTCCTCAATGAGGGTGAGTGCGGGCAGCGGGCTGACAGCGGGGGCTGCCACTGGAGGAACTGCAAGTCCTGCCCTGGCTTCGACAGGCTTCACTCCCTGTGTGGACAAGCACAGAGAGATCTCAGGGACAGGACCTGTGCGGGGGACATTTGTGGCTAGCACCTTCTGGCTGATCCCATTGTCTCCTGCTGCCTCCTGTACATGGCAAAAGGTGGGGGGTATGGCCCTGGCAGGAAGGCCTCCTTGGCTATGTGCAGATCCAGGCTCTGACTGTGCCTCTGCTCATCTCTCTTCCAGCCCTTCAAGGCCTGAGAAGAGATGACAGCCCTTCCCAAATGAACATAGTCGTTCAGCAGAGAATCATTGAGAGATCTGCAGAACTACGTTTATCTGGTGGCTCAGAAGAACCATTGCTCCTAAAAGTCCTAAAAACACCATGGAAGAGGAGATCACCTTGAGAGGCCAGAAGAGACCAGAAGAGACCAGCTGGAGCTTCAGGCACAGCTGATGATTGGCCCAGCTGAGCCTATGGGAAGCTCCCATAGCTCCTGCCTTCTCCCTGCCTGTTGACAACTCCGTGCCTCCCCACAGCCCCCAGACCCTGCCTATCCCCTTTCTTCCCTCCCCACTCCTCCCTTTACTTCGCCTTCCAATAATAAACAGTTTGGCTTCTTCACTTTGCCTGCATCCCTGTGGAGCTGAAGCATATCCGGGGCCCTGGGAAACACTGGCCCCTGCTGCCATTCTCTCCCACAGACCCAGAGGAACGAGGGCAGCTCAGGCTGGAAAGGTCCCTGTGCTGAAGGTGCAGCTCCACAGAACTGTGCAGTTCAACAGTCTTGTTGAGCACACTGAAGGCCAGCAGTGGGACAAGGAGCCTGTGTGTCAAGGCCAAAGTCATGTCTAAGGCCCTGCCATATTTGGTCCACTGTTGTGCACGTCAACAAGATAATGAAGAGCAGACGATGAAGGAAACTTTATGGTTTAACTGGTGGGAATTTGACTGTAACTGGAAAAACTCCACTCCAGAAGAGGAGATGTCAGGCCTGGTTATGGGCTGGAGGGACGAAAAGGACAAAATGCCCATCCTTTTGATCCAGGGGATGCCCTGAATGTGGGTGGCCAGCCTGCTCCTCCCACTGGAGCACCATGCTGAGATACCCTGAGAGCAGCCCAGTGCTCCTTGTTCCTCTCTGCTGACCCATGAGCATTTGTCTGCTTTCAGGATGGCCCTGGCTGTGTCAGGGCTGCTCCATGGACATGAGACAGCCAGTCCTGTCCCACTGGGTCCCAGCAGTGCCTGGCAGCAGCCCTGCATCCACGTCTGGATGCTGGCCAAGAGAGGCCCCGGAAGCTGGGGCAGCTGATTTGAAGCTTTTGCAGATACACTCAGGGGATGGCCAACAGTGTTCCCTCAGGATACAGCAGTCCTGAGGGGTCTCCCTAATTCAAAGAAATCAGCAGACAAATGCATGGCCTTGCAAAAGCCCTTTTATTGAGCTAGCAGGAGGGCAGGGCTCTGCCCTCTACTAAAATGCTTCTCTGCCACATGCAAATTTCAGTGGGTTGATATAGGAATTATCTCAACAATATAATCCATCTTTTCTCTTCTGAGGTGATTTTAATAGGCAGCAGGTTAGAAATACATTCTGTCCGATTCCTGTACTTGAATCTAATGTCCAGGTGCTGGTCAGGAGCAGTCTCCATGCCCTATAGGAGTCAGTAGTCAGTGTCCAATGACAGGCAAGGACATTTTGTCCTTGGTGCAACAGCAGGATAGGGGAGAACATCTTTGGCAGAAATGTGAAGAAAAGTTTTGTGCTGTTTTAGGGCAAATTTGTTAAAGAATCTGCAAAGGATGGCCCCTCCAGAAAGCAAAACCCACACGGCCCCTCCCCCCAACCGGTTCGGGAAAAAATTCCTTGGAGAGAGGTGGAAAGTACCTGTTTATTTAACTGGCCCAGCACACCCCAGCACACAAAATGAACAATACCCCATGACACCGCTTTGAGAAAGATGACAAAATCAGAAAGTCTCTTTCGGGGGGTGGTTGCTCTGTTCTCAGTCCCTCCGGTGCTGGGCCAGCCGCTGCAGCCGAACCTTCGGTGTTCCCGGGTCCCAGTCCAGAGCAGGTCGAGATGGTCACAGAAACAGGAGAGGAGAAACAGTCCAGGAAGCAATGTGGATTGTTTAGCTAGAACTAGCTAATAAGCAGAGGCCAAAGCAGAGCAGAAGCAAGAGCAGAAAAAGAGAGCAAGCAAAAGCAGCAAGCTGAAGCCGGAAGTGAAAAAACAGCCCTATGTACCTCTTGTCTCTGTGTCCCTGATAAGAGAAACCCAAACAAAACTTCCACTCTTCAGAGCCGGTCTTAAAGGCACAGAACAGATGAATGGGGATATACAAGCATCATAATGTCACCCCAGGACATTCCACCCCTTATGCCCATATCATTCTTACCCCACAATCAGATCTCCCTGAGGTACACATCGTGTTTTTCCATCTCTTTGCATTATCCACCACGTGCAACCTGGTCCCTGAGCAAAGACAACCCCACGAATGGGTTTGTCTGCACTCGAGGTAGAATTGATCCACACAGTCTTCCCTAACAAACCTCTGATATGTACCACTGGGACTTTGTGTCCTTCTGTTCCATTCAGGGACTCAGACTGGGCAGGACCTGCTCGGTTGGTGGAACCTCGGCTGTTAACTAACCAGGTGGCTTTTGCCAGATGCTGCTCCCAATTCTTGAAAGATCCCCCACCCAATGCTTTCAACTGGGTTTTTAGTCGTCCATTGTACCTCTCCACTTTTCCTGCAGCTGGTGCATGGTAGGGGATATGGTACACCCACTCAATGCCATGTTCCCTAGCCCAGGTGTTGATAAGGCTGATCTTGGAATGAGTCCCATTGTCTGACTCGATCCTCTCAGGGGTGCCATGTCTCCACAGGACTTCCTTTTCAAGGCCCAGGATGGTGTTCCGGGCTGTAGCATGAGACACAGGGTAGGTTTCCAACCATCCAGTGGTGGCCTCCACCATGGTCAGCACGTAGCGGTTGCCCTGGCGTGTCTGGGGCAGTGTGATGGAGTCAATCTGCCAGGCCTCCCCATACTTGTACTTGGACCATCGCCCACCGTACCAGAGGGGCTTCACTCGCTTGGCCTGCTTGATGGCAGCACACGTCTCACAGTCATGGATAACCTGAGAAATACTGTCCATGGTTAGATTCACCCCTCGGTCTCGTGCCCACTTATAGGTGGCATCTCTGCCCTGGTGGCCTGAAGCATCATGGGCCCATCGAGCTAGGAATAACTCTCCCTTATGTTCCCAATCTAGGTCTATTTTGGACACCCCTATCTTTGCAGCTTGGTCTGCCTGCTCATTGTTTTGGTGCTCCTCATTGGCCCTACTCTTGGGTACATGGGCATCTACATGGCGGACTTTCACAGGAAGTTTCCCTACCCTGATAGCAATGTTTTTCCACTCACCAGCAGCCCAAATTGGTTTCCCTCTACGTTGTCAGTTAGCCGTTTTCCACCTCTCCAGCCATCCCCACAGAGCATTGGCTACCATCCATGAATCAGTGTAGAGGTAGAGCTTTGACCACTTCTCTCTCTCAGCAATGTCTAGCACCAGCTGAACAGCTTTGAGTTCAGCAAGTTGGCTTGATCCACCTTCTCCTTCGGTAGCTTGTGCAACCTGTCGTGTGGGGCTCTATGCGGCTGCTTTCCACTTCCGGTTCATCCCTACTATGCGACAGGAACTGTCAGTGAAAAGATCATGGCGTTTTTCCTCTGGGGGCAGTTGGTTATAGGGAGGAGCCTCTTCAGCACGTGTCACTGGTTCTTGTTCCTCTTCATCTGTGACACCAAAATTCTCACCTTCGGGCCAATTCGTAATGACCTCCAAAATCCCAGGGCGATTCAGTTTACCTATACGGGCGCGCTGAGTGATGAGAGCAATCCACTTGCTCCATGTAGCACTGGTGGCATGGTGAGTGGAAGGAACCTTGCCTTTGAACATCCACCCCAGCACTGGCAGTCGGGGTGCCAGGAGGAGTTGTGCTTCAGTGCCTATTACCTCCGAAGCAGCCTGGATTCCTTCATAGGCAGCCAGGATTTCTTTCTCTGTTGGAGTATAGTTGGCTTCAGACCCTCTGTAGCTTCGACTCCAAAATCCCAGTGGTCGACCCCGAGTCTCCTCAGGCACCTTCTGCCAAAGGCTCCAGGACAAGCCATGGTTCCCGGCTGCAGAGTAGAGCACATTCTTCACCTCTGGTCCTGTCCTGACTGGGCCAAGGGCTACTCCATGAGCAATCTCCTGCTTGATCTGGACAAAGGCCTGTTGCTGCTCAGGGCCCCACTGGAAATTGTTCTTCTTGCGGGTGACCAGGTAGAGAGGGCTCACGATCTGACTGTACTCAGGAATATGCATCCTCCAAAAACCTATTGCACCCAAGAAAGCTTGTGTCTCTTTCTTATTGGTGGGTGGAGACATTGCTGTGATCTTGTTGATGACTTCTGTAGGAATCTGACGCTGTCCATCTTGCCACTTCACTCCCACAAATTGAATCTCACTAGCTGGTCCCTTTACTTTGCTCTTTTTAATGGCGAAACCAGCTCCCAGGAGGATCTGGATGATTTCCTTCCCTTTCTCGAACACTTCCGCAGCTGTCTTCCCCCACACAAAGATGTCATCAATATACTGCAGATGTTCTGGAGCCTCACCCTTTTCCAGTGCAGTCTGGATCAGTCCATGGCAGATGGTGGTGCTGTGCTTCCACCCCTGGGGCAATCGGTTCCAGGTGTACTGCACTCCCCTCCATGTGAAGGCAAACTGAGGCCTGCATTCTGCTGCCAGAGGAATGGAGAAATATGCATTGGCTATGTCTATAGTGGCGTACCACCTTGCTGCCTTGGACTCAAGCTCATACTGGAGCTCTAATATGTCTGGCACGGCAGCACTCAGTGGTGGAGTCACTTCATTCAATGCACGATAGTCCACAGTCAATCTCCATTCTCCTTCAGATTTTCGCACAGGCCAAATGGGGCTGTTGAAGGGTGAGTGGGTCTTGCTGACCACCCCTTGGCTCTCCAGCTCTCGGATCATCTTATGGATGGGGATCACAGCATCTTGAGTGGTCCTATGCTGCCGTCGATGCACTATGGAAATGGCAATTGGCACTCGTTGCTCTTCTCCCGTCAGGCATCCTACTGCAGATGGATTCTCAGAAAACCCAGGCAAGGTGTTCAATTGCTGGATGCCCTCTGTCTCTACAGCAGCTATTCCAAATGCCCATCTGAGTCCTTTTGGGTCTTTGAAGTACCCACTTCGAAGGTAGTCTATGCCCAAAATACATGGGGCCTCTGGGCCAGTCACAATAGGATGCTTCTTCCACTCATTTCCCGTTAGGCTCACATCAGCTTCCACCAAAGTGAAATCCTGGGATCCCCCTGTCACACCAGCAATAGAAACAGACTCTGTCCCCACATGTCTTGATGGGATTAATGTGCATCACACACCAGTATCGACCAAAGCTTTGTACTCTTGTGGTTCCGATGTGCCAGGCCAACGAATCCACACAGACCAGAAGACATGATTTTCCCTGGCCACTACCTGGCCACAGGATGGGCCCCTCTAAGCCTGGTTATCATTCTTTCCCTGGGTGTATGTTTTGGATGTTCCTTCGAGGGGATCAGACATGTCATCATCATCATACCTGGCCGTTCGGCTGCGGGCAACTGAAGCTGCTTTCCTCCTGGTGGCTTCCTTCAGTTCACGCACCCGTCGTGCCAGAACAGCAGTAGGTTTCCTATCCCACCTTCCCATGTTTTCCCCACAATCACGCAGGTAAAACCACAGCTCAGCTTGTGGGGTGTATCTTCTCTCACCATCTGGGAAACGTCTGCCTTGGATACCGGAACCTCGGATCTGTACTGCTGAAATTTGGAGAAGGTCTTCTTTAATCTCCTCTCTAAGCTTCTTATGGTTCTCCTCTATCTTATCCTCTAAGTTCTGCAGACGTGTTTCTACCGCTGCAATTCTGGTATGTGTTGGGCCTTGTACAGCATCTGCATATGCTCGGAGCTTCCTTGCCATGTCAAGCACAGTCTCACCCCTCTCATCCCTCTTCATGATGGCTAAGGCAAAAGCATATTCATGTGGCCCGAGTCGTACGAGTTTTCGCCACATCACAGACGTGCATGGTACTAAGTCTGGGTTCCTAGTTGTTACATCATCTGAGAAGATAATCTCAGCCACGGCCATTTCTCTCAGGCATTGGATCCCTTGCTCTATTGTCTTCCACTGAGTCTGCTGCATATAGAGATCATCTGCACACAGGTATCTTTCTGCTACACTTCTTAGGACCCGTTCCCAGAGGCTGTGAGAGTTAGCCCCCCTCATCATTCCTTGGTCTATGACAGGATCCTGTGACAGGGATCCCAAATGCCTGGCTTCAGTGCCGTCCAGAACAGTAGCCTTGCCTGCAGCATCCCAGAGACGGACCAGCCAACTAATTATGGATTCATCAGACCTTCGAGTGTAATCCTTCCGTAGGCCACGAAGGTCCTTCAGGGAAAAGGACTCAATATTGGCATCTGATCTTGCACCTGCTGCTTTGACTCCTGACTTTACGTCAGGAGGCACTGAGGTTCCTTCTCCTTCATCATCATCATAATCATCATCATCCACTGGTCGATTGGTCTTGTCTGTGCATTTCCCACTTCTAGTGCTGGTAGCAACAGCCATGGGTTTAGCTGCTGGCTTCGAGCCTGGCCTGTTGGCTGCAGCCTGAGTCACCGGGACAGTGGCTGATTTGTCTCCCTGCCCCTCTGCCTCTGTCTGCTGCCCTAGAGTATCTAGCAGTGTGTGATAAGCATATGCCAGGGCCCAGCTCACTGCAATGACCTTCCTCTCCTTAGGCTCATCCTGGTACTTCTCTTTCAGATTATCTCCCCACCTCAGCTGGGTTCTGAATTTGTTCATGGGGAAAATCCCACACTATAGGGTCAGAGACTTCCTTCAGGATTTGGCCCATATCCTCCCATTTCCCACATCACTTAGGATTTTCCACACCAGGGTTTACTCCTGAGTCAGGGGTCTCATCAGCCCGTCTAGAAATCTCAGCCCTCATTCTAGAGAAGCAGCAGGCTGTATAGAGGAAGGTTACCAGATTGAATACCAGGAAGATGGTTTCTTTAACATTGAGGGGAAACTGAACATCCTTCACTAGTGATGAAACTGATTCATAGGAGAAGGAGGAAAGCAGAGGCTGAAAAACCTCATTCCCTCCTGCTCCTCCTGCAACAAACTGGATGCATAACCATAGCCATGAACCATTCATACTTGGAGCAGACCCCAGCATGTTTATAAACTTCTTGCACATTATTGCCACCAAACCCAGCAGGATAGCTATTCTGGTCACTGCCCCTCTGATGTAAAAACTACATATTAGGGGCAATACTAAAGCTATTTCTGGAAAAGAAAATAAACCTAGGGACCAGAGAGGTATTAAAATCTCAAAAAACCCTAGGGACCAGAAATGCATGCAAACCTTCACCCCAATAGACATTATGAATCCAAAAAGCATGGCTATTAGCTGATTTAAACAAACACAAAGTAATAGCAGCCAAAATGCAGTCAAAACAAGGTTTTTCCACTCTCTCTCTCACCTCACATTTGGGCGCCAAAGATTTGTAATGGTTTAGGGCAAATTTGTTAAAGAATCTGCAAAGGAGGGCCCCTCCAGAAAGCAAAATCCACACGGCCCCTCCCCACAACCGGTTCGGGAAAAAATTCCTCGGAGAGAGGTGGAAAGAACCTGTTTATTTGACAGACACAGCACACAAAATGAACAATACCCAATGACACCGCTTTGAGAAAGATGACAAAATCAGAAAGTCTCTGTCAGGGGTGGTTGCTCTGTTCCCAGTCCCTCCGGCGCTGGGGCAGCTGCTGCAGCCAAACCTTCGGTGTTCCTGGGTCCCAGTCCAAAGCAGGTTCCAGATGGTCAGAGAAACAGGAGAGGAGAAACAGTCCAGGACAGAATGTGGACTGTTTGGCTGAACTAACTAATAAGCAGAGGCAAAGCAGAGCAGAAGCAGAAGCAAGAGCAGAAAAGCAAGCCAGACAAGCAGCAAGCTAAGCAAGAAAGGAAAAAAACAGCCCATTGTACGCTCTCTCTGTGTCCCTGATAAGAGAAATCAAAACAAAACTTCCACTCTTCAGAGCTGGTCTTAAGGGCACAGAACAGAGGAATGGGGATACAAACATCATAATGTCACCCCAGGACTAGGAAGTTGTTGTTCTGCATGTTCCATAGGACAAATGTGTTTAAATAGAAAGAGAATGAGGAAAGGATGAAGGGTTTGGTTGCTCCTTTTGAGTCATGGGAAGAGGGAGGACAGGGAATGCAGTAAAACTCCCTGGTAAATACTGCTGAGAAAACTGTGCCTTTGAGCCCCCTTCCTCTCTAGAACTTGAAAGTGGAAGAACTCCCAGTACAGAACCAAAGGCAGAAGGGAAGTTGAGGTATTGTCACCATTCAGCATTCCCCTGTGACATGGTGCCAGTGCACGAATTCTGCCAGTGCAGTTAAGGACAAGAAGGACCTCTTCTGTATGGGTTCCAAGGAAAGCCTTATTCCGTGGAGAGTGCAGGGACAAAAGACACAGAAAACACCCAAACAGGGACTTTTATATGGGGAGGGCTCAGGGGAGGGTACAAATTCTCAACCAATAGGGGAAGGACTGGGGAGGAGCATAAGGCGGGTCTCCAATGTTTGATCCAATGAGGAGGAACAGGGGGAGGGTTTGCATAGACCAATAGAGCTTTGAGGAACAGGGGATTGACAGGGAAGTTTCTAGGCTAAAGGGTTGGTACAAAGTGGGATTGACAGCTGAATGGGAGGAGGATCAGGGAACCTCCCAGATTAAGGAACAGACTTAAGATAAGACAGACAGCTAAGATAAGAGGGTACAACTTAGGCTGAGCCATTACATAGGGGATAACAGAACAAACCATTAAAGAGAAAACCCACCACAAAAGCTGCCCTTGGACTCGTTTGCAGGAGCTGGGAGGAAGATCACCATCTTTTTGGGGGATGGTCATTCAGTCACTATTATGGGAGGCAACAGGACTTTTAAGTCTCATGAAAATCAAGGTATGTCTCTCATGAGCTGATTTAGAAACCTGGAAATTTCTGCCTAGACAATACTGGGATGATCCATCAGGAATGGCCAAAAGATACAGGACATTTGTTAAAGCCCTGGGCCCAGATGGGGAGGATATAGATCCTGTGCTAGATGTTTTAACTGACTCAAGGAAAGAGCTGGTACTAAAAACTGCACGTAATGATGGAAGAGCCAGGCGATGGCCAGGAGAAAATACAGAAGAAACATGCCCTCTCACAAAACCTCCCTGGGATTGTAATAATTCTGGTCACTATCAACTCTCACAGAGGCACTGGGAATGTGTTTCTTTTGGAAAATGGTATCCCTAAGGCTGTACTTTGGAGTGCACTATAACAAGTGAAAAAGCAAGGGCCTCTTGAAGCCCCGACTGAATGTTTGAACCATTCCAGGAAGCCATGCTTAAATACACTGCTCCAGACCCATCAGATGATTATGGCAAAAACCAACTCGTTTCTCTTTTCCTGGGCCAATCCTCTAATGATATGAGGCAGAAACTGAAAATTAAAAACAGAAGACCAGGTATAGAAAAACTGCAAGAAGAAGCATGGTGAGTTCATAAAAACCATAGTCGGCTAGAGCATAAGCAACTGGAGAAAGGAATGACTAACACTGTTATTGCAGCCCTTGGAGAGGAGCCACCCAAAGGCCCCTCCTCAGGACAAAGAAATGGCTGGGGTGGGCAGAGACCTATCCCTAACCTCTGGACCACTCAATGTGCCTATTTGTAAGAAAGACAGACATAGGAAGAGAGACTGCCTGCCACTCAAACCCAAGGTGGCTGCAGAACTGAATCAATGCAAGGGCTGGCTGGAGGGCATCCCCCCAGAAAACCCTCTGGTCAAAAGAGAACTGGGGGAAAAGGTGAGGAAAATGAAATGTCTGGTGAATGCGGATGCAACACATTCTGTATTAGATATAAAGTTGGAAGAAATTGATCCCGGTAAAGTTGTGAATGTTATTGGAGCCACAAGTCAACAGCAGAAGGTATCCTTTTTAAAACCACAATCTTATGAACTGGGAAAAACAGTAGGAATACATCAGTTCCTATATATGCCTACGTCCCCCAAAATGCCTCATCGGAAGGATTTGTTGGAGAAATGAGAATGTTGTAACAGGTTTCAACAGGCTGAAATGTAGTTTACCCCTGGAGGAGTTCAGATCAAAGTCAATGATGAACAAATAATCATGTTCTAAGTCTAGCTGTCATTACAGATTTGTCCAAATCAGAAGAGACACAGAAGTTCTTAGTCACGTTTGTCTTTAAGTCTGAGTGGATAGGATCCCTGGTGAGGCCAAGGCAGCACAACCTGCAATCATTAAACTTAAATGTGGAACCAATAAGAATGAAACAATATCGTCTTACAGTGGAAAACATAAAAATATTAAGTCTATCGTAGACAATTTTCTAAAATTTGGGTTGTTACTGGAATGTGACTCTGAAGAGAATACACCCATTTTACCCATACAGAAGCCTGATGGCTTGAACTACAGTCTGGTTCAATACCTACAGGCTATATTAACAAAATAGCTGGAGATCTCCACCCAGTGGTTGCAAATCCATATGCTTTGCTAAGCAAACTAAAAGATGAATATGGATGGTTTAGCATTTCAGATCTCAAGGATGCTTTCTTTTGTATACCTTTGGACCCTGGCAGCCAAAAGCTGTTTGCCTTTGAATGGGGAAATCCAGAGACTGGAAGGACAAGTCAATTTACCTGCACTGTTGTCAGGGGCTCCTGCTGGGAGCAGCTTTGGCCCCGAGCAGGCTGCACCGTCCACATAGCTCAGTCCTCTTCTGGGGACAGACTGTCCGAAACCCAGGCAGCTCTCAGCCACTGGCTGCCTTTAGCTAGCATAAGGCATATCAGCTCTTTAGTGATTATCAGCTCTTTTGAGTTCAGCTCTTTTGCTTGCTAAGGTGCCACAGGCAGATGCTGGGTGAAAGAGGAGAAGGCTGCTCTGGAGTTCCACAGCAATATCTTTATTGGGGGTCTGTCAAGGGTTCCAGCGACGGCTCTTCTAACCAGAATGGGCTAAAACAGCCCATTATACAGGGTAAGGGGGGATCAGAAATTGTCCAAAAGCAGGACTTAAGGACAAGTGACCTATGGGGTTACAGGTACATAAGCTGGGGTCCAAAAGGCGGAAGATGGGGGCTTGCCATGACTTGGCATTTCCTATCTTTAGGCCTCTGCTCTCCACGGGGCCCTAGCAAGCCCATGGCCTGCTACAGACTGTAGGACCACAAGGATTCTAAATTAACCCTCCTCCTAACCATCATGAGCCTATGGATGTGGTGGAAAATTAAAACAGCAGCATAACAGTACATATGTACTGTGGACTGTCCAGAGGATCTTGCAAAAGCATTTGCATCAGGATAAAGAGAAGGGGAGAATGAAACAAGGCCTTTGTTTTACATAAGCCCAAGCAATTCCCATAAGTAAACAAGTACTTATCATAGACCTACATAAGCACTTAGCACTAGTTAGCATAAGAAAAACCTGGCTGGCCTAACTTGACAGGAGAGGGACTTGACAAAAAGCTTTAGACACATTCTACCAGAAGGACTAAGGGCAAGTGTAAAATGAGCCCTGTGCAGGAAAGCCATGAGGAAGAAGAGCTGCTTTAGGGCATGGAGACTGCTCCTGGCCAGCACCTGGACATTAGCTTCAAGTACAGGAATCTGACAGAATGTATTTCTAACCCCCTGCCTATCGAATCACCTCAGCAGAGTAAAGATGGATGGTATTTTTGATATAATTCCTACATCAACCCACTGAAATTTACACGTGGCAGAGAAGCATTTTAGTGGGGTGATGTCGGGTCGGCTGTCTGTTCTCTGCCCCGAGGTGCATGGGATGTCTCTGCAGCAGCCCGTGCTCTGAAGAATGAGTCTGGACTCTTCACTGTTTTGGTCTTCAGGTTGTTTATTATTTCTTATCTACAAAATTGTCTTTTTGCCCAGCCAAGGACTGCACAGCAAGGCAGCCACAAGCACTCTGACCCCACCCCGAGGCGGTGCCGTCCTTTTATACTGCAAACTATGTATATCATATTTACTTTTAATTTCCAATACCTATCACCTATGTTAGACAGTGTACTTCTGTTCTAAACCAATCCCCAAGTGCCAGCATCACAGCAGAAAATGGAGAACAAGAAGAAGAAAGAAGAATGAAGGACTAGACACACCCTGATTCCTCCATCTTGTCCCTATAATGCCTATACCAAAAATCCTAAAATCAACATTTCCACCCTGTCAACACCCTGTTACTGCACCATTCAAACCTGCGTGTCTTTCACATCCCCATGCCAAGCTGGCAATTCATTGGAAGGATCAAAATCAAGCCAGCAGGTGTTGTGGGCAGATTGTCAGGGTCTCCCAGCCACCTGACGGGGTTCTCGGCAACTCTGGACATCCAGAGGGATGTGCTGAGTTTCCACAGGGTGCAGACACCTGCCCTCCTGGTAGCTTAATAAAAGGTCTTTTGATGGACAATGCGTTTGTCTGCAGCTTTCTTTGAATTAGGGACACCCCTCACGACTGCTGTATCCTGAGGGAACACCGCTGGCCATCCCCTGGGTGTATCTGCAAAAGCTTCAAATCAGCTGCCTCAGCTTCCAGGGCCTCTCTTGGTCAGCATCCTGACGTGGCTGCAGGGCTGCTGCGAGGCACTGCTGGGACCCAGCGGGACAGGACCGGCTGTCTCGTGCCCTCGTAGCAGCCCTGACACAGCCAGGGCCATCCCAAAAGCAGAGAAACGCTCACGTGTCAGCAGAGAGGAGCACGGAGCACTGGGCTGCTCTCAGGCTATCTCAGCATGGTTCTCCAGTGAGAAGGGCAGGCAGACCTCCCACATTCAGGGCATCCCCTGCATCAAAAGGACGGGCATTTTGTCCTTTCTGTCCCTCCAGCCCAGAACCAGGCCTGACATCTCCTCCTCTGGAGTGGAGTTTTTCCAGTTAAAACGTCATCTCATGCTTGGCCAGCGTGTGAGATGAGGCTGCAGTGACCTGTGGTAACCCCTCCATGCCAACCACAGCTCCATTGTGTATTGTTCCTCTTTCGCAGATTCACTTCCCATCGATTGACCAGTCCATTGTTTCTCTTAAGGGTCAAATTCCCACCAGTTTAACCGTAAGATTTCCTTCATTGTCTGCTCTTCATTATCTTATTGATGTGCACAACAGGGGACCAAATACGGCAGGGTCTTAGACATGACTTGGTCCCTGACACACACAGGCTCCTTGTCCCACTGCTGGCCTTCAGTGTGCTCAGCAAGATGTGTAACGGCACAGTGCTGTGGAACTGCACCTTCAGCACAGGGACCTTTCCAGCCTGACCTGCCCTTGTTCCTCTGGGTCCGTGCACAAAACACGGCGTGGCAGAGAACGGCAGCAGGGCCTGTGTGTCCCAGGGCTCCGGATTTACTTCAGCTCCACAGGGATGCAGGCAAAGTTAAGATGCCAAACTGTTTATTAATGGAAGGCGAAGCAAAGGGGTGATATGAGAGGGAAAAAGGGAATAGGCAGGGTTTGAGGCCTGGAGGGATGGAGCTAACAAAAGGAAGAGTGGAAGGAAAACACAGGAATAGGCATGGTCTGAGGGCTGGTGAGCCCTCAGACCATGCCTATTGGTGAGATAGAGCTGTCGAAAGGGAGGGAGAGGGGAGGGGGAAAAGTAGATGGACGTTGTCTGAGGGCTGGAGGGAGGGAGCTATCTACAGGCAGGGAGAGGCCTGAAGCCATGCAAGCTTCCCACAGGCTCAGCTGTAGCAATCATCAACTATGTCAAGAGCTCCTGAGGCAATGGGAGATGGTGTCCTATTCAGTGTCTCCTGGTGCTATTCTTGGGACACTGGTTCATGGGATCCAGAAAAGGACCCTATTTCTTCAGGTCTTAGGCCTAGCTGAGAATGACTTTCAATGTTAGAGCAGGATGGGCTGGCATTGTTCTTTGGGGATTCTAGGCCTGGAACAGAGAGCAAGACAGCCATGGTCAGAGCCTGGATCTGCAGTGACCTGAGGAGACCGTTCTGCCAGGGCCACCCCACCCAACACTTGCCATGGCCAAGAGAGAGGTGTTGCCAACAGGATCAGCAGCAAGCTGTGGGCCACGAATTCCACCCATGTCCCTGAAATCTCTACGTGATCTGCCCACAACACCTCTTGTCAACACAGGGTGCAAAGCCCACTGCAGCTGGGACACGGATTGCAGCTACCTGTTCAGGCATTGCAGCTCGCCTGGCCAGCCCGCTGCCCTCACTCACCCTGACTGAGATCCTGGAGCTCTTCCTCTTGCTCCTCCGTCAAGGGAAACCCAGCCATGTCTGAGAACAAAGAGTTCATCTTGGCCCCAGTGGCACAGCTCCGTGCCAGCGGCGCTGCTGGGGTAGCAGGTGGGGCTGGGGCCGAGCTGCTGCAGCCGGGCCGGGGAGGGAGCCAGGGCTCGGGGCTCACCCATGAACGTGACGGCCGCCTCTCGCAGGGGCTCCTGTGGGCTCTGAAGGTAGTGCAGGGCCCGGCGCAGGTGCTCGGCCGCTCGGCTCCTGTCCTCTGCCAGCTGCAGAGAGCAGCAGGAGGGAAGGGTTGGCGCGGGCTCAGCCCCTGGGCCGGGCGCTGCCTGCGCCCATCGCCGGCCTCGCCTGCCCGCACAGCCCTGAGGCGCGGCCAGCAGCCGCTGGCCAAGGGCTCCCGAGGGCAGGGGGCAGAGGGCCGGCTGCTGCCCGGGGAGCCGCGGTGCCGCCCCGCAGCCCCGCCGGGCCGGGGCTCCATGGGCACCCGGCTGGGGCCCACGGGAGCCTGGAGAAGAGCCCGCGCAGCCTCTGGCTGCAGCAGCGGGCAGGGGCACAGCTGCCAGCCCGCAAACTGAGCACCGCCCTCAGGGGCCTTCTCCGGGCTGAGCCTGGGGCTTCAGGCCCTCCTTACCAGGCACTGGCCAGATTCTGGCAGCTGCCCCTTCTTCACCAGCTGCTTGAGCTTCCTCATGTTCAGGAACTCGGCCACACGAAGCAGCGTTTTCTGAGAGGCCTGGGGAGCAACAGAGACCCAGAGATGGCCCCACAGCCCAGGGCATAGGACCCAAAACCTTTTCCCAGTGCCTGGAGGAGGCTTCAGTACATGAGGTGCCAGGGCAGGAGGCACCCGAGCCCCCTCCCCAAGATCCATCAGCATACCACAAAACCTCACCTTTGCCACATCCCAGTTCCTATCATGGCAGTGGAAGTAGAGTGGGAGGAGACTTTGGTTCAAAATGTTTTCAAGGGGCTTTTTTCCCTCATCCACTACCAAGTCCATCACCCTGATGAAGAGCTCAAGCGAGAGCACTTGCACATAGCTGTTGTCCTGGAGCAAGGGAAGAGCATCAGTGCTTGTGACAAATTTCTCAAGGCTCACCTGGACAAAGTTTCTGGGCAGCAGCCAGTGCCTGCAGCTGGGGACACAGAGCCTTACGTGATCAAAGAGCAGCAGTAGTGCCTCAGCCAGCTTTGGGGCCGTGTTGTTGCATACTTGCATGCCTTTGTATTGGACCACATTTGTAAACACAGAGAGAGTCATGCTGACAACATATCCATCTGCATCATCCAGCAGCTCCAGAAGGCTTGGAGACCAACAGCACATTTTCCTGGCCTGTGTGGAACACAAGATTGTGCTGTGAAGCCATTGACGGCTGCACCACCAACACCAGCCTGGCACTGCAAGGCCAACCTGCTGCTGCAGGGCCCACAGGCCAAAGGCCTGCCCCAAAGCACTGGGGCAGGTGAGGCAGGAGAGCTGGGAGCAGCTGCCTCAGCTCCTGAAGCCCTGCATGCCCGTGGGGCTGATTTCCACAACGCAGCTTCAGCCATGGCCCCCTTCTCACCATCGAGGGATCCTTGCTGACCAGCACGAGGCCTCTGAGTGCCAGGCGACGCCGCTCCTTGCACTTGCTGTGCAGGTGCCATTCCAAGACATTCAGGATGCTGATATCATATTTAGTGAAATCCAAGATGTCTAGGACCTGAAAGGCACAGGGCAGTGACAGGGGAGCCATCCAGCAGGAGCCCAGAAGCGCACAGGGCTAGGCCCAGGCAGCAGCACAGGGCATGGGCACCGTCCCAGGCAGCTGTGGCTGTGAGAGGGCAGAGAGCTGGGAGGCAGCTCAGCCAGGCAGCGATGGAACCAGGCTCACCTCCACAAAGAATGCCAGCAAGGGTAGATTCCATCGCTCCTCCCCACTGAGTGGCTGGAGAAGATGGAATGCAATGCGGGAACAGAAGGAGACCACGACATTGCACATCTCCCTAGAAGGGGGAAAAAAGACACCAAGACCCTGAGGTGGGGGACAAAACTCTCCCAGGACTGACTCAGAGAGGTCTGGTCTTTCCCCACCACCCTGGAGGGAATGTGGGTGCTCTGGGAGGTGGCTCCTTCTGGGCACCTTCCTCTCCCAGCCTTTTCCCATCTCCTTGGCGATCCCTCAGTGACAAGGATCTCTGGCCCATGACCACAGGGACTGAGTGGTGCACAGGGCACAAATGCCGGGGGCAGTGGGGAGAAGGGGATCTCACATGGCCAGCAGACCCACGGCATAGTGCTGGGTGTCAGCAAACAGCATCGTGTCCCAGCCACGCTTGCGTTGCATTGCAACAACCACATGCTCACATTCCAGTTGGCACAGCAGAGCCTTCATGGCCTGCACTGCAAACCTGTGTGCAGAGCAAAGACAAGGTCACACTGGGAGTGCTGGCCCTGGCCACAAGGGCATGGGAAGGACAGGAGGACTAGGACCTGTTGGGCTTGCTGGGAAGGTGGTGCTCCTCCTGGCATGCTCTCCAGAAGTTTTCAAATTCCTCTAGCGGCAACTTTTCTGTGGTGATGACAACATGGAAAAGCAGAGCCACAAACAGGCGGGAGGAATAGAGTACCATGGCCTGGTGGCACTCGGGCACCTGGGCAATCACCCAGATCACCAGAGTTGCCTGCAAAAGAAGCGGCCCAAGACAGCGCTCAGTGCCGAGGTGTCCGTGGGACAGGGCCCAAGGGCAGATGCAGGAGGAGGAGCAGCAGGCTTGGTGCCTCCTGAGCCTGCCCCTAGCCCAGGGTTCAGCCCAGCGCCTGAGGCATGGAGAGGATGGAGAGCTGCTGGTGGGGTGACCGAGGGGCAAGCAGAGGCCAAATCCAGAAACTCACAGCCAGGGCAAAAACGTCCCTGTCATCCCCATCAGAGGTGCGTGTCCTGTACAGTGGCCAATCCTCCATTACAAGAACTAGTGTTGACAGCACGTTCTCCACTGCTGGTCCCGATGACCCAATGGTTCTCCAAATCATTGCAGCAGCTCTGTGGGATCAGAGCTCCATGTCAGGGGCATCTCAGTCCCAGGACCATGCCCTGTGCAGCTGTGGGGGCCCAGGTGACAGAGCCCCGGTGCCCTGAGGGGCAGGGAGGGAGCATTGGCAGCAGGCTTGGCAAACAGAGGGGCCCCAGGGTCCTGCACCTCTGTGCCTGTCTGGCAGAGCCCATAGCACAGGCTGTGCAGGGCCATGGGCCCTAAAGGCTGGTGGGCCCTGAGCTGTGCAGGCACGTGGGCCCCGTACCTGTCACACGTTGGGGCACAGCGCAGGAGGGTCAGCACCACGTCAGCAGGGTGTTCTTCAGCCAGCCTCACAATGCCACTTTTCAGACTGGCCTCCACAGTGACATGGGACAGTAGACTCTTGTGAATGCTCCTTACAATGGCTGGCACCTGGAGGAGGCATGGGGGAGATTTTGAGTGCTGTCCAAGGCAGCAACTTCCCCAGCTTCCCCGAGGAACTGCTTCCCTTCCCACGCTGTGCTGGCCTGAAAGGGTGAGGGGCCCAGTGACCATGGCTTGAGGGGACACATGATCCTCGAAGGCCTCCAGGCCTGGCCCCAGGCTACTTACCTGCTGCGGAGAAGGAACAGAACTGTCATCACTGAAATCAATAGTGGGAACATGAATGATAATGGGAGTGGGCATGGTGCCAGATTTTGAAATTTCCTCAGTTTCTTCATTGTCAGTGTTTGTGATGGCCACATCCACAGTCAAGGCGTTGTCCGCCTTTGCCCTGTTAATTTCAGCCTCAGAGTCCTGTGAGCACTCAGCCAAATCTGGGCTGACATCGGGCTCTTCCTGGAGCTCGGTAAGCCCTGAGTCAGGCTCGGCTGTGCCCTCAGATGCTGCAGTGCTGGTCTTTGTGCGCCGAATGCGCAGGAATTTCCGGAACCTCTGCAGGAGAACATAGGACATGGAAACCAGGGATGCTCCGTGGCATGCTCCAAGTGTGGTGCTGGGCTGAGCAGGGACAGCAGGCCCAGCCCAGGTGAGGGTGGCTGCAGGTACCTTCAGGGTTTTGCGCAAGCGGCCACGGCCGGGTTCCTGCTCTTGTGTCTTGTCCAGGGCTGCATCTGGCAAAGAGCGAGCGCAGCCAGAGCTGAGGGGCTGCGGTTGAGGCCAGAGAGCAAAGCCCAGCCCTGCGCTGCCCAGGCAGGGAGAGCCCCGGGATGGCCCAGGGGATGGAGCACGGCCACTGCGGGGTGTCTGCCCTGCCACTGTTCCATCCTGTCCATGGGCATGTCCCCATGGGATGGGATGGGATGGGATGGGATGGGATGGGATGGGATGGGATGGGATGGGATGGGATGGGATGGGATGGGATGGGATGGGATGGGATGGGATGGGATGGGATGGGGCCAAGCTGGCTGCAGCCATCAGCCCTGTAGCCCAGCTTTGCAACTCACCATCCTGCAGCATGTGAAACTGCTCAGATTCTTCAGGCTCCTTTGCTGGAGCAGCTCCAGGGTCTCTCCTTTTTTTCCTCTTAAACACTTTGAACAGGCCGCGGAATCTGCCCGCCATGCCAATCTGGCCTTAATGGCACCTTCTAGAGAGATGCCTCAAGAAAGCTCAAAGTCAACAAGTTGTGCAGTTGTGCCTAGAAGGCACCTGAGACAGGGAAGCCTCAGAAAGGCTGCAGGACAGCAAGTCCTGCACCCTGGTCTTGAGGGCTCCTGTCACAAGGACAGGAGGCTCCTCATAAACTATGGTGGTCACCAGATCCACGGTTTTGCCTTGAGGGCTCCGGCTGCAGGGACAGGAGATGTCTTGGCAAAGCTCCGAGTCACCAAGTCCCTCAGTCTGGCCTCAAAGGCGCCTGGAAAACAAAATCCTCGGGAAGGCCACGGGCCAACAGGGCCCGCAGTCTGGCCACGAGGTCACCTGTAGAAGCAACGCCTCAGAAAAGCTCCGGGTGGGACACGAACGAGCGCGCTGTGCGGGGGCTCCTCACGGCAGCGCTCTGTCCCGTCCTGTCCCGTCGGCTGCTCCGAGCACTGTGGCCTGCTCCTGTCACCGTCAGCTCCTATGTCACCACGTGTCACAAAGGGCCCTTGGACACCCTGTCCCGTTCCATGTCACGGTGACTGTGCTGCACCGTGTCACAAAGGGCCCTTGCACACACTGCCACCTCCGCCAGGCTTTGAAGAGCAGTCCTGTTATCAGTCACTTTATCATTCACTCAGCAATACAACCAGTACGGCAAAAATAGCTATCTGTCTTGATGTATCACGACATGGAGAAAATTTTAATTAATTTTGGCAATTCTCCATTATTGGGTGACTGTCTTGTTGCTTTAAAGGAATGGCTTGCCAGCAGAGGCTTGTGCATAGCCACAGAAAAAATCCAAACTGAACCTCCCTGGAAATATCTGGGTTTCAAATTATTGGAGACAACAGTCACCCCACAGCCAGTCACCCAAAAAACCAATATACACACATTGAATGAGTTGGAAAGTTGTTAGGCAGTATTTATTGAATCCACCATTTATTTGGAATCACCACAAAGGAATTATCCCCCTTATTTCACCTGTGAAAAGGAAAGTCAGATCTCCCTTCCCTATGGCACTTGACAAAAACTTTCCAAAAGGCTTTAGAGACTGTAAGCGATGAAATCAGTAACTACTTTGCCACGTGTCGAAACCCAGATTTGCCTTTGTGACTGTTCGTGATTCTGCAAAGTTTCCAACCCTATTACTCTTACTGGTCAATGGGATGTACAGGAGCATCCTCTCTGGTTTGTAGAGTGGGTTTTTCTGCCGCACACCTATTCAAAAACTATAACCATTCAACCTGAGATGCTTATTCAGCTGCTGTCGATGGGACAAACTCCAATGCCCGAACCTGACACAATACGGTCCAGCAGTAATGCATCTCCCTATTACTGCAGCAGAATTAGAGACTCTCTTCAGGGATTCACTGTCATTTCAAATTGCTCTTGCGGACTATGATGGACAATTTTTTCACACCATGCCTCGGCATGCCCTGCTCCAATCCTACAAGGAACTCCCCTTTCTGCAACGGCCACTATAGAAGAAAACTCCAATCCCTGATGCAAAAACTGTTTTCACTGACGCATCAGGAAAGACACACAAAGCTGTGACCCTGTGGAGAAATGATAAGGGACAGTGGGAACATGTGATAACCTTTCCACCTGGATCTGCCCAGCTAGTGAAACTGGCAGCTGTGGTAGAAGCATTTTGCCTTTTATCACAGGAACCTATTAACATTGTTCGTGATTCTCTTTATGTTACAGGAATCATTGAGAGAATTCAGTACTCATTCCTGAAGGAAGTCTCTAACAAAGTTCTTTTTCTGTTATTAACCTCTCTGTACAACTTTTCCCTTCCCAGGTCTCAGGAATACAACCTTCTGCACTTTAGATCACACACCCCTCTGCCTGGACCTGTAGGGGAAGGTGATGTGAAGGCAGATGCCCTCGCCGTGACAGTCACTATGCCACAAAAGTTAGGGCAGGCCAAACTTTCTCATGATTTCTGCCATCAAAATGCCCGAGCACTGGGAAAACAATTCCATCTGACTTTGCCACAAGCACGGGATGGAGTGAACCCTTGCTCCCTGTGTCAGCAGGCTCTTTCTTGGCCACAAATGTTAGGTACAAACCCACAAGGGTTGAAACCGAATGACATCTGCAAACAGATGTAACACACATTTCCAGCTTTGGGACTTTTAAATATGTCCATGTTTCTATTGATACCTTTTCTGGATTCATGGTAGCAACAGTACGCAAGGGAGGGAAATCCTTGGGAATTTGAGGGGATTTTGGGAGGGGAGCTGAGGGATTCTAAATTCCCAATGCCCAGAATGCTGTCATTCCTTGGGAGTTTGGGAGGGGAACTGCAGGATTCCAAATTCCCAATATCCGGAATGCCAGTAAACCATGGGAATTCCATGGGTATTTTTGGAAAGGAGCTGAAGCATTTCAAATTCCCAATGCCATGAATGCAATTATTCCATCGTTTTGGGGGGGGGCGGGGTTTGGACAGGAGCTTCAGGATTCTAAATTCCTGACACCCAGAATACCCTTGGGAATTTGGGAGGGGGACTGAAGGATTCCAAATTCCCAATGCCCAGAAGGGGAATGTGGGAGGGGAGCTGGAGGATTTGAAATTCCTGGTGCTCGGAATGCAGTCATTCCATTTTCCAGTTTTGGTGGGAATATGACAGTGGAGCTGCAGGATTCAAACTTCCTGATGCCAAGAATGCTGCTATTCCATGAGAATTTGGGAGGGGAATGGGAGATTTGAAATTCCTGACTCCCAGAATACAGTTATTCCATGAGAATTTGGGAGGGGAATTTGGGAGGAGAACTGGAGCATTAAAAATCCCCAATACCCAGCATGACGTTATTCCATAGTTTTGGCGGAAATTTTGGAGGGCAAGTGGGGGATTTGAAATTCCTGATGCTGGGGAAGTTGTTATTCCATGGGAATTGGGGAGAGCAGCTGGAGCATTCGAAATTCCTGATTCCTGGAATGCTGTTATTCCATGAGAACTTGGAAGGTAAACGGCAGGATTGAAAATCGCTGACGTGTGTGCCTCTCATGTGCCAAAGGTGCGGTTTTCATCTGTGCTGATTGTGCTTGTGCCAAACATTGGCCCCAGTGCTTGTGCATTTTGATGGAAAAAAGCCTGACTCAGTTTTGCTTGTTCAAAATGTTTGGCAAAGTGTTTGACAAAACCATTGCCAGTTTGTCTGCTCTCGCATTTCCTTCTGCCATGAATCCTGGAAGCAAGGAATGAGAGACAAAATACTGGTTAGTTCTGAGTGTCAAAATTGTAGAAAGACATGAAAGCCAACGATATCATTTGCACCATCCTTTAAAACTGATCCTTCCATTCTTTTAAGAATACTAGCAACAGAAGACAAATCTGTAATTAAATTCAGAAGCTCTGAAAAGAGCTGAAATGCCCTGAACTACTGCAGCAGCCAGTTCAACAATCTGAGGAGAGCCCTCTGTTGTTTGAACATCTGACTCCCATGTTTTGGTTGTTTGATTTTGCCATACTATTACTGACTGGTGTGTTTTCCCTGCTCCATCAGTGAAGAGAGTTATAGCACCTAGAGGTTTTTCACTCAGCATGGGTTTTTCTCTAAAACTTAATTTTGCTTGTAACAATTTGTGGCCTGGGTAATGAATAGAACAAACACCTGAATAATTTAAGAATGTAATTTGCAAGTCTTCTGAATTTTGAAAAGCCCAATCAACAATTTTCAGAGGTGAATAAATAATTACAAAAGCTTGGCCTGCCATAGTTAGCAATCTCATTCTGGCTGTAATTATGATTCCAGCTGTCATCTCCATGGTTGTAAACCTTGTTTTTGGAGACCTATAAGGGAGAAAATCCCAGAGTGTGATTAACAAAGTATCTTTTTCAGAAGTGTTCCATTGAAAAATGAGACCATAAAGTTGCATTTTTTTCTCCTAACACAGCAAGAAATGCAGTGTCTATGGAGTTCTACAAGATTCCTTCACTTTTATTTTTAGCTTTAAAAGAGGAACGGAAGATATGGGAGTCAACCCAACTAAGACATAGGGTCAACTGGACTTAAACCAAGTCTGATTTTCCAGGTCTGGGAAACATTCATCTACATCAGGGCAAGCCTCAGATCTCCTCCCAGGAGCCTTTGGAATAGTTATGATAATTAGTCTAAGTTCCACTCCCCTATTGGTTACATGTGTTCCATTTATGCTATTGTTTCCAGAATGTTCCACCTACAAGACTATATATTGTTATCGCTTCCTTGTTTCTCCTATTTGGAGCTTCTCCCTATCTTGTGTGCTGTTCCTCATCACAGTTCCCATTTTTAGTTGTCATTAGAAGTAATTTCCTTGTTGGGCACTCCATTTTTGCCTCTCCTTCTCTCCTGTTTTGCACCACATTCACGCTGAAGTCAGGGGACCCAAAGGTTTGTCACAGCCACCCTCCCTGCGACAGCCGGTGCCCAGAGCGCTGTCAGGCAGTGCCGGGATCCCGGCTGTGCTTCTGCTCCCCACAAGTGAGGAATGGCAGCCCCAGGCTCAGAGCCAGTCAGAAAGCCAAGCAAGGGAGAGCAGAGGGAGGGCACCCTGCCAGTCTCTCTTGGGCATGGCCACAAAACAGCCCCTGCTGCTTCTTGCTCCGCCTGCTTTTGGGCTGTGCTGGTGGCAGAGCCAGCCAGGTTGGGCTCTGTGCTCCAAAGCCTGTTGGGAGCGGGCATGAAAAGCTCTGTGTGCACAGCAGAGAGACCTGGAAGGTGCTGGCAAGAGCATCCTGCAGGAGCAGGGCTCTGGTCCCTGGCCAGGAACAGCCTGGTTGTGGTGCCGTGAGCGCAGGCAGCAGCTGAGGCAGGTGAAGAGGCAGCGGGCAGCTTGTGTTTGTAGAGGGCCTGGGGCTGCACCTCTGAGCCTGCACCTGGAAACTCACTTGGGGGAACAGGAGCTAGAGCTGGAGTGCCTGTCCTGAAAGGACCTGAAGTCATTCAGCCTTGCCAGCGTTTCTTAAGGCTGTGTTGGTGTTCCCCAGGAAAGCCACACATCTGGGGAAACACCTTTGGAGGAAAGGGGCTTGCTTCTCAAGGAAAGTGCTTGCCAGGGAGCTCCCAGTGAGGCAGGTGCGAGTGTCACCCTTTGGCTCTCTGTGCTCCTTTCAGTGCTTGAGGCCCATTGCACGTGGCAGAGGGGCATGGAGAAGGCAGTGAGGAGAAGGTTTGGCATCTGCCTGGACCTGTGCAAACCAAGCCAAGCACCTGCAGCAGGGTGTGTTACACTCTTTGGACTGAGGGTGAGCAGGAGCATCTCTGTCCCGCCATGAGCCCCAGAGCTCTCTGTGAGAGCTGTGAATTAAAAGGCCTTTACACACATACTTTTCACATCTTTCCTGTCTGCTGTGTTTCAACTCTTGGCCATATGCATTGTCTCCTGCTTGGTGGGAGCTGCTGTGGCCCAGGGCCAGCACAGAGCAGCTGGGACGTGTGGGCCGGGCAGCGTGGAGAGCCTTGGCTGACCTTGGTGTGTCCCTGGCCTCAGAAAAGGCCTCCCAAGGTGTCCTGCTCGTTGGCTCTCCCTGTGCATCTTGGAGAGAACAAGGTAGGCATTTCTGGCAGCTGGGCATCAGCCGGCCTTAACTTGGGGGCGTGTGGTGGAGCGAGCCCAGCTGAGATAGCCTGAGAGCAGCCCAGTGCTCCGTGCTCCTCTCTGCTGACACGTGAGCGTTTCTCTGCTTTCGGGATGGCCCTGGCTGTGTCAGGGCTGCTACGAGGGTGTGGTGGTTTGACCAGGAAGGAGTGGGAATTCTGGGATGCTGTGGTCAAACCAATGGATGTTCTGAGTTTGAGACTGGCACCTGGTGTAGCCAGTGGGGTTTGGACACACCTCCGAGAATACACAGGGGTTAAAAAGCAGGGCTCTGCCCCTGGCAGGCTCTCTTGGGACGTTGAGGCGAAGAGGTCAGATCACCCTCCCCTGTCTGGCCGCTGCTGCTGGGCGGGGGAGGGGCAGCCACGTGGTAGGCCCTGGGCCTGGACAGAGATGGGAGGTGAGGAGGCCCTCGAGGATGGAAGGGTGGAAGAGCCCAGGGAGTCAGCCCTTGGGCAGCCATCCCCCCCCCCCCCCCCAGGAGGGAGAGAGGAGAGCCGGCGACACCGAATGTGATAGCAGCCGGCCCAGGAGGAGAAAGGGGGCAGGAGAGTGCCCGGCCGGAGCGGCAGCGTGTGTGGGAGTGCCGCAGCTCCGGGACAGACAGAGACTGAAAGTTTTAACCCCTTTCTTTCATGATTGGGGCCTTGCAAAAATGCTAATCCTCCTCGAAGCTGAATAAGAAGGGAGATAAGAGATGAGATGAGACAAGGACCTGGCCCGAAGAACGTGGAGATGATTGAATGGGGAGAGATGATTTGGAGTGGCCTTTTGGCTGGACTTTTCTTGTGGCCATGGACTCAGTTTGTTCCTGTGACACAGAGACTGCACTTAGGGGGAAGCAGTGGCTCAGAACCAGGAGGGTTCATCGTGAGGACCCCCCGGCCCCAGGGGGTTGGAAAAATATGGGGGGGACAGATGTCCCAAAGCAGAGACTGTGCCTTTTTGGAGTGAGACAAGGCATCCTTGAAAGACAACCCTAAAAGCAGCTCTGGCCATGCACGGTGGTGAGAGCACTGGGCATGGAAGGAAGATGTCACAAGCGGCAAAAGGACTTTTTTCCAGGCGGTGCCGAAGTGACAGGGAAGCACACGAGGTTTCAGTGTGTTTCCAGGGGAAGCCTATGGAACAAGAAGGACTCCTCTCCTCTTCATGAACTGAAGTTTGAGTATACTAAAGTGTGGTGCCAGGCTGGGCAGTTGGTGATTTGGGAGAATGTATCGGATTGGGAAAGTCAGGTAGTGGGGAGGAGGAAAGTGGTTTTTGTAAGGTTTTCAATTTTTTTTTCTTTTCCTTATAGTTTTTCCCTATTCTCCTGTAGTTTAGGTAATAAAGTGTTCTTTATGTTTAAGGTGGAGCCTGTTTTGCTTATTCCTGGTCACATCTCACAGCAGACACCAGGGTGAGGGCATTTTCATGGGGGCACTGGCTCTGTGCCAGGCTCAAACCATGACAGAGGGCACGAGACAGCCGGTCCTGTCCCGCTGGGTCCCAGCAGTGCCTCGCAGCAGCCCTGCAGCCACGTCAGGATGCTGGGCAAGAGAGGCCCTGGAAGCTGAGGCAGCTGATTTGAAGCTTTTGCAGATAAACCCAGGGGATGGCCAGCGGTGTTCCCTCAGGATACAGCAGTCCTGAGGGGCCTCCCCAGAGCTGCCTGATGCCGCCCACTCCGTGTGGCACCAGCTGCTTTCCTGTGGAATGTTCTACCTCCCCCAGGAGTGAAGAGGGAGCTGGAGAAAGAGCTTGCCAGGCTGCTCTGGATCCTTTCCCAGCAGCCCTGCTTGAGTGGAGCAGTCCGAGCTGAGCGCAGATGTGCCAATGGAACAGCCGTGCACGGGAAGGCTCGCTGGCAAGGATGATCCCGGAGCCACAGGCCTGGCAGCCTGGCTTTGCTGCCAGGGAAGGCCTTGGAGCAGACCCTCCTGGGTGCCATCCCACGGCACGTGCAGGGAACCAGGGGCTCTGCTGGAGGCTGGGAAATCTCTGCGGAGGGACGGGCACAGCTGGAGCTCCTGGCGGGGTGTTGGGGGCTTCTGTGGGGATGTTTGGGGGTGGGTGTTGGGGGGCGTGTTGGGGAAGGAGTTATCTGGAAGGTGAGAGTCTGGGCTGGAATCTGAGTCAGTTTGAAGGCAGCATCTGTGCTTTGGCACAGCTTTGGTTATGGAGGGCAGAAGGAATATCTGTGACTATTTCTTTTACTGGTCCTGTTTCCCCTGCAGGGAACAAGAGGGGAGAGCTGTACTTTATTGGCCACTTAGATATCTGTACTGGGGGAGGATCAGCCCTTTTGCCATCTACTCATTTGTTTGGGTTACTGTTGTAACACTGAGTGGACGTTCATTCCTTGAGAGCTTTTATTCCTGAAGAGAATTAGGAGATTACACTCTCTTCATCGAAAACCATTTGTAAACTAAAGAATGGCCTTCTTTTTGGCTCTGTGCAGTGTCATGTTTTGTAAAGGGACATTCAATGGATGATAAGGCAAATGAGTTGCTGCTTCAGACTGGGACGCAAACTTGTAGACCAGTCATATTCTCACACCATCCCCATAAATGTGGGAAGTTTGCAAATTTTGGAAGTCCTTGAGCTGAGCAATGGGAAGTTAAGCTTTCCTGAAGTGAGGATTTCTTTATGCCAGGTTCTTCTGTGCCTTCAAGGCAAAGATGTTTTTGTGATGCAGGAAATTACTTCAATGAGAAAATCATTCCAGCATGGAGGAAGAGCTTCTGACAGAGACCAAGTGTTGCCAGCAGTTGCTGCAGGTGCTCCTGCCATCAGCCCCCAGTGCACGTGGGCTTTGGCTCCCTGTGGCACAGAAGCCCCCCGGGGGCACAGGTCTCTGGGGCAGGAGACGGGCACCAGCGCTGCCAGGGCTCGGGGGGTGGCAGCTCTGCTTGGGCAGGGACTGTGCCCCAGCTGCTGATGGCAGCGGAACCCGGGCCCCAGGGCTCAGAGCAGCATTGGTGCCCGGGCCCACACATTCCTTGTGCGAGTCACACCCGCGGGATTAGGATGGCCACGGGCCGGGACGTGTCCCAAGGAGCCTGTGCCAGCGTCCCTGGAAGGGCCCGTGCCCTTCCCAGCGCGGCTGCGTCGGCAGCCCTGGGGGCTCCTTCTGCTGCCCTGAGCCCGCAGAGCAGGGCAGCGTTTGCTGATGCTCTGAGCCCTTCCTAAAGATCCTGTGGGGCTGCCTTGGACACCTGGGGCCAGGCATTGCTTCCAGCCTGGGCCACTTTGGCTGGGCTGGGGGCGGCCCCAGGGCAGGCGGCAGTGTGTGCAAGGGCCCTTGGTGACACGGTGCAGCACGGTCATTGTGACATGGAATGGGACCGGATGTCCTTTGTGACACGTGGTGACATAGGAGGTGGCGGTGACAGGAGCAGGCCACAGTGCTTGGAGCAGGCGACGGGACAGGACAGGACAGAGCGGTGCCGTGAGGAGCCCCCGCACAGCGCGCTCGTTCGTGTCCCACCCGGAGCTTTTCTGAGGCGTTGTTCCTACAGGTGACCTCGTGGCCAGACCGTGGGCCCTGGTGGCCCGTGGCCTCCCCGAGGATTTTGTTTTCCAGGCGCCTTTGAGGCCAGACTGAGGGACTTGGTGACTCGGAGCTTTGCCGAGACATCTCCTGTCCCTGCAGCCAGAGCCCTCAATGCAAAACCGTCGATCTGGTGACCACCATAGTTTATGAGGAGTCTCCTGTCCTTGTGACAGGAGCCCTCAAGACCAGGGTGCAGGACTTGCTGTCCTGCAGCCTTTCTGAGGCTTCTTTGTCTCAGGTGCCTTCAAGGCACAACTGCACAACTTGTTGACTTTGAGCTTTCTTGAGGCATCTCTCTTTAAGGTGCCCTCGAGGCCAGACTGACATGGCGGGCAGATTCCGCAGCCTGTTCAAAGTGTTCAGGGGGAAAGAAAAGAGAGACCCTGGAGCTGCCCCAGCACAAGAGCCTGAAAAACCAGAGCAGTTTCATACGCTGCAGGATGGTGAGCAGAAGACCTGGGGCACAGGGCTGATGGCTGCAGCCAGCTTGGCCCCATCCCATCCCATCCCATCCCATCCCATCCCATCCCATCCCATCCCATCCCATCCCATCCCATTCCATCCCATCCCCTGGGCACATGCCCATGGACAGGATGGAACAGGGGCAGGGCAGACACCCCGCAGTGGCCGTGCTCCATCCCCTGGGCCATCCCGGGGCTCTCCCTGCCTGGGCAGCGCAGGGCTGGGCTGTGCTCTCCGGCCTCTCCTGCAGCCCCTCAGCTCTGGCTGCGCTCGCTCTTTGCCAGATGCAGCCCTGGACAAGACACAAGAGCAGGAACCCGGCCGTGGCCGCTTGCGCAAAACCCTGAAGGTACCTGCAGCCACCCCCACCTGGGCTGGGCCTGCTGTCCCTGCTCAGCCCAGCACCCCGCTTGGAGCATGCCATGGAGCATCCCTGGTTTCCATGTCCTATGTTCTCCTGCAGAGGTTCCGGAAATTCCTGCGCATTCGGCGCACAAAGACCAGCACTGCAGCATCTGAGGGCACAGCCGAGCCTGACTCAGGGCTTACCGAGCTCCAGGCAGAGCCCGATGTCAGCCCAGATTCGGCTGAGTGCTCACAGGACTCTGAGGCTGCAATGGATGAGGACAGGACAAAGGCGGACAAGGAAGTGACTGAGGATGTGCCCATCACTGGAGAGATTCAGGACATCACAAATACTGACATCAAACCATGTTCAGATGAATACACACAAGACACTGACGATGCAATGAACGAGAACAGGACCAAGCTGGACACAGCAGTGACTGAGGATGTGGCCGTCACAAACACCAACAGCAGAAACACTGAGGACATCTCAAATACTGGCGCTTCGCCCGCTCCCACTCTCAGTGAGGAACTAAGACAGGACTATTTCAAGGACCCTTCTGTTTCTCCTCAGCAGCAGGTAAGTAGCCTGGGGCCAGTCCTGGAGGCCTTCGAGGATCATGTGTCCCCTCAAGCCATGGTCACTGGGCCCCCTCAGCCTTTGAGGCCAGCACAGTGTTGTGGGAAGAGAAGCAGTTCCTGGGGGAACCTGGGGAAGTTGCTGCCTTGGACAGCACTCAAAATCTCCCCCATGCCTCCTCCAGGTGCCAGCCATTGTAAGGAGCATTCACCAGAGTCTACTGTCCCATGTCACTCTGGATACCAGGCTGCAAATTCTGAGGCTGGCTGAAGAACACCCTGATGATGTGGTGCTGACCCTCCTGCGCTGTGCCCCAACGTGTGACAGGTACGGGGCCCACGTGCCTGCACAGCTCAGGGCCCACCAGCCTTTAGGGCCCATGGCCCTGCACAGCCTGTGCTATGGGCTCTGCCAGACAGGCACAGAGGTGCAGGACCCTGGGGCCCCTCTGTTTCCAAGCCTGCTGCCAATGCTCCCTCCCTGCCCCTCAGGGCACCGGGGCTCTGTCACCTGGGCCCCCACAGCTGCACAGGGCATGGTCCTGGGACTGAGATGCCCCTGACACAGAGCTCTGATCCCACAGAGCTGCTAGCATGATTTGGAGAACCATAGGATCACTGGCACAAGCTGTGGAAAAAGTGATGCCAACACTGCTCTGCGTGATGGAGGATTGGCCACTGCACAGCGCATGCACCTCTGATGGGGACGACAGGGACGTTTTTGCCCTGGCTGTGAGTTTCTGGATTTGGACTCTGCTTGCCCCTCGGTCACCCCACCAGCAGCTCTCCATCCTCTCCATGCCTCAGGCGCTGGGCTGAACCCTGGGCTAGGGGCAGGCTCAGGGGGCACCAGGCCCGCTGCTCCTCCTGCATCTGCCCTTGGGCCCTGTCCCACGGACACCTCGGCACTGAGCGCTGTTGTCTTGGGCTGCTTCTTTTGCAGGCAACTCTGGTGATCTGGGTGATTGCCCAGGTGCCCGAGTGCCACCAGGCCATGATGCTTTATTCCTCCCGCCTGTTTGTGGCTCTGCTTTTCCATGTTGTCATCACCACACAGCAGATGCCACCAGTGGAGGCTGGTCACTTCTGGAAAGCATGCCAGGAGGAACACCGCCTTCCCAGCAAGCCCAACAGGTCCTAGTCCTCCTGTCCTTCCCATACCCTTGTGGCCAGGGCCAGCACTCCCAGTGTGACCTGGGCTTTGCTCTGCACACAGGTTTACAGTGCAGGCCATAAAGGCTCTGCTCTGCCGACTGCACTGCGACAATGAGGTGGTGGCTATGGAGCGCAAGTGTGGCTGGGACACGATGCTGTGTGCTCACACCCAGCACTATGCCGTGGGTCTGCTGGCCAGGTGAGACCCCCTTCTCCCCACTGCCCCCGGCATTTGTGCCCTGTGCCCCACTCAGTCCCTGTGGTCATGGGCCAGAGAGCCTCGTCACTGAGGGACAGCCAAGGAGACTGGAAAAGGCTGGGAAAGGAGGGTGCCCAGAAGGAGCCACCTCCCAGAGCACCCACATTCCCTCCAGGGATGCTGGGAAAAGACCAGAGCTCTCTGAGTCAGTCCTGGGAGAGGTTTGACCCCCACCTCAGGGTCTTGGTGCCTTTTTCCCCCTGCCAGGGAGATGCGCCGTCGCTTGGTCCCGTTGTGCTCTGGCATCGCAATCCACTTGCTCCGGCAGCTCAGCAGGGAGGACCCATACAGGAATCTGCCCTTCCTGGCATTCCTTGTGGAGGTGAGCTTGCTTCCAGCGTTGCCTGGCTGAGCTGCCTCCCAGCTCTCTGCCCTCTCACAGCCACAGCTGCCTGGGACGGTGCCCATGCCCTGTGCTGCTGCCTGGGCCCAGCCCTGTGCGCTCCTGGGCTCCTGCTGGCCGGCTCCCCTGTCACTGTCCTGTGCCTTTCAGGTCCTCCAGTGCCTGGACTTGAGTGAATGTGGTGACAGTGTCCTGAAGGTCTTGGCAAGGCACCTGCACAGCGAGTGCAGGGAACGGTGTCGCCTGGCGCTCAGAGGCCTCGTGGTGGTCAGCAAGAATCCCTTACTGGTGAGAAGGGGCAGCGGCTGAAGCTGCGCTGTTAAAGGAGCCCCATGGGCGTGCAGGGCTTCAGGAGCTGAGGCAGCTGCTCCCAGCTCTCCTGCCTCACCTGCCCCAGTGCTTTGGGGCAGGCCTTTGGCCTGTGGGCCCTGCAGCAGCAGGGTGGCCTTGCAGTGCCAGGGCGGTGTTGGCGGTGCAGCCGTCCATGGCTTCCCAGCACAGCCTTGTGTTCCCCACAGGCCAGGAGAATGTGCATCCTGTCTCCAAGCCTTCTGGAGCTGCTGGGTGATGCAGAGGGAGAGATGGTCAGCACAACCCTCCATGCTTTTACCAATGTGCTCCAGCACAAAGACATCCTGGTATCCAGCACCACTGCCCCAAAGCTGGCTGAGGCACTCCTGCTGCTCTTCGAGCATGTAAGCTTCTGCATCCTGAGCCACAGGCATTGGGTGCTTCCCAGAAACTTGGTGCCCTCTGGATATTCAGGCCTTTGCCCAGGTGGGACTGGAATGGTTGATGTAGGTCTTTTTGTTTCCTCTAGGACAACAGCCATGTGCAGGTGCTCTCCATTCACCTCTTCTGCAAGGTGGTGGAATTGGTAGTGGATGAGGGAAAAAAGCCCCTGAAGACAATTGTGAGCAAGAGCCTGTATATACTTTTACTTTACTGTCACGATAAGAACTCGGACGTGGCAAAGGTGAGATTTTCTGTGATGCTGGTGCATCTCTGGGAGGGGGCATGGCTGCGTCGTGCCCTGGTGTCTCGCAGGCTGACACCGCATCCAGGCCTGGGCACAGAGATGTGGGTCCGGTGCCCTGGGCTGTGGGGCCATCTCTGGGTCCCTGCTGCTCTCCAGGCCTCTCGGGAAACGCTGATTCGTGTGGCCGAGTTCCTGAAGAGGAGGAGGCTCGTACACCTGTTGAAGAAGCAGCCACCGATGAATGTCGAGGAGTGCCTGGTAAGGAGGGCCTGAAGCCCCAGGCTCAGCCCGGAGAAGGCCCCTGAGGGCGGTGCTCAGTGTGCGGGCTGGCAGCTGTGCCCCTGCCCGCTGCTGCAGCCAGAGGCCGCGCGGGCTCTTCTCCAGGCTCCCGTGGGCCCGAGCCGGGTGCCCATGGAGCCCCGGCCCAGCGGGGCTGGGGGCCGCCACCGCGGCTCCCCGGGCAGCAGCCGGCCCTCTGCCCCCTGCCCTCGGGAGCCCTTGGCCAGCGGCTGCTGGCTGCGCCTCACGGCTGTGCGGCCAGGGGAGGCCGGGGCTGGGCGCAGGCAGCGCCCGGCCCAGGGGCTGAGCCCGCGCCAACCCTTCCCTCCTGCCGCTCTCTGTAGCTGGCAGAGGACAGGAGCCGAGCGCCCGAGCACCTGCGCCGGGCCCTGCGCTACCTTCAGAGCGCACAGGAGCCCCTGCGAGAGGCGGCGGACACGTTCATGGGTGAGCCCCGAGCCCCGGCTCCCACCCCGGCCCGGCCCGCCACAGCTCGGCCCCAGCCCCGCCTGCTGCCCCGGCAGCGTCAGCCGGGCCCGGGGCCGTGGAGCCCCGCCTGGCCTGGGCGTTGCTGCCGCCCTCTGGCAGCCGTGCCCTGGGGCGGCAGCGTGCGGCAAGGGCCGGGCTGAGCCCTGCCGGGCCAGCAGCCCCTGTGGCCCCAGCGCCGGCAGCGCCGCTGGCACGGAGCTGTGCCGCTGGGGCCATGACAGGCTCTGTGCTCACAGGCATGGCCGGGCGGTGCCTCAGGAGGCAGCAGCAAGAGCTCCGGCTGATCTGGACAGGTGAGTGAGGGCAGCGGGCTGACGGCATGGGCTGACGGGGGTCCTGCAAGCGCAGCCCCGGCTTTGCAGGGCTCTGCTCTCTGTGCCGACGAGGGCTGATGTGGGCACAGCACACAGAGATTTCAGGGACACGTAGGGGAGTCATGGCCAGTGCCTCCCAGCTGATTCCAAAGTGTCCTACTCCCTTCTGGGTGCGATGGCCCTGCCCAGAAAGTCTTGTAGGATTCCCTCAGACCCGGGCTGTTGCCAGGGCTCTGTTCCTCTCTCTTTCAGCCCTACAAGCCCGGAGGCAACGTGCCAGCCCATCCTGCCGTGACCTGGAAAATGAAGCCGAGTTTCCCCAAAGAGCTGAAGAACTGGGGACGTCTTCTGGATCCAGTCAACCAGTGCCCCAAGAAGAGCACCAGGAGACACCCAAGAGGACACTGCCTCCCAGCACTGCTGGAAGTCCTGGCACAGCTGATGCTGGGCAGAGTTCTTGTGGCTTCAGCCCTCTCCCTGCCTGTTGACTGCCCCGTCCCTCCAGGCCTCAGTCAATGCCCATTCCCATTTTTTCCCTCCACTCTCCCTCCGTGTAGATTGCTCCCTCCCTCCTGGCCTCATATCTGTCCATCCCCATTTTTTCCCTCCACTCTCCCTCCCTATAGGTGGCTCCCTCTCTCCAGCCCTCAGATTCTCTATCCCCATTTTTTCCCTCCACTCTCCCTCCCTATAGGTAGCTCCCTCTCTCCAGCCCTCAGACTCTCCATCCCCATTTTTTCCCTCCACTATTCCTCCCTTTAGATAGCTCTGCCCCGCCGGCCCTCAGGCTGTCCATCACCTTTTTTTCCCTCCACTCTCCCTCCCTGTTGAGAGCTCCCTCCCTCCAGTCCTCAGACCCTCCCCATTAGCTTTTTTCCCTCCCAGCTCATCCCTTTGCTTCGCCTTTCATTAATAAACAGTTTGGCATCTTCACTTTCCCTGCATCTCTGTGGAGCTGAAGTAAATCTGGGGCCCTGGGACACACAGGCCCTGCTGCCGTTCTCTGCCACGCCGTGTTTTGTGCACGGACCCAGAGGAACGAGGGCAGGTCAGGCTGGAAAGGTCCCTGTGCTGAAGGTGCAGTTCCACAGCACTGTGCCGTTACACATCTTGTGAGCACCCTGGAGCCCCTGGATTTTGGGAAAGCCAACCTGAGTATGCTCTGAGCCCAGCTGAGAGGGATTCCATGGCAAGCATCCGTGGAGGGCAAAGGAACTTGGAATGCTGGAAGCTTTCAAGAACAGCTTCCTGAAAGCACAGCAGTGCTCCATCCCTGCACAGGATGAGGAAGAGGGCAGAAGCAGAGAGCATCCTGCCTTAGCAGGGAGCTCTGGGTGTGCCTAAGGGCAAATGAAGCAGCAGCACGGTGCCCGAGACTCGGACACGCGGCCATGCCGGTGCCCGGAGCGCTGTCAGGCAGTGCCAGGATCCCGGCTGTGCTTCTGCTCCCCACAAGTGAGGAATGGCAGCCCCAGGCTCAGAGCCAGTCAGAAAGCCAAGCAAGGGAGAGCAGAGGGAGGGCACCCTGCCAGTCTCTCTTGGGCATGGCCACAAAACAGCCCCTGCTGCTTCTTGCTCCGCCTGCTTTTGGGCTGTGCTGGTGGCAGAGCCAGCCAGGTTGGGCTCTGTGCTCCAAAGCCTGTTGGGAGCGGGCATGAAAAGCTCTGTGTGCACAGCAGAGAGACCTGGAAGGTGCTGGCAAGAGCATACTGCAGGAAGAGGGCATTTCTTAAGGCTGTGTTGGTGTTCCCCAGGAAAGCCACACATCTGGGGAAACACCTTTGGAGGAAAGGGGCTTGCTTCTCAAGGAAAGTGCTTGCCAGGGAGCTCCCAGTGAGGCAGGTGCGAGTGTCACCCTTTGGCTCTCTGTGCTCCTTTCAGTGCTTGAGGCCCATTGCACGTGGCAGAGGGGCATGGAGAAGGCAGTGAGGAGAAGGTTTGGCATCTGCCTGGACCTGTGCAAACCAAGCCAAGCACCTGCAGCAGGGTGTGTTACACTCTTTGGACTGAGGGTGAGCAGGAGCATCTCTGTCCAGCCATGAGCCCCAAAGGTCTCTGTGAGAGCTGTGAATTAAAAGGCCTTTACACGCATACTTTTCACATCTTTCCTCTCTGCTGTGTTTCAACTCTTGGCCATATGCATTGTCTCCTGCTTGGTGGGAGCTGCTGTGGCCCAGGGCCAGCACAGAGCAGCTGGGACGTGTGGGCCAGGCAGCGTGAAGAGCCTTGGCTGACCTTGGTGTGTCCCTGGCCTCAGAAAAGGCCTCCCAAGGTGTCCTGCTCGTTGGCTCTCCCTGTGCATCTTGGAGAGAACAAGGTAGGCATTTCTGGCAGCTGGGCATCAGCCGGCCTTAACTTGGGGGCGTGTGGTGGAGCGAGCCCAGCTGAGATAGCCTGAGAGCAGCCCAGTGCTCCGTGCTCCTCTCTGCTGACACGTGAGCGTTTCTCTGCTTTCGGGATGGACCTGGCTGTGTCAGGGCTGCTACGAGGGCACGAGACAGCCGGTCCTGTCCCGCTGGGTCCCAGCAGTGCCTCGCAACAGCCCTGCAGCCACGTCAGGATGCTGGCCAAGAGAGGCCCTGGAAGCTGAGGCAGCTGATTTGAAGCTTTTGCAGATAAACCCAGGGGATGGCCAGCGGTGTTCCCTCAGGATACAGCAGTCCTGAGGGGCCTCCCCAGAGCTGCCTGATGCCGCCCACTCCGTTTGGCACCAGCTGCTTTCCTGTGGAATGTTCTACCTCCCCCAGGAGTGAAGAGGGAGCTGGAGAAAGAGCTTGCCAGGCTGCTCTGGATCCTTTCCCAGCAGCCCTGCTTGAGTGGAGCAGTCCGAGCTGAGCGCAGATGTGCCAATGGAACAGCCGTGCACGGGAAGGCTCGCTGGGAAGGATGATCCAGGAACCACAGGCCGGGCAGCCTGGCTTTGCTGCCAGGGAAGGCCTTGGAGCAGACCCTCCTGGGTGCCATCCCACGGCACGTGCAGGGAACCAGGGGCTCTGCTGGAGGCTGGGAAATCTCTGCGGAGGGACGGGCACAGCTGGGGCTCCTGGCGGGGTGTTGGGGGCTTCTGTGGGGATGTTTGGGGGTGGGTGTTGGGGGGCGTGTTGGGGAAGGAGTTATCTGGAAGGTGAGAGTCTGGGCTGGAATCTGAGTCAGTCTGAAGGCAGCATCTGTGCTTTGGCAAAGCTTTGGTTATGGAGGGCAGAAGGAATATCTGTGACTATTTCTTTCACTGGTCCTGTTTCCCCTGCAGGGAACAAGAGGGGAGAGCTGTACTTTATTGGCCACTTAGATATCTGTACTGGGGGAGGATCAGCCCTTTTGCCATCTACTCATTTGTTTGGGTTACTGTTGTAACACTGAGTGGACTTTCATTCCTTGAGAGCTTTTATTCCTGAAGAGAATTAGGAGATTACAATCCCTTCATCGAAAACCATTTGCAAACTAAAGAACGGCCTTATTTTTGGCTCTGTGCAGTGTCATGTTTTGTAAAGTGACATTCAATGGATGATAAGGCAAATGAGTTGCTGCTTCAGACTGGGACGCAAACTTGTAGACCAGTCATATTCTCACACCATCCCCATAAATGTGGGAAGTTTGCAAATTTTGGAAGTCCTTGAGCTGAGCAATGGGAAGTTAGGCTTTCCTGAAGTGAGGATTTCTTTATGCCAGGTTCTTCTGTGCCTTCGAGGCAAAGATGTTTTTGTGGTGCAGCAAATTACTTCAATGAGAAAATCATTCCAGCATGGAGGAAGAGCTTCTGACAGAGACCAAGTGTTGCCAGCAGTTGCTGCAGGTGCTCCTGCCATCAGCCCCCAGTGCACGTGGGCTTTGGCTCCCTGTGGCACAGAAGCCCCCCGGGGGCACAGGTCTCTGGGGCAGGAGACGGGCACCAGCGCTGCCAGGGCTCGGGGGGTGGCAGCTCTGCTTGGGCAGGGACTGTGCCCCAGCTGCTGATGGCAGCGGAACCCGGGCCCCAGGGCTCAGAGCAGCATTGGTGCCCGGGCCCACACGTTCCTTGTGCGAGTCACACCCGCAGGATTAGGATGGCCACGGGCCGGGACGTGTCCCAAGGAGGCCGTGCCAGCTTCCCTGCAAGGCCCCGTGCCCTTCCCAGCGCGGCTGCGTCGGCAGCCCTGGGGGCTCCTTCTGCTGCCCTGAGCCCGCAGAGCAGGGCAGCGTTTGCTGATGCTCTGAGCCCTTCCTAAAGATCCTGTGGGGCTGCCTTGGACACCTGGGGCCAGGCATTGCTTCCAGCCTGGGCCACTTTGGCTGGGCTGGGGGCGGCCCCAGGGCAGGCGGCAGTGTGTGCAAGGGCCCTTGGTGACACGGTGCAGCACGGTCACCGTGGCATGGAATGGGACAGGATGTCCTTTGTGACACGTGGTGACATAGGAGCTGGCAGTGACAAGATGAGGCCACAGTGCTCAGAGCACACGACAGGCAGAGCGGTGCTGTGAGGAGCTCCCGCACAACGCGCTCGTTCATTGCTGACCTGGAGTTTTTCCTTGACCTTTCTGCTGCAGGTGACCTCGAGTCCAGACCACAGGACTCGGTGGCCCGTGGCCTTTTCTGGACTTTTCTTTTGCAGGACACCTCAAGGGCAGACCGCGGGACTTGGTGACTCGGAACTGTTCCGAGGGGACTGCCATCCTTGCGGCCAGTGTCCTCGAGGCCAGACCACTGGACTTGTCTACTCTGTGCTCTTCCAAGGCCTCTCTCTTGCAGGTGCCATTGACGGCAGATTTTGGGAGAATGGCAGAGAAACGCCAAGGCCTGTTCAATAAGAAGAAGAACAAAGATTCTTTAGCTGCCCCAGCAAAGCAGCGTAACGCGTCACCAAAGGTCCAGGCAGTGAAGGAGAGTGAGTGACAGAGCTGGGTCACAGGGCTGATAGCTGCAGCCAGCTTGGCCCCATCCCATCCCATCCCATCCCATCCCCTGGGCACATGCCCATGGACAGGATGGAACAGGGGCAGGGCAGACACCCCGCAGTGGCCGTGCTCCATCCCCTGGGCCATCCCGGGGCTCTCCCTGCCTGGGCAGCGCAGGGCTGGGCTGTGCTCTCCGGCCTCTCCCGCAGCCCCTCAGCTCTGTCTGTGCTCGCTCTTTGCCAAATGCAGAGAAGAAGAAGGACACCGCTGGTGGTGGCTTCAGCAACTCACTGAAGGTACCTGCAGCCATCCCCACCTGCGCTGGGCCTGCTGTCCCTGCTCAGCTGAGCACTGTGTTTGGAGCACTCCATGGAATGTCCCTCTCTTCCCTGCTCTTCTGCAGAAGTTCTTTGCATGTGGATGTGGAAAGAAAGAAAAGGAGGATCCGGACAAATACAGGCCGCTTGATTGTACCACAGTTTCAATTGAATGCGCGGAATGGAGTAATTACATACTGAAGGCTGACCAGGTAACAAATGAGGCCAATTCAGATACCTGAGTGACTGAGGTCATAAAAATAATGGATACTACCCCCACGTTAACTACCATTTATGCTGACAATTTATTATTCATTGATATTCATGTTTTATTATCAGAAGTAATAAGCAGCCATTGCCCCTGGCTGGAGGCCTTCCAGGGTCATGCGGCCATCAATCCATGTCAGCCTGCCTGCCTCAGCCTTTGAGGCCAGCACAGTGTGGGGGCAAGGGAAGCACTTCTCTGGGGAAAATGGGGAATCTCCTCCCTCAGGAAGCACTCCCAATTTTCCTCACATCTCTTCCAGGTGCCAGAAATGGTGAGGATTATGCACCAGAGACTTGCATCCCCTGAGACTGCCGATGTCAGGCTATTCATGAACATTCTGAGGCTGGCTGAAGAACACCCTGCTGGTGTGGTGCTGACCCTCCTGCGCTGTGCCCCAACATGTGACAGGTACGGGGCCCACGTGCCTGCACAGCTCAGGGCCCACCAGCCTTTAGGGCCCATGGCCCTGCACAGCCTGTGCTATGGGCTCTGCCAGACAGGCACAGAGGTGCAGGACCCTGGGGCCCCTCTGTTTGCCAAGCCTGCTGCCAATGCTCCCTCCCTGCCCCTCAGGGCACCGGGGCTCTGTCACCTGGGCCCCCACAGCTGCACAGGGCATGGTCCTGGGACTGAGATGCCCCTGACACAGAGCTCTGATCCCACAGAGCTGCTACAATCATGTGGAGAACTATAGGCTCGTCAAGTCCCACAGTGGAGAAGGTGCTGCCAACACTGATCTGTGTGATGGAGGATTGGCCTGTGCACAGCATGTTCACCTCTGATGGGGATGACACAAATGTCTTTGCCCTGGCTGTGAGTTTCTGGATCTGGGCTCTGCTTGCCCCTCGGTCACCCCACCAGCAGCTCTCCATCCTCTCCGTGCCTCAGGCGCTGGGCTGAACCCTGGGCTAGGGGCAGGCTCAGGGGGCACCAGGCCCGCTGCTCCTCCTGCATCTGCCCTTGGGCCCTGTCCCACGGACACCTCGGCACTGAGCGCTGTTGTCTTGGGCTGCTTCTTTTGCAGGCAACTCTGGTGATCTGGGTGATTATCCAGGTGCCCAAGTGCCACGAGGCAATGCACAAGTATGCCCCCCACCTTCTCGTGACTCTGATAGTTCAAATTTGTGACAGCACCGCACATGCTTCTGAGGAGGTTGACACCTTTTGGAAGAAATGCCAGGAAGAACACCACCTTAACATAAACACCAGCAGGTTCTCCATCCCACTTCTCCCATCCCTCCCATGTCCCCAGGGCAGGAGCCAGGCATCACAGTATGACCTGGGCTTTGCTCTGCATACAGTTTTGCAGTGCAGACTATGAAGGCTCTGCTCTGCCGACTGCGCTGTGAAAACGTGGTCATGCAAATGGCACGCAAGCATGGCTGGGACACGATGCTCTGTGCTCACACCCAGCACTATGCTGTGGGTCTGCTGGCCAGGTGAGACCCCCTTCTCCCCACTGCCCCCGGCATTTGTGCCCTGTGCCCCACACAGTCCCTGTGGTCATGGGCCAGAGAGCCTTGCCACTGAGGGACAGCCAAGGAGACTGGAAAAGGCTGGGAGAGGAAGGTTCCCACAAGGAGCTACCTCTCAGAGGGCCCACATCCCCTCCAAGGTGGTGGGGAAAGATGGAATCCTTGTGAGCCACTTCTGGGAGATGTTTGACACCCATGCCTCAGAGTCTTGGTGCCCTTTTCCTCCTGCCAGGGAGATGCGCCGTGACGTGATCCCCCTGTGTTGTCGCACTGCCATCCACCTGCTTGGGCTGCTCAGCACGGATGGGCATCGCTGGGATCTGCCCTTCCTGGCATTCCTTGTGGAGGTGAGCCTGGTTCCAGCGCTGCCTGGCTGAGCTGCCTCCCAGCTCTCTGCCCTCTCACAGCCACAGCTGCCTGGGACGGTGCCCACGCCCTGTGCTGCTGCCTGGGCCCAGCCCTGTGCGCTTCTGGGCTCCTGCTGGCCGGCTCCCCTGTCACTGTCCTGTGCCTTTCAGGTCCTTGAGTACCTGGACTTGAGGGAATGCAGTGAGAGTGTCCTGGAGATGATGGCAAGGTACCTGCAGAGCGAGTGCAGGGAGCGGCGTCGACTGGCGCTCAGAGGCCTCGTGGTTCTCATCAGGGATCGCTTGCTGGTGAGAAGGGGCAGCGGCTGAAGCTGCGCTGTGGAAAGCAGCCCCATGGGCGTGCAGGGCTTCAGGAGCTGAGGCAGCTGCTCCCAGCTCTCCTGCCTCACCTGCCCCAGTGCTTTGGGGCAGGCCTTTGGCCTGTGGGCCCTGCAGCAGCAGGGTGGCCTTGCAGTGCCAGGGCGGTGTTGGCGGTGCAGCCGTCCATGGCTTCCCAGCACAGCCTTGTGTTCCCCACAGGCCAGGAGAATGTGCATCCTGTCTCAGCGGCTTGTGGATGTTCTGGCTGATGAAGATGCAGAGGTTGTCAGGATGTCCCTCTGTGTTTTCATGAATGTTCTCCAGTACAAGGATATCTTGGTAGCCAGCACTACTGCCCCAAGGCTAGCTGAGGCACTTGTACAACTCTTTGACCATGTAAGGCCCTGTGGCCCGAGCCATGGGACTGGCTGCTGGCCGGAAACTTTGTGCCCTGGGCATTTTTAGTCTTTTACTCAGGGGACCTTGAGAAATGTTGGTGAGGTCTTTTCTGCATCCTTTCCTCCAGGACAACAGCAATGTGCAGCTGCTCTCCATTCAGCTGTTTGAAAAGGTTATGGAATTAGTAGTGGATGAGGGAAAAAGGCCTCTGAAGAGAATCGCCAACCACAGCCTGCTTCCGCTCTTCATACACAGCCATGAGGAGAACCAGCGTGTGGCGAATGTGAGTTTTGTGTGATGCCGGTGGATCTCGGGGAGAGGGCTCGGCTGCCTCCTGCCCTGGCACCTCACAGGCTGCAGCCTCCTCCAGGCCTTGGCACAGGGATGTGGGTCCGGTGCCCTGGGCTGTGGGGCCATCTCTGGGTCTGCTGCTCTCCAGGCCTCTCAGAAAACGCTGCATTGTGCGGCCGGGTTCCTGAGGAGGAGGAAGCTCAAGCAGCTGGTGAAGAAGGGGCAGCTGTCAAAGTTCAGCAAATGCCTGGTAAGGAGGGCCTGAAGCCCCAGGCTCAGCCCGGAGAAGGCCCCTGAGGGCGGTGCTCAGTGTGCGGGCTGGCAGCTGTGCCCCTGCCCGCTGCTGCAGCCAGAGGCCGCGCGGGCTCTTCTCCAGGCTCCCGTGGGCCCCAGCCGGGTGCCCATGGAGCCCCGGCCCAGCGGGGCTGGGGGCCGGCACCGCGGCTCCCCGGGCAGCAGCCGGCCCTCTGCCCCCTGCCCTCGGGAGCCCTTGGCCAGCGGCTGCTGGCCGCGCCTCAGGGCTCTGCGGCCAGGGGAGGCCGGGGCAGGCAGCGCCCGGCCCAGGGGCTGAGCCCGCGCCAACCCTTCCCTCCTGCCGCTCTCTGCAGCTGGCAGAGGACAGAAGCCAAGCGGCCGAACACCTGTGCCGGGCCCTGCCCTACCTGGAGAACCCGCAGGAATCCGTACGTGAGGCGGCCATCAGGTTCATCGGTGAGTCCCGAGCCCGGGCTCCCTCCCCGGGCCGCCGCAGCTCGGCCCCAGCCCCGCCTGCTGCCCCGGCAGCGCTGCTGGCACGGAGCTGTGCCGCTGGGGCCGTGACAGGCTCTGTGTTCACAGGCATGGCTGGGCGGTGCCTGAAGGGACAGCCAGCGGAGCTTCACGTTCTCACTCAGGGTGAGTGAGGGCAGCGCGTTGACAGCGGGGACTGCCCGGGAGAGCTGCATTGCCCCGGCACGGAGCTGCAGTCCCTGTCCCGGCTGTGGCAGGCTTTGCTCCCTGTGTGGATGAAGGGTGGCTTGGGCAGAGCACAGGCCCATTTCAGGGATACTGGTGGGGGCATTCATGGCCAGAATCTTGCAAGGGTCAGCCTCTCTTGTGGCCGGTGTGAGAGCTGGGAGCAATGGGCTTAGCAGGACAATCTCCGGGTGTCCGTCTGGGCTCTGACCCTGGTAGTTCATCTGTCTTCCAGCCCTTGAAGCCATGAGCAAAGACGACAGTCCATCCTCCAGTAACCTGGAAGTCCAGGCAATTTTTGGACAAAGATCTTCAGAATTAAAGTCATCTCCTGGACTCAGAGATCCGGGGCGCCAAGAAGAGTACGAAGAGACTTTGAAGAGAGGACCACCATTCAGCGTCACTGGAGCTCCAGGCACAGCTGATGCTGGCTACAGCTGAGCCTGTGGGAGGCTTCCATAGCCACTGCCTTCTCCCTCCCTGTTGACAGTTCCCTCCCTTCAGCCCTTAGACGCTTCCCACCCCTTTATTTTTTTTTCCCCCATCTCATCCTTTCACGTTCCCTTCCATTAATAAACATTTTGGTTTTTCCCCGTCCCTGTTGACAGTTCCCTCCCTCCAGTCCTCAGACCCTCCCCACCCCTTTTTTTTTGCCCTCCATCTCATCCCTTCACTTTCCCTTCCATTAATAAACAGTTTGGTTTTCCCCCCTTACCTGCATCTCTGTGGAGCTGAAGTAAATCTGGGGCCCTGGGACACACAGGCCCTGCTGCCGTTCTCTGCCACGCCGTGTTTTGTGCACGGACACAGAGGAACGAGGGCAGGTCAGGCTGGAAAGGTCCCTGTGCTGAAGGTGCAGTTCCACAGCACTGTGCCGTTACACATCTTGTGAGCACCCTGGAGCCCCTGGATTTTGGGAAAGCCAACCTGAGTATGCTCTGAACCCAGCTGAGAGGGATTCCATGGCAAGCATCCGTGGAGGGCAAAGGAGCTTGGAATGCTGGAAGCCTTCAAGAATAGCTTCCTGAAAGCACAGCAGTGCTCCATCCCTGCACAGGATGAGGAAGAGGGCAGAAGCAGAGAGCATCCTGGCTTAGCAGGGAGCTCTGGGTGTGCCTAAGGGCAAATGAAGCAGCAGCACAGTGCCCGAGACTCGGACACGCGGCCGTGCTGGTGCCCTGTTTTGTGGAGAAACGAAGAAACTTCACAACTTGTAAAAGTTGTAAAGCCCGGTATGCTTTTATTACAACGCGCGCCGGACGCAAGCCTCCCCAAAAGGGCATGCGTACCCCTGAAGATTTCAGACCTCCTTTTATCCCCCTTCCAAATGCATATGCATACAGTTTCACAATAAGTTCATACATATTCATCTTGCATGACACTTAGCACCAGTTCTTCTTTATCAAAGGAATTTCTAGGTCGGGGCAAATTGACCTCGCGGTCTTTTCTGTTTTTCTTTCTCTGTCTCCTTGCTGTCTCGGCATGCGAATTTTCCTTCAGCTTTGGCTGTTTGACTTTTCACCGTTGTCAGACACTTCACCTAATTCAGGACGGATCCCTACTCTGTCTCATTCCCCCCTTTCCTAGGAAATAAGTAAATTCTTTTACTTAATGAAAACTCTCATGACAATAAGTGTCTTTTAATGCTTCACTGTGTACGTTTGATAAAGACGTTAGTACAGCCATTCGTTGTAGTATTCTCCAGTTCCAAATTAACAATGTAATAGATAATCCTAAGCTTATCCCAACTAATATTAGTAAAACTAGAATAGGGTGGCACAACTTATTAAAGATTGCATTTGCAGCTGGTGACCACCCAAAGATCACATCTCACCTGTGATGATCCATATTTTATTTTATTCTTTGTAGAACTCTGATTATCTCCTTTGTATCATGTTGGACAGTAATTAAGGTTTTCTTTCTACTTTCTTGGATTCCTTTCAAGACTTCTAATAGGTCTTGGTGCTTAATTAATTGCTTTACCAATGTAAGGTTCGCCCCAATAGGGGTAGGTGGCAGTCTGTGATACATTGTGTAACTGGCTGTAATCAGCTGGTGGGATGTTACTGGTACCAAATATGAAAAATCACACCCAATAATCTTAACAAAATTACAAACACAGAGATTAAAATGGTTTCTACTAAACAGAATAACATCATTGCTATCAATTTGTACAGCAGCACAAGCAGTTCTCAAACATACGCCCTTTTCCAGTACATACGAGTACAGTTTTCTGGTCAGTGACTGGATGAATTTCAAAGTGGCAAATACACTGTTCGGTGTCCAAACACATCCTGGGCATTAGCAGTATTGCTTTCACAAATGAATCTCATTTGTTCTCTAGTAATGCAGGATTCTAAGTTTACTGTCTGCCACTTTTCATTCATCTTTTCGTGCCCACACTCTATGTTCTGAAGGATAGAGTATTGTTTCTTCATGGTTTAATCTTAGGGCAATGATGGGATGGATAACATAAACAGTGGCATTACGTATGGTAAGCACAAAGGCAGTGGCCACATTAGAAACAGGATCATAGGTGAAATTCACCATAGTCCACCAGGATTGAAACTTCCTTTCAAAATCAATTGCATTATCTCACTCAATTTTCCGAATTTCAGCTGGAAAATTACCTTCACCCCTTTCCTATATGATCAGAGCTGCTGTTGCTTGTATCCATAACTGTGCTTGTATACAACTGAAAGCTAAAGACACATTATCTTGAACTATACTAAGTGCTTCTACTATCAATTTGTGGTCTTGGTCCCCGGCCTCTTCATACTTCTTTACTTTGGCAGTACTTTTGAAATCTGTCACTGGCTAGTTCCTAATGCCAAAAGAGATTACTGTAAAGGCTGCTTCAATTTTGTTAGGCTACCTGCTGCAGCAGCCAGTTTATTCATCAGTATTTCTGAATCAATTCCATTTAAAACTCCTAATCTTGTCCCTAATATGCCAGTTAGATGTTTGTTATGGGGAACAGGAACTGCTTTCTGTCCATGATCATCCCTCCCTGCCAGAGGGATGTGCTGGGCTCATACTACAAATTCAGACACACTTCACAAGTGTATCTGACAGAGGTTTAGGTCATACTTGAGGCAGATGTTTGTTCTGAAATGTAGAGACTTCAGGGAATCTAACCTCTCCCTCTCCCTCCCAATCCAAAGCACCTGATTTCTCAGATGTGTGGCAAGCAGGAATGTCTCTCCTGGTCTACAAAACCTCACCCACCTTGCCCCTAGCTAAGATCAAGCTGTGGACTGTGTTCAGGGCAGAAGATAATGGAGGGGAAATCTTGAGAGAAAAGCCTAAATTCATTGCAGTGCCTCAGAAGAAACTGGGATCAGGTTTCTGCTACTTGAAACACTCAGCACAAAAGGGATCCTCAAAATCCTACAGCCTGCTGCTGAGCTCTGAGAGGGTCTCTCTCTCTACTTCTTTTAAGCAGAATCCAACTGCCTCAGACTGGGACAATCACTGATCCAAATCTCAGTAGGAATGGGATAGCTATAAATAAGGAAAATCACCTTCCTTGCTTGGGTTAATTTACCACCTGCAGTTCAGCACCCTTTACCAGCCATTGCCTGGGGGTTCAGCCAACCAGCTTGGAAAATGACCTAAGGAAACTGATTTCTTGGTGTTCCTGGTTTTAGGCACCAGGAGAGCTGGCTCCTTCCTTTCTTGTTCTGCTCCTGAGATATGCCTGTTTTTGTGACCATGTTGTCTAGCCCTCAAAGGAAGTTTTTAGGAAGGAGGAGCAGGCTGGTTGGATTTTTGAGATGTTAATTTGCATTATCAACTCCACACGTTTGAGAGACCATTCTGGACTGAATAATAGCTGTTGTTCAGTCACATTCTTTACTACGTTAGGTTCAAGTTTGGAGTTTGGGTAGAGTCTGAACTAGTGTGGGGTGTATAAGGCCCCGTTGTGGTAAAAAGTGCAGTGTCCACTTTGAATTCAAGTGAAAGTCTGACAGTAACTCGAGCTTAAAGGCAGGTCACTTCTACAGGCTGTATCAGGGTGAAATTACACCAACAGTCTGATTCACTTAGGTTATCACAGACTTCCTGGTGTTCATATACACCAGGGGAGGTTCAGACACTAATTACATCTGGTCTCTCATAAGCCATCCTATTGATGACTAAGCACTTTACTTTGATTTCTTCTCCTCAGACTCCTTGAAGTGTTCACAGCTCCTGTTCTTGCTATTCTTACTCCTCACATACCTGATTCTCGTGGATTACTACAGTAGATATGTTTAAATCTTTTACCTCAGAAGGTTTTCCCATGGATCCAGTATACTGATTAAATGCCAGGGACCAAGGCCATTCAGCATTGCTTTGGGTAGAGGTACTCTCTAGTTCTAAAACTTCAGTTATAATTCCATACAAAACAATTCTGTACACTGAAGTATGAGCTACTCCCGACCACAATATACTCATTTTGCCCGAATAAGTTTTAGTCTCAGTTCATTGTCTCCTGGTGTCACTCCTGAAGGGGCTTCTGGGCCTTCTTCACCCGAGAGTGATGGATCCAGCATTCTGCTCCTTGATTTTGATTGCAGTGAAGGTGGTGAGAGGTACTTGCAGTGGTCTCTCCCACTATGGTTCCAAAGTCTTCTCTGTAAGAGACTTAACATATACATCGTCCCCAGGCTATCTAACTCCCTGCTCCGAGTTCCAGCCACAAGTTTCTCAATTTCTCTGAGCCGTTTGCTTAATGCCACCATGTAAGTGGACATTCTGGACATTCCCCTTGTATTCTATGGTCTTCTATAAGGCATTCCAAAAGGATTCAGCATTCCTTTAGCTCAAAAGGTTTAGTTTGAATTTGCAATAGTGCTAGTGGAAGAGCTTCTTTGTCCCAGTCTTATGATTTGCTGCTTAATCAAATGATTCATTCTCTCCACCTGACCACTTGATTGGGGGCGGTATGGGGTGTGAAGTTCCTAATTATGCCCAGATGGCTACTGATCTGTTGCACTATTTTGGAAATGAAAGGTGATTCTTTATCTGAGGATATTGTGGCTGGAACTCTGAAGCGTGGTATTATCTCTTGTAAAAATGATCTGGTCACCTCTTGAGCTTTGACAGTTCTGGTGGGGAATGTTTCTGGCCACCCTGAAAATGTATCTATTAATACCAGTAAATACTGATACCCCCCTTTCCTTGGGAGTTCTTAAAAGTTGATTTGCCGCTGCTGTACAGGCCCATGGCCTCTCCCAGTCTGACCGAGTTTTGGCCCGGGGGGATATTTTGAGGTTAGTCTGGAGGCAAGGATCACATTATCAGCTCACCTGAGTGATAGTGGCATATAAATTCCTGACAATGATACAACAATTCTTTCAATCAGATGTATGTTCTAGAAAGCCTGTGGGAATTACTACTTCAAAGTCAACACTTCATTTCAGTGCACTCTGTATCACTCGCAGCCTTGGTCATCTCGAGAAAGGAGCCACACTCTATAAAAGGCTTTAAGTAGTTAGGCCCTAGTGTGTTTTCTAGTGCCCTTCCTTCACTAGTAACCACGAAAATGGGAAGGGATTACTAGCTCTCTTTCAATGGTAGCCCACCCCTTGCAGTTGTACGTCTCTTTTGATTAGTATTATTGTATTATGGCTTACCTTCGAGGAAAATCTGTACCTCACCCTTTGCTGCTTTCTTTGCCTCTCCATCCGCCAGCTCATTTCTTTCCTCCAATTTTAAGCTCACTCTCTGGTGTGCCTTAATATGCCTTTTCAGGTAGCTGAACTGCTTCCAGCAGCTGGATTGTCTCTTCTTTCCCTGTGTGGTCAGCAGTCCCCTCTCGTTCCAGATGGCTCCATGTGCATGCACAACTCTGAATGCCTTTTGCTGTTTCTAAGGCATGGGTCCATGCATTTATCTCAGCATCCTGTGGAGAGGTACTTGTTGGTAAGGGTCCAGACTCTATTACCTCTCTGCAGGTAGTCACTGTGAATTTTGCAATGTCGCTTTCTTGTCAGTGAACCAGGTCTCTGCATCGTCCGGAGGAGTGTCCTTTAAGTCTGGGCGGCTGGAGTAGGTAGCTTCAATGGTCTCTAGGCAATCGTGGTGTACTGCTTCTCCTTGATTCCACTGAGAAAAGAAGCTGGGTTGACAATATTAGTCACCACTATCTCTACATCATCTTGCTCTACCATGATGGCCTGGTATTTCAGAAACCTCTCTGGTGAAAGCCAGTGGCCACCCTTTACTTCCAGTACTGTGGACACTGTGTGGGAGACTAGCACAGTCATTTTTGTCCCAGGGTAAACTTGTGTGCCTCTTGAATGTTCAGCACAACTGCTGCTACAGCTCTGAGGCAACCTGGCCATCCTTCGGCTGTTGCATCTAGTTGCTTAGAGAGGTAAGCAACTGCCCTCCGGTATGGACCCAAGACTTGAGCCAATATTCCAAGGGCAATTCCTTGCGTGGAAAAATAGAAAGAATGCTTTACTTACATCTGGAAGTTTCAAAGCTGGAGCCGACATGAGGGGGACTCTCTAGCTGGTGAAAGGCCCGTGTGGCGTCTCTTGTCCACTGGAGATCTCAGTTCCCATTGGCAATAAGAGCACAGAGGGGTCTGGCAAACAGTCCATAATTATGAACCCACAGCTGGCACTACTCTGCCATGCCTAAGAAGGTTTGGAGTTCTTTCGTTGTCTGGGGTTCAGGGTTTGGCATAGGGCTTCCCTGCCTTAAAGTCTGCTGCTCAGCACTCACTTCTTACTCCAGGTAGATTACCTTCTGTTTCACTACCTGTGCCTTTTTCTTTGAGACTCTGCGTCCTTGGAGTCCTAGGAAATTCAAAAGGCTTACCGTCCAGGCTTCTCTCGCTTCCCTCGTCTGAGTGGCTACTAGAAGATCGTCCATGTACTGCAACAGCCTCCTTTCCTCTTGTGGACCTTCCCGGGACTCTGGGTCTTTGCAAGCTGTTCTCCAATCGGAGTGGAGAATTTTGAAGCCTTCAGGCACATGGACTATGCGAGCTTGTGTTTGAATGCAAAAATGTTCTGGCTGGCTTCATGGATACAGAGGCAAAAGAAGGCATCTCTTAGGCCTAAAACAGTGAACCAGGTTAGCTCAGGTGTTAAACAAGGTTAGTAAGGTCTATGGATTTGCTACCACAGGGTACAAATTCTGTATTATCTTATTGACAGCCCTTAATCCAGTAATCCAGTACTATCAGTTATTGGACTGATTCCTTCCTTACCTTCCTTTTGAGGGTACTACTCAGTTCTCACTGGTTGTGTTCTTTCATTAAGCTTGATGGGGGAGCATCTTTCACTCTCCCTGGTGCAGCAGAGGCCCATACCCTTGAAAACACTTATTTACTTATTCTAATATCTCCTTACTAATGTCTTTCTTAATTTCAGTGTCTGTTAATATTAAGCCTAACATCTTTATATTATTTGCCTCCAGAGGAACGTTTCTCATTTGAGAATGTTTAGCAAATTGAGCGAATTGTACAAAAGCTTTTAGGTACACATAGTACACATGTTACTTTAAAGGTTTGCAAAAGCATGCCTTCTCAGACTGGCCAGTTGTTCATTCCCCACACTACAACATAAACATTCTCCACAGGTACTAAAGCTTTATTTAAAACTGAACACATGACCCTTGTGCCGACAAAAATTCTTCCCTTTTGGGCAGGTCACCTTTACCCCTCCTCCCTTACCTTGGGAGGAAGCCTTTAACAAATCATACGTACTCATTTTGCGAACTGTGATTGCTTCGCATTTCAGCGTGATAATCCTTGCCTGATTTCATATGTTGCTATCTTATGCTGCATGCTGAACAACAGGTTTGATTTGCTTTCTCTTTGCCTTGTTTTCCTTTTCAAGGGCCAAGACCAGAGAGCGGTCTGATCTCACAGTCTCTTTGTCATTCTGGGTGATTTCTTAAAACAAAAGACATTTCAGCATACAAAAACTATCCCATTTATCTTCCTATTATAAAACAGTACTAACACCAATGAAGCACTATAAATCTTTTTATTTTCTGAGCTGCTCTTACTGGCAACCTCCTCCCAGTGAGCCCCTCCCAAAAGGGGCTAATTTAGGAACCTGTTTGCTCTGGTCATTTCTCATTATTTATTTCTCCTTGCCCTATCTCACTTCCATTCAAACTTTTTTACAGACCTTCACAGTAGTTTCTCAGTTTTCCTCCTATACACACAGCTCCAGGTGGCAGGTATCAGATGTGATTCTCACACACAAGCTCTAAGACCTTAGGTTCTGAATCCGCTTGACCAGAAACCTCTAATTTACACTTGGGGCGTGTACCCTGACACCTATTGGAACAGCAAAACAGCAATACCAGTGTTTCTCATAAACACCGCACTGCAATAATACCTGCACATCCAGCTTTTGCCCACAGGCCATTCCCGTGTTCCCTGGGGAGACAGGGCAGCCAGAGCTGTCCCTGTGCCCAGGGCACAGCCACTGTCACCTCACACAGCGTGCCAGCCTCTTGATGTACCAAAGGCTCCCCGAAACTGCTCACAAAGGCAGGCTATTCTGTTTGTTACAGAGAACTTTAAATCCTTTCAGCGGATTGTTTCCAGTAAAGACTTACTGCAGTACCAACCGAAGTCTCATAAATCTCGTAAGTCTCATTAACTAATTCATCTCATTCATCCCTTCTATATAAACTCTGTTTTACAAAAGATCAGTCTTTTCTAGTTCTCTTCTTGCACAATCTAATTAAGCACTGTGTCTACTTACACTTGTTTGCTGCTTTGCAAAAAGACTGTGCTAGTAACAGCCGAAACTCTGATATGCCCACAGACACAGACACAGACACACGCACTCTCCCCCCCCCCCTTATCTCAAATTCAATAGAGCCAAGGCTTGAATTACTATGAGGGGGAGAATTCTTGGAATTCCTTTAACTCGCTTTATGGTACTTAAGCATAAATCACCGTACTATAGTTCTCCTATGTAAAATGCTACTCTTGTTGCAACAAAATCTTAAAATCTCCATAAACACCACTATACAATCTGAGAATCAAATTACCACAATGCAGCAGAAGAAAATCACCAGACAAAATCACTGGGAAAGGGCATATTTCTCAAAGTGCTCACTTTTCTCGACACAGCACAGCATACCATAATTCAGCATTTACTATATCAATTTTCCTGGACACAATCAAAATAACAGCGCACAGTCTAGAGATCAAGTCCAAACATCCAAGGCAAAGGAACTATCTGAGCTCATACTCACGGTTAAAATGTACCAAATCTACACAAATCACTACATTCAAACATGATAAATACCATCACTGACATTCCTCCACTTGCTTCTCCGCGGGCACTTCTCTCCCTGCCCCCGCAGCCTGCTGCAGCCGGCGCCTCTGGCCTCACTCGGCTGCTTCAAACACGGGGAGTACTGTCGGGCATTGTAGATTTTTATACACCATACACTTATCACTGGCACGATCACAAACACAGTGAACTGACCACACACATTAACCATACAGCAACACAGTGTCCGGACATCACACACACACACAAACAAAACACACACGGGCTCACCAGTTTTGCTCTATCAGAACTATGAATCCCCAATACACACATACACGGGTTCACCTGGCTCACCCCCAGAGCCACTAGCGGTCTGCTCTATCAGAACGATGAACTCCGTCACTAATACAGCTGCTCTATCAGCTGAACCCCGTCTCTAATACAGCTGCTCTATCAGCTGAACCCATGAACCCAGACGTCTCTGGGTGATTTAGTCCCTTTCTCTCCTTCCTCCCCCCCTGGGGCCCCATAGTACATACCATATCTTCCTCCGCAGGCCAGCGGGTCGTTGTCTGTCCTCGCAGGTGGCAAGTTGAGACAAGCGGAGCCCCACCAGGAAAAAATCCTGGGGCACACCTTGGAGGTCCGTCCATCCCCCCTGCCCCCGCGGGGACAGAGGACTCCTACCTGGCTAGCCAAAATGTTTTGCGGAGAAAAGAAGAAACCTCACAACTTGTAAAAGTTGTAAAGCCCGGTATGCTTTTATTACGACGCGCGCCGGACGCAAGCCTCCCCAAAAGGGCATGCGTACCCCTGAGGATTTCAGACCTCCTTTTATCCCCCTTCCAAATGCATATGCATACAGTTTCACAATAAGTTCATACATATTCATCTTGCATGACACTTAGCACTAATTCTTCTTTATCGGAGGAATTCCTAGGTCGGGGGCAGATTGACCTCGTGGTTTTTCTGTTTTTCTTTCTCTGTCTCCTTGCTGTCTCTGGAACGCGGCCTCTCCTTCAGCTTTAGCTCCACAGACCCTTCACCTCTCCCAGACACTTCACCTAGTTCAGGATGGATCCTTACTCTGTCTCAGATGTGAGAAGAATTTTGTGGGGATGTTAGACTGAAATAAAGTGCACTTGAAGCTGGACTGGCACGCTGGCAGATCCCCTATTAAAGAGTAGTGCTTAAATTAGCCTGGGGGTTGCCCATTGTTTCTGTAGAAATCAATGTTTCCTGGTCTTCAGAAGTAAGCTGCTTTGAAAAGCTGGAAGGTGCAGTATACTGACAATCCCCGTGCTTTGGATTAAAAGTAGATTTCAGAAGGGTGATAGGCTTTTGTCTTTCCTAGACGTCGATGTAATTCTATCGAGGAGTTTTTAATTCAGTGTTGCCATGTCATCCCTCAGAGCCCTGTCGTACTAATCGTCATACAGATACAAAACAAAAAATCAGACCCTGTCCCAGCCACTTAGAGCCCAGAACACGATTTCCTCGGGCTGCCATTTGTGTGCCATCGGTACTCACCACGGAAGCGAGCCGGGGATGTTGCAGCTGTTGGGAACAAACCGCTTCTCGTCACACAGAAATGGAATTCAGACGACGCCTCGGCCAGCCCCTCTCTGCCGTCGTCTCCTGAATCTGCAGCAGAGCAGTTCCAGTCCGTCCGGGTACGTGTAATCCAGCTCCTGACGATCTGAGCACACGGAGCAGCGCTCAGCTGCTGTGGGGGCTCAGGGAAGGCAGAGTGTGCATTGTCATCTTCCTGAACCTACAGACAAATCACAGTGAGAAGCCACAGGGTGGAAATCACTCGCATATATGCTAAATAAAACTTGCAGATTTATTTAAGAATTGTTTCTGCTTGTTCTTTTTTGTGCTTCTGTGCTTAGAAAACATCCCTACAAAATCAGTTCAGTTCATCAGTTGAACCTTTGTTTGCAGACCCTCACTGAGCAGAATTTGTTGCAGACTCAGTGCACGCTGCGCTGGAGTGTGAGGAGCTCAGTGCACTGCCGGGAGTGTGAGGAGCTCATGTGTGCTACTTTTTGCTTTAGGACGCTCTAAGGTATTTATTCCTTTTGGGATACATGATGAGAATTCCCAAGAGAGGTAGTTATAAGGTATGACATCGGGAAAAAAGCCTGTGTGGTTGGAATGTTGTTGCTGTCAAAAGTTAATTTTTCCTTCTTTCTTAGCCAGTAGTTAGCTTTTTGCTTTATTTTTGTGGTAGCAGTATTTTATTGTTTAAAAAATTGCTTCAAAATAACTTGAGTGGCTGGCCATCGGTACCTTGTTCAGATTTGCCTATTTGCTTGTAGCTAAAAAGTTCACATCTTGTTTATCATTCTATTTAAGAAACTGCTGCCCAGCCAACTAATAACTGAACATCTATCTGTCTGGGACACGGGGAGAGGATTTAGGTAATGTCTTTGTTTCCAGAAAAAAGTTCCTGTGTAGTTTCTAAATAGAGGAGAGGGGGGTGAAGACTCGGGGCTCTGATGCCATTGGGGCACCCCAAGGTCCCCAGGAGAGGAAGCCCCACTGGGGTGCAGGAGCAGGTGTGTTCTCATGTAATATAGAACAAATTACAAATATAAACATGAAAATTGTAATCATGAAAATATTTTTTTAAATAGCTAAATAAAGCGGGGGTTTTTTATTTGTCAATAGGCAGGGTTTTGATTATAAAAATTATAAATACAAACAATATAAATGTAGAAATCTAAGTACAGGAATATATCATAAATAAATACAGATATATATATAAAGTTTAAAAACAAGAAAAAATTAGTTGTAGCAGTAGATATGACACATAATATAAATAATAAATACATTTCTAGAACTTTACATATATTATATATAATCAATACACTGCATCAAAAGAAACTATAAATATGAATGGGAATATAACTATATTAAGTATAAAAATATTTCAATCTCGTTTAAAAGAAGGTTGTTTTTTGTATTTATTTGGTTAGCGACGGGGTTTTTATTTGGAATAATAGAAGTATTATAGAAGTATAAATCTAAATATAGAAATATACAATCTATAGAGAAAGATATTTGTAAAAACACGAGCGAACGGCGCCTCCTTCGGCCGAATGGAACGAGCTCAGCCGAAGCAAGGCGAGACCGGCCGAACCTGACGGCCTCGAGCGAACCGAGGCCAGGCTTGCGAGGCTTCCTGAACGGAGCCGAGCTCAGGCGAACCGAGCCCGCTGCTCTCGTGCGCGCTAATTAGCGCGACTGCGGTCACCGCCTAATGAGCCCCTGTGCCGCCCCGCGCTCCCGGTCGTGTCCGTGCGATGGGCGGGCCGCCCGCGGGACGCGGCAGCAGGAGAGCCCCGAGCCGGGCGCGTTTAACGTGAGGCGGCGCCGCTTGCCCGCCCTCAGGGAGCCGAGCCGAGGCGCGCCGAACACACAGACAGCGGCTCCGAGTTCGGCCGAAGCGACACGAGCCGCGCCGAGCGCAGAGAGCGGCTCCGAGTTCGGCCGAATAAACCCGAGCCACGCCGAACGCAAGGAGAGGCTCCGAGTTCGGCCGAAGCGACACGAGCCGCGCCGTGCGCACAGAGCGGCTCCGAGTTCGGCTGAATGAAGCCGAGCCGCGCCGAGCGCACAGAGCGGCTCCGAGTTCGGCGGAAGCGAGCCGAGCCGAGCCGCGCCGAGCGCACAGAGCGGCTCCGAGTTCGGCTGAATGAAGCCGAGCCGCGCCGAACGTACAGAGCAGCTCCGCGTTCGGCCGAGGCGAGCCGAACGAGCCGAGCCGCGCCGAGTGCACGGAGAGGCTCCGAGTTCAGCCGAATGAACCCGAGCCGCGCCGAGCGCACAGAGCGGCTCCGAGTTCGGCCGAAGCGAGCCGAGCCGCGCCGAAGAGGCGCATCCAGCCGAATGCAGCCGACAATAGCCGAGTTTAGCCGATTACAGCCCAATTTAGCCGAGCTCTTAAGTTATTCTGCAGCCCTTTGACTTTTGTCCTGACTTTTTTTCAGATGCACCTCCTCAGGTGACTGCAGCAGTTCCTTAGGTTCCATCTTCTCAAAGGGTACAGGGCTCAAGAATTCGTCTTCCAGAGAGTTATCTCAAGTCCTGGCTGGTATTGTATCTGCCTATGTCGGCTTATGTTGTATGTACCTCTATTGTGTGTACCTATGCTGGCTTATACTGTACGTACTTATACTGTATGTACCTATGTTGGTTTATACTATATGTACTTACATTGGATGTACCTATATTGGTTTATATTGTGTGTACCTGTGTTGGTTTATACTGTATGTAAGTGTGTCACCTTATATTGTGTGTACTTACGCTCTGTTTACACTTGCACTGTTTACCTCAGCCTATATTGGGTGTACTTATATTGTACCACTTACGATCAGAGCTGCCCTGCCCTGGCACGCAGTCACAGTTAGGTAGAACAGTTATAAAAGCTTTACTGTTCATCTGTCTTTTGTGGGATTTTGGGTAGAAAGTTTATCGGTCCAGAGTGGGGACAAGTCCTAGCTGTCAGATAGCCACTCGTTGACCCTTCCTGTTGTCTCACAGGTCCCCGAGGCTGCTGATTTCCCCAGGGTCTGCCATTTACTTCAAGGAGCAGCAGCCAGAAGATGTGTCACAGCACGTTCTTCAGCGTCTCAGGTAAGGGCCGCAGTGAGCGTGTAAGTGGCAAGAGTGTGTGTGAGAGCACGTGGCTGTGTCTGTCTGTGTCTGCTCGTCTCTGCATGGGTGGGCACATGCTGACTGGATTTAACCTTGTGTATATGACTTTTGCTTTTCAGGTTTTGCAACTCATTTTTAAAGTTAGAATAAAAAATCCTCAGCCGGGTTATATTGTATGTACTGACATGGAATGTACCCATGTTGGCTTAAAACCCAGTAAAACAGATGAAGATGGGCAAGAAAAAACCCAGAAAAAAACCCCAACAAGATGGGCAAGAAAAAAACCCAGAAAAGAACCCCAAGACGGGCAAGAAAAAACCCAGAAAAAAAACCCGAAGATGGGCATGAAGAGACCCAGGAAAAACCCTCAAGATGGGCAAGAAAAACCCAGAGAAAACCCAGAAAAACAATTCTAAGAAGGGCAAGAAAAGTCCCGGAAAACACCCAGAAAAAATTGCAACCAAAGTATAAATATATAAATGTCTTTCACATATAGAGAGAATTGTTAAATTATTTAAAATGCAAAATAACAGAAATCAATATCTGCATATAAGATCCATAATACATGTAATACTGTATATATCTTATTATAGTGTATTGTAAGAAATAGATATAAAATTGATATGAATTTATTTATGTTTATCATATCTATTATTTGTTATATATTACACCATATTGATATAAGGTTTTAAAAGCAGTTTAACATAAAGGGGGGTTTTGTTTTTTATTTGGCAAAAGCGGGATTTAGTACAAAAATGATAAATACAAATAATATAAAGGTAGAAATCTAAGTATAGAAACAGATCATAAAGAGCAAAAGGCTAATATAAAATTAAAAATCTAAGATAAAGTTGTAGTAGTAGATATGGTACATAATTTAAAAAATAATTTATTTCTATTATTTCAATAGGACACATATGATATATCATGATTAATATAATGCTTAAATATAAACTATAAATATAAATGTGAATATAGTCATGCAAGCTATAAATATAAAAATATTTCAATATAGTTTAAAAGAAGGGTTTTTTGTATTTATTGAGTTAGAAAGGGATTTTAATTTTAAATAATAAACGTGTTCTAGAAATAGAATTTCAAAAATATAAATATAGAATCAATACATAAATATATTTATGAAAACACAAAAGATAAATAAGTATTATTAGTAGGAATAGACATAATATAGTATAATGAATAGACATAATATACTGTACAAATTACATACTGCATCCGTGTCCACTATAAATATGCACTTGAATATAAATACGAAAAATAGAAATATCAAATTTATTTAAACATCATTTAAAAGAACGGAGCTTGTTTTGGTCACGTCGGATAAGAGGCAGGTTTTTGGCATTTATGTCAGAGCAGTTTTTGTCTGGGGTCGCCCCTGTTCTTTTTTGCCGCTGTCGCTGCCCGCAACCCCGAGGCGCGCTGCGCCCCCGTCTGGGGCGGGCGGCAGTGCTGCCGCCTTGTGGGCAGAGCGCGGTACTGCAGCCGTGCGCCGGCAGGCAGGCGAGAGGCCGCCATGTAGGGAGTGGCGTGTCACGGGTGTCTCGGACTTTTCGTTGACCTTCTCGAGATGGCGGGAAGGTGGAGGACCCCGGTGGGTGTAAGTGAACTGCCTGCATGGAATACCGACGTCATGGCGGCCCCGACGGATTTTTCTGTGGCGTTTGAAGCGTATCCGATACATGCTGTGGGCTCAGCGTCGCCGCGGGCGGGCGTATTTCTGCGGGTTTGTGACAGGCATCTGGGTAAACCTGGCCTGTCTGCGCCGGGGTCCTCTCATGCCCGCTCTCCCGCCCTCAGCGAGCCGAGGATGGCTGAAAAATCCCGACTTGAGCCGAAGAGCCGAGTGTAGCCGAAAACAGCCGAGTTTACCCGAAGAGCCGAGTGTGGCCGAAAACAGCCGAGTTTACCCGAAGAGCCCAGTGTAGCCGAAAACAGCCGAGTTTACACCAAGAGCCGATGATAGCCGACTGGAACCGATAGCCGAGTGGAGCCGACACTGGCCGCATTTAGAGAATGTGCTGAATATGACCGAGTTTAGCCACACCGTGCCGAGTTCGGCTGAAGAGCCGAACTGAAACAAGTTTAGACCAAGAGCCGAACCAAGCCGAATTCATCCGAGTTTCATTAAACAGAACCGAACGACGCCGCAGCGCTCTCCCTGCAGGTCTCCGGGGCACACGGCAGGGGGCGCTGTGCCTGCAGTGCGCCGGGACAGACGGCAGGGAGCGCTGGGGCTGCAGTGCGCCGGCGCACACGGCAGGGGGCGCTGTATAAAGTAAGTATAAAATATCAACTCTCTATAAGAAGGAATAAAAGCTCTATGTCACGTGCAGCAGTAGAAAATTTCAGGCTCCCAGGGAATAAATAGTTTTCTTTAAATCATTTTCGTTTTGGAGGTTTTTTTTACTCCCAGGTAGCCTGAAACTTTCTACTGCTGCTTTTTTACTCTAAAGCTAGAAAGGAAAACCAAGATCAGAAATAGAAAAAAGGGAAGGGAAGGAAAGGAAAGGAATCAGGACCACCAGAGGGAAGGGAAGGGGTGAAAAGCAGAGTGAAAAAGGAAAAAAGAGTTGGAGCGAAAAAGAGAGGGCATTCGGGAGGAGCGTTGCTGCCTCAGGTCCTTCCCCGCCCAGGGGCGAAGGACCCGTTTGATGCCCGGGATGGACTGGAGCTCCCGGTGGCGGAGGACGGAGCTGTGGCTGACAGCCCGAGACTACAACTCCCGGCAGGCCCTGCTGCCGGCGAGGCGTGTGATGCAACGGCTGACGCAGCACAGGAGTGGCTGGCGTGCCAGGCGACCGGGCGGGGCTGTGCGCGGGCAGCTCCCGGCCCCTGTCCCGCGCGGGACGGCGCCGCGGCGGCGACGCCGGAGGGGCGAAGCCTCCGTCTGGCCGCCCGCACGGAGCTGAGCAGCGCGGAAGGAGCGTCGGCCCGGTTCTTCGGCCTTACTCAGCGGTAGCGATGGCGGAGGGCGAGGCGGTGCTTTGATGCCGTGGGCCTGGAGCTGCAGGAGCCGCCCCGGGCGAGCGGCGCCGGGCGCTCCCGCGGTCCCGGTGGGGCGGCTGCCCTCAGGCTGGCGGAGGCGCAGCAGCCCCCGAGCTGCGGCCGTCTCCCTCGGGCTGCTGCCGGTGCTGCGGGCGGAGGCGGCTCCGCCGCGTGTTGGGCGTTGCGAGCAGAGAGCGCTGCGATATCGCCGGAATGACTGGGCTGCTGCCTGCGCTAGTGCTCGAGGCTCTTTCTGCCATGCAAACGGATGGAGCGGCGCTGAGCGGTAAAGCCAGAGATGGCCGGGAGAATGCCCAGCGCAGGGAGCAGGCGGGCTGTATCCTTCCGATGGCACAGGTGCGATCTGCAAACTCATCCCCTTCTGCCCCTGCCCTCCCGAGCCCCAGGGAAAATGCTTTCCAGCATTGTCGGGCTTCTGAAAGACAAAACTTGTGATTTGACACTAGCATCCAGAAAAGGTTTCTGTCTAGATTAGCAAATGCCTAAATTGTTCTTGGTTACATCCCATGACCGGTTTTAGGCAGTGACTTTATACTGCTTTTAGGATTTTCTTGTACAAAGGTGAGAAAATAGGCAGGTCTGATAGTGGTTTCACATTTTTTCTACTTCACGTTCCATGAGATTCTTTTATCCAAGCACTTGTTTTAAAATTGTACTGTAGGCGTTTATGGTTCACTTTTTTTTTCTTTGCAGCACCCGTGACTTTTTTTTTTCTCTAAATTGGGAGTAAATATAGCTGAGTAAAATGACCTTGGTTTTCTTCTTTCTTTTTCAGCTGAGTTGTTTTTATTAAAAATCCTATTTGAATATGTAGAAAAAGTGGGTATGTCCTGTAATATATCCTAGCTTTTCTTGTTTACAGGGTACTCAGAAAATATGTCTCCCTTAGAGTCCCACAGAAACGTTCTCAGTGCGATCTCTATCAAGGTATGCATTTACAAATAAGTGATCCCTTTAGATATTTGACTGTGTACCTTTTCCTGTAATTCAGAGCTTGCGTTCCGTGGCTTTTATGATAAACCTATAAAACATGTAAAAATGGTTTTGCACGTCTTAATCGTTGCAGGCAGCACTAAGTGGATTTAGAGCCTGTTCTTGACCAGACAAAGGGAAAAAGTGTGACTTTGATGCTGAACTTGTCATTTTTCATTGGACTTGTCTTTAATTATTTAGGAATAGAGAGAACTAGAAAAAGAGAGAAATAGAATTGGTTATTGAGCACTCCTCAAATGCTCACCGTGATTCAGTGCAGAGCCGAAGTGAAGGGTGATGGAACAGAGCTCCGTGCTTTAGAAGGAAATAAATTTAAACCTGACCTCCACACAGTGTCTCACTAACTTCTGTTGTTTTAAAATACCAAATACGTTTAGGAAGTGTTGGAAGTTAGTATTTTGGGAAAGAAATGGCAGTTCCACAGAACATTGCATTTAACAGAGGCTCTCGGAACGATTCATGTTGTAACTGCTGTCACTGCAATCGGTTGGTGGTTCAGCCTTGAAATGTGCACTTGCCCTTCTATAAGGCACTGTTTTGTTTGCCTTTCAGTGCTATGAGTCTTGATAAATTGGAGAAGAGCCCAAGAGAAATTTTTCATCCCTTGATATAAAAGGTAGGAAGTGACTTTTTTTGGTTTGGTTCTTTTTCTTTATTATTTTCTGGAAATAAAAGTAATTAAGTATAGGTATGACTGGTTTGTTTCTTCCAGTAGCAGGTGATAATAATAGTAGTAGTAATAGTAAAAATAATAATAGAAAAAATAATAATAATAGTAACATAATACTACTTAAACTGTCTTTATCCATTGAACTGGCCATTTCAAATCAAAACTTGTAAACACAAATCAAACCATCATCCTTGTAGAATCTTTCACAGCAGTGGGCTAAAGATCCTGGTTTTGTTGACAGGATTTATCGGTTCTGGAAGAACAAGAGGGAAGTACAAGCCTAACTGCTTCTAGCTCACAGACCCGCCCAGTGAATACAGCTTTGTATTTTGATGGGCTTGTGATGACTTTGAAATCGATTGCTCATTACAGTAAAAAAAAAAAATAATGTTTTTTTGAATGTGACAGCAGAAATAACTTTCAGTACCAACTTAATAATAATAGATCGCCAATTTAAGTTAAAAATTCATGCTATACTATCAAAATTTAAAGGTAAAATATTATGTATTAGGTGATGGTATAAAGTGTATGTTCTAATGTGTAGGATGTATGCAAAGATACATACATACCTGAAAGTCCTTAGAGGAAACAAATTTTTATGTCTGCTGTTTGACTGTTTATCATACAATATTTGGTTTTATTTCCCAGGGATCGGTGAATTTTAACTTTGGAGTCCTCTATGCTAAGGATGCTCGGCTTACAGATGATGAAATGTTCAGTAATGGTGAGTTTTTCACCTTCTCTTTAATTGCTATGGTGATCTGAATAAGAAAAAAACAAAAGCAAGAGAAAAAAAAAGGATGGTTTATTATTTTTTACGCTGTTATCTTTGTTTCCTCAGTATTTGCTGCAGCTCTGCTTACCCAAACTTTGGGTTCCTTCTGTCCCACTGGGAGTCGCCCGATTTGGTTGCATCTGGTGAAATTCACCCTGAGACCTTGGAGAACCAGCTCAAACTACGTGAGAGCCATTTGCAGTTCTCTGCAGACACCTGGAGAATGGGTGATGCTTCTGAGGATCTGGCAAGTGTACTTCTATCAAAACTCAGTCTGTGAAATTTCTGGGGAAAACCCTTCTGTGTACCGAAGGGTTCAAACTCTGGTGAGGATCCAGTTATCAGGTGCTCACCTGCATGGTTCCAGCTCTTAAAGCGAACACTTGTACTCTTGCCCTGTAGTTTATATCTATTGTATTTTTGTTATTTTGCAAGATTTTACGCCTTTGCAAAATATTGTGCATTTTGCTCTTTGGTACCTGTCAGGTGGTTCTTTGGTGCAGCACCACCTCATGGGACACTTGGCTGCTGTCCTGAAGGGGTTGGTCGTAAATCCTGGAGGGTTTATAAGTCTTCTGTCCCCAGGGAGGTATCGTGCTTTGTTTGCTTTTGTTCTGTTTGCTAGGTGCTGCTTCTCACTGGAAGTATGAATTTCAAACTACCCTGTTCTTTTTTTAACTGTTTTCCTGGTTCTCTCCCTACGGCAGGGAAAGACTCTCGTGTCCTTGTCGTCAGGCTCGGTGCTGTCCAAAAAGATACAGAGACTAAAACAATCATAAGAAGCAAAATATGACTGCAGGGAAAACAAGCTGGAGAGAACAAAAGGTGATATTGTTATCCTTACCCTCTGTTAGAAACATCCACTGTGCTTTGATGCTGGTAGCTGCCAGGGGCTTGTTAGCTCTTTGTAGGCAGGTGTGGGTGTTCACTTGTAGGTTTTTTCTCTGGACAAGTCAATTCAATCTTTGCTAAGCTTATATTTGCAGATTACTCTCTAGCACAGTCCAGCATGACATTTTTGAATGTTGTAAAAATACCATGTTACTTGGAAATTGCTAATGATGAGAAGCCTTAGGGAAAAAGAAGATTTCAGGGTTGGAAGATGTGAGAAGAATTTTGTGGGGATGTTAGACTGAAATAAAGTGCACTTGAAGCTGGACTGGCACGCTGGCAGATCCCCTATTAAAGAGTAGTGCTTAAATTAGCCTGGGGGTTGCCCATTGTTTCTGTAGAAATCAATGTTTCCTGGTCTTCAGAAGTAAGCTGCTTTGAAAAGCTGAAAGGTGCAGCATAGTGACAATCCGTGTGCTTTGGATTAAAAGCAGATTGCAGAAGGGTGATAGGCTTTTGTCTTTTCCTAGAAGTCGATGTAATCCTATCGAGGAGTTTTTAATTCTGTGTTGCCATGTCATCCCTCAGAGCCCTGTCGTACTAATCGTCATACAGATACAAAACAAAAAATCAGACCCTGTCCCAGCCACTTAGAGCCCAGAACACGATTTCCTTGGGCTGCCATTTGTGCGCCATCGGTACTCACCACGGAAGCGAGCCGGGGATGTTGCAGCTGTTGGGAACAAACCGCTTCTCGTCACACAGAAATGGAATTCGGACGACGCCTCGGCCAGCCCCTCTCTGCCGTCGTCTCCTGAATCTGCAGCAGAGCAGTTCCAGTCCGTCCGGGTACGTGTAATCCAGCTCCTGACGATCTGAGCACACGGAGCAGCGCTCAGCTGCTGTGGGGGCTCAGGGAAGGCAGAGTGTGCATTGTCATCTTCCTGAACCTACAGACCAATCAAAGTGAGAAGCCACAGGGTGGAAATCAGTCGCATATATGCTAAATAAAACTTGCAGATTTATTTAAGAATTATTACTGCTTGTTCTTTTTTGTGCTTCTGTGCTTAGAAAACATCCCTATAAAATCAGTTCAATTCATCAGTTGAACCTTTGTTTGCAGACCCTCACTGAGCAGAATTTGTTGCAGACTCAGTGCACGCTGCGCTGGAGTGTGAGGAGCTCAGTGCACTGCCGGGAGTGTGAGGAGCTCATGTGTGCTACTTTTTGCTTTAGGACGCTCTAAGGTATTTATTCCTTTTGGGATACATGATGAGAATTCCCAAGAGAGGTAGTTATAAGGTATGACATCGGGAAAAAAGCCTGTGTGGTTGGAATGTTGTTGCTGTCAAAAGTTAATTTTTCCTTCTTTCTTAGCCAGTAGTTAGCTTTTTGCTTTATTTTTGTGGCATCAGTATTTTATTGTTTAAAAAATTGCTTCAAAATAACTTGAGTGGCTGGCCATCGGTACCTTGTTCAGATTTGCCTATTTGCTTGTAGCTAAAATGTTCACACCTTATCATTCTATTTAAGAAACTGCTGCCCAGCCAACTAATAACTGAACATCTATCTGTCTGGGACACGGGGAGAGGATTTAGGTAATGTCTTTGTTTCCAGAAAAAAGTTCCTGTGTAGTTTCTAAATAGAGGAGAGGGGGTGAAGACTCGGGGCTCTGATGCCATTGGGGCACCCCAAGGTCCCCAGGAGAGGAAGCCCCACTGGGGTGCAGGAGCAGGTGTGTTCTCATGTAATATAGAATAAATTACAAATATAAACATGAAAATTGTAATCATGAAAATATTTTTTTAAATAGCTAAATAAAGCGGGGGTTTTTTATTTGTCAATAGGCAGGGTTTTGATTATAAAAATTATAAATACAAACAATATAAATGTAGAAATCTAAGTACAGGAATATATCATAAATAAATACAGATATATATATAAAGTTTAAAAACAAGAAAAAATTAGTTGTAGCAGTAGATATGACACATAATATAAATAATAATTTAAAACATTTATAGAACTTTACATATATATAATTAATACACTGCATCAAAAGAAACTATAAATATGAATGGGAATATAATTATACTAAGTATAAAAATATTTCAATCTCGTTTAAAAGAAGGTTGTTTTTTGTATTTATTTGGTTAGAGACGGGGTTTTTATTTGGAATAATAGAAGTATTATAGAAGTATAAATCTAAATATAGAAATATACAATCTATAGAAAAAGATATTTGTAAAACCACGAGCGAACGACGCCTCCTTCGGCCGAATGGAACGAGCTCAGCCGAAGCAAGGCGAGACCGGCCGAACCTGACGGCCTCGAGTGAACCGAGGCCAGGCTTGCGAGGCTGCCTGAACGGAGCCGAGCTCAGGCGAACCGAGCCCGCTGCTCTCGTGCGCACTAATTAGCGCGACTGCGGTCACCGCCTAATGAGCCCCTGTGCCGCCCCGCGCTCCCGGTCGTGTCCGTGCGATGGGCGGGCCGCCCGCGGGACGCGGCAGCAGGAGAGCCCCGAGCTGGGCGCGTTTAACGTGAGGCGGCGCCGCTTGCCCGCCCTCAGGGAGCCGAGCCGAGCCGAGGCGCGCCGAAGAGGCGAATGCAGCCGAATGCGGCCGAAGAGAGCCGAGTTTAGCCACAGAGCCGATTCGAGCCGAGTGTCTCCGGAGCGAGCCGAGCTCCGCTGAGCGCAGCATCCCGGGAAGGGCGAGGCGCCGGGCCGGGCTCGGGGTGCAGCCGGGGCTCTGTGAGGCTTCCCCGCCTGTCCCTCTCTCTACCCCTCCTTCCTTCTCAACGTATTCGCCTTCTCTCGCTCCCTTTCCCCCATTCTCTCTCCCCCCACAAGCCCGGCTCCTACCTGTCCTGTCCCTAGCCCGCTACTCCCTTCTGTTCCCCCTGTCTCCGTCCTCTGTCCACCCTCCCTCCTCCACCCTCCCTCTTCCCCCTTCCCGGGTTTCCCTTCCCGTGCAGCTTTCCTCCACAGCCCGACCCCCTCGCCGCCCTTTCTCATGCCCTGCTCTCTTCCCGTGACCCCTTTCCGTCTTCGCCGCGCAGCCGCGGGGCTCGGGGCGCCGGAGAATAAAGGCCCGAGGGCCGGAGCCCGGCGTCCCTCGGCCCTTGCAGGAGTCCCCGCACGGGGCCGGAGGCTCTCGGCGGATCCCCCCGTGCCGGTCAAATGCCCCGCCGGACAGCGCCGGAGCTGCGGCTTTCCCGGCACGGCGCCGAGAGCGGCCCCCGCTCTGTGCCGCGCCGTGCCCGCCGTCTGTGCCGCTCCCTCTCGCTGCCCCTGGCCCGGGACAGCGAGGCTGGGGAGGAACCTCGGCCTTTCTGGGGGCCGCCCCGCTTTCTTGTTGCAGCAGAATCCCTTTCTGCGGGGATGGACGTGTGCAAAGGGCTTGGAGGAAGCGCTGCGCTGCTGTCCGGGGCAGTCGGACTCGTTCTGTGCCTTCTTTGGGGCTCAGGGAAAGGGGGTGAAGACTCGGGGCTCTGATGCCGTTGGGGCACCCCGCGGTCCCCAGGAGCGGGAGCCCCACTGCGGTGCAGGAGCAGGCGGGGGGCGGGCGAGGGGCGTCACGCTGGGGGCCGTGCCCCAGAGGGACCCAAAGCTGCCACCAAATTCAGGGAGGGGTGGGTGTAGAATGCTAAAACCTGTCAAGGTATTCGTTTTTATAGGTCTTGGTAAAGAATAGGAATTTGTCTCTAAATTCATCTGGGGAGAAACCCTCTCTATCCACTCATTGTTTACAGGAATGCAGAAAACTCCGAGTGGAGATGGGTAGCAGTTTTGAAGATACTGCCCTAGCGTTTTTATCTAGGAATGGACCGAGGTGTGCCCCGAAACCATCAGAACAGCTGCAGGAGGCAATAGAAAGGGCTCTCTGGCACCTTCTGCCTCCGTTCTCTGCCAGTCCCCAAATCGTGTCGCAGTCCCGGAAGAGGCGCTTGTCATCCAGAGTGCCAAATAAAGACCTGTAAATTCCCAGCTCTGCCTTGTGTTTCATGTGTTTTTTTTACTTCATATTTATGTCATTACAGAAAGCAAGGAAAGAAGAAATGTGACTGGTTCCCACTATTGCTGTGTGAAGGCTTTTTTAAAAGGCTGGTGTATTTGTATTCTCTTTCTCCACTCCAAGCTTGACTTTTCCCGTTTTTCGACGTCTGCTGCATTGGGTGTCCCAAGGGGTCTTAGGAGTGGCGCTGATCCTGCTTTTTCTGAGGGTTAATCAAAGTGTGCTAGCAGAATGATTGTTTTCTGCACTGGAAAGCTTTCCCTCAATGCCATCAGTGCACGTACGTGTTTGAATGGTGGAACCAGACGGACTAAGGAAAGCCAAGGCCCGTAGCGGATTTCTGTTTGCTCTGTGTCTGTGAGAAGCGGGCTGTGTGCTGCACAGGGAGAGGCGCTGTTGGAGTGGCATCGGCGCCAGGTGTGAGCTGTGAGGATGATGGGGGCTCGGAGCAGCCCAGGTGTGAGTGTGAGGATGATGAGGGGCTCGGAGCAGCCCAGGTGTGAGTGTGAGGATGATGAGGGGCCGGCTCCTGCCGGGGCGAGGCTGTTTTAAGGGGAGGCTGTGCCTCAGCTCCCTTTTGCACGGAGCTGCTGAGTGGAGGGGTTTATGGGGCGCTCCCGGCGCTGTCTCACGGAAGGACTGCGAGAGCTTCTCCCAGGGTCGGCGGGAACACCTGGATTCGCGCTTGGATACGTCCAAGCATCGCTTAAAGGAGGTGCCGAGGGACGAATCTTTGTGCCGGGGAGCAGCAGCCGAACGGGTGAGCCCGTGTGGGTTTGGAGCGGGGAATTTTGTCCTTCCCCTTTGCAATTTCATCTTGCCAGTCCCTCCCCGCTTCCCCAGGAGCAGAAATGGAGCTTATGAGGACAAAAGGGATTAAGGAGAAGGAAGCAGCTCCTCTTCTTTTATTGTCTGCGTTTGAACTGAGGGGATCCCTCTTCACTTGTGGTTTTAAGGGCGTTGATTGCAGGAAAAGCTGCCTTTTCCAGGCTGTTGGGGGTATCCCGGGGGTGACAGGGAATCCCTGCGTTCTATTTGAAGGGGAATGGGAAAAGTATTCTTGTGGTGTTATGGGTTTGGTTTGAAGGCAGCCACCCCATTTTCATCACCCTAGGGTTGAAATGGAGGGGGCAGCCGTGGTGTCCCTCCTTTTCAAGGGTTTGAATGGAGGTGGAAATGGCCCTTTGCCATCAGTCGAAGGCTTTCATTTGAGGAGCGCCCCTTCTTTTGTGCTCTCGTAGGGGACGAACGTGAAGGGGAGAAGACACTTCTTTGCCCTTGTTGAAGGGAGGCGAGCCCCGCCTGCGGCGTCAGTTTCGGGGTTCGGTTGCGGGAAGCTGCAGCTGTGGCAGCGTTTGCAGGGCTGCAATGGGGCCGTGCCGCTGCATCGGAGGGCGCTTGTGGTGGCCGTGGCCCGGGCCGGAACGTTGCCGCTCGGGAGCGGCGCTGGCACGGCCTGGGCAGCTGCCGGGGCGCACGGGGGATTTGGCGCGGCCGGGCCGGCCAAGGGCGGCGGTGGCGGAGCCGCGCCGGTGCGAGCCGAGGGGAGCCGTGCCGGGCCGGCCAAGGGCGGCAGAGGCGGCGTGGGCGCTGCTGCGGCGGCCCGGGCGGTGCCGGCCGCTCCGGCCGCTCCGGGCGCGGGGCTCGGGCGCCGCCGCCACCCCCGGGCCCGGTGCCGGCCCCGCCGGGCAGGGGCAGGGGGCGCGGCTCTCCGGGCCGGCGCCGGCCCCACGTGCCGGAGGAGCCGCCGGAGGAGCCGCTCTCCTGGCGGGAGCCGCGCTCCGTCCGGGGCCGGCAGCGAGTGCGGGCTTCGGCTGCTCGCGGTGCTGGGGCGGTGCCGCGGTTCGGAGGCGCTTTGTCGGCATTGATTGCATCGCTGTGCTCGGTTTGCAGCGGGTGTACGCTAAGGGCTGCGGTGTTCTTCCTGAGTGGTGCGGTTCTCGGTGCCGGTGGGGATGATAAAGGTTCGTTTCGGATTGGGTTTCGTAGTCGGATATGTTTTTTTTGCCGGGGTATTATGTTTAGAAAGGCGCGCAATGGTTTTTACAGGTCATAGCGCGAAGCAGCGGTTCGGATTTTAATTCTGTTGAGGTGGCTTTTATTGGCGTGAGCGGGTAGTGTTTGTTTCGGTGGGCTTTTGAGGTAGCGTCGTGTCGTTCATAGCAGCGGGTTTTTAATCTCGAGAATTGCATATGTGTTTATCGTCTTCCAGGGCTTTTATTTATTTGGTTGGTTTGATTGTAGTGTATGTTTTATGGTTGCGGGTAGTTTGGGAGACATTGTTTATGGTTACGTTTGTCTTTAGGCTTTGTGTTTATTTCTAGGTGTTATTTTTAATTTGATAGCGTGAGACACTATGGGTTTATTCAGTTAGGTATAAATTTTTGGTTAGAAATGAAAGTTTATTCGGTTTTGGGGCTATTTTTGTTGTTGTGTTTTTTTTTTTTTTGATTGTTTTTTGTTGTTGTTGTTCTTTCATGTATTTGATTGTTGTTCATCGGGTTTTTTTTGGGAATATGGGTATTTATATGGTGGATCTTTTCAAGTAGTATTGAGTAGTTGTTTTCTTAGTTTTTAGTCCTTGAGATTTTTTCTATTTCGTTAAGTAGTTCGGCTGTTATATTTACAGAGGATTGGTTATTCTTTGAGTTAGTGTAGAGGTAGAATTTTGTTTATTTTTTTTTAGTAACCTTCTGGGTCAGTGGCACTGTTTGGGGTTTAGTAGGTTGGTTTGATTTCTTTTTTTAGTAGTTGTTGTAATTTGCTGTGCGTGTTTCTATAGGGTTTTCTTTTATCTTGGTTCCATTTTTCTGATATGATGAGAATTTGTTATTGAAAAGAGTGTTTTGTGGTTTTTTGGCTGGCAGATTTTTGGCTGTTGGAGGTATCTTGATGTTTTTCGAAGATATTGGTGGCAATTCAATGCTCTTTGTATTGTAATTTTATTTAGGAATTGGACTTCTAATGTAATATTATAACTACATTTAAACAAAACAGATGTGTGGAAATGGGAATAAACCTCTCTTGTTTTTATATATTTGATCTTTTTTTAAAATTTTACTTGTAACATAAGTTATTATATATTACAATAAGATATTATCTTTTTTAATTAGATTATTGTGTATATTTATAGATATGTAGATAGAGAATATAAATATAGACACAACCCAACTCAAATATAAATATAGAAATGTGTTTCAAATATATGCAGGTATACATAAAATTTTTAAATAATTGTAAATATAAAATAACATCAATTGATACTACGCATAATAAAAGTAATACTGTATATGTCTTATTTAGTATATTATAGGAAATAGATATAAAATAGATATATCAATTGATGTACTATACTTATAAAACAAATTATAGATATGATAATTATAATTATAAAAGTATTTTTCAAGTAGTTGAAAATAAAGGATGGTTTTGTTTTTCATTTGGCAAAAGCAGGGGTTTTAGTATAAAAATTATAAATACAAATAATATAAAGATAGAAGTCTAAGTATATAAATATATCATAAATAGCTAAAGATTAATATAAAAATTAAAAATAAAGGAAAAAACAAGGTTTAGCAGTAGATATGATACGTAATTTAAAAAAAAATTTATCTCTATTATTTGAACAGGATACATATTATATATATTTTAAATATAATGCATCAATATAAACTAGAAATATAAATGTGTATATAGTCATGCAAGCTCTAAATATAACAATATTTCCATATAGTTTAAAAGAAGGGTTTTCTGGTATTTATTTAGTTAGAATTGGATTTTTTTTAAATAATAAAAGTGTTTTAGAAATGTAGTTTTAAACTATAGAAGAACTATATAAGAACTATACAATTAATAGAGAAAGATATTTATAAAAACACAGAGAAATACATATAAACAATAGGAATAGACAGAATATATTGTATAAATTACATGCTACATCAATGTTCACTATAAATATGCATGTGACTATAAATATGAAAAATAGAAATAAAACTTTTATTTAAACATGGCTTTAAATCAAGGGGGCTTGTTTGGCTCTTGCTGGATAAGAGGCAGGTTTTTGGCATTTATTTCAGAGCAGTTTTTGTCTGGGGTCGCCCCTGTTCTGTTTTGCCGCCTTCGCTGCCCGCCGCCCCGAGGCGCGCTGCGCCCCCGTCTGGGGCGGGCGGCAGTGCTGCCGCCTTGTGGGCAGAGCGCGGTACTGCAGCCGTGAGCCGGCAGGCAGCCGAGAGGCCGCCATGTTGGGAGTGGCGTGTCGCGGGTGTCTGGGACTGGCTTGACCTTCTCAAAATGGCGGCCAAAAAGGCGGAGAAAATAGCACACCCCGGTAAGTCTGCCGCCCTGTGGCCACAGGGCGGTACTGCACCCCTCGAGCCAGCGCCCTGCCTCTCGCCGCTGGGTGCCGGGGCCGGCGGAAGGACGCGGCTGCCGAGCGAAGGAAGGGCGAGGGGCGGGAGCGAGCGGCATCGGAACAGGGCTGCAGCCCCCGGGCCCGCGCCCGCCCCGCTCCAGGCGCTGGGAGCGACCGCGGGCCGGACAATCCCGGCGGGGCGGCCCCGGGCAGGCGGCGCAGGAGGCGGAGCGGGGCCGTGGCTCTCCCCGCCGTCGCTGCCGGCAGCTTTGGAAGGTCGGGCCAGGCGCCCGTCCTGTCCCGCCGGCTCCCGGTCTCTGTAAACTCCTCTCTGGCTTCGCAGGTCTGTGCTGGAGGGTGGGAGAAAGGGCCCTGCTGGTTGCCGTGTCCTCGGTGGGCAGCGAGCTCCGACCTTGGCCGGATGGGCTGCTGAGTAATGGAACAATGGGGATGCGCTTTTATGTATTTAGTGACCTTTACAGATTTCTCCCCCGGCTTCAGGTGAGCGTGCATCATTGCAGGCTTGGGAATGAGTGAAATGCGCTGAGGAAACCGGCTCTGGGGAGAGAGGGAGGGAGGGAAATCCTCTCCTAACATTTTCCAGTTCTTCTGTCAAACTCATCACAGCAGGACGGCGTGAAGACTGAAAGCGTAAGAAGATGTGGAGGGAAGCAGAGAATCTGACAGGAGCATCGAATGCACGAGTGCACGAATTTTGCTTTTGGCTTGGATTTAAACTCAGAAGTTGTAAGGAATTTAGGAATGAGAAGGGACATTTCAGAAGGAGAAGAAGGAGTTGTTGTTACAGTCCTGGCAAAATCTCTTGTTCTAGCTAATAAAAGAAGTTAGTTTAAATAAAAAAAAATTTAAAATGTGGAGGTTTTTTCCTTGACTATTATATTCATTGGTGGTATATGGTGTGTTGTTTTATTTCTTGGTATTATTAACTCTGTGTAAATTGTTTTTTGAGTGAAGCTAACTTTCTGGATGGGTTGGTTTGTATTTGAGGTAGGTTTCAATAGGTTTCTTTCACAGACTTCTCATAGGTATTACTGGGATTTTGGTATTGTTTACTGTATGTATAAACATACAGATTTGGTAGGGCCAGCTGGGCTGCTGGAGTTTTGGGTGTGAATTTATTAGATGGCTTTGGTTAAATACAGAATAATTATGTAAGTTAACAGCAAATGACCCAATTTATCTAGCTATGCTACCTAACCACAAAGTTTTATGTCTTACCAGTTTTCTGTTCTTCTGCTCCAAGTAGCTGTTGCAAAAAAGAAAGCACTGTTATTTTTGTGAAGAGTTTTCTTCTATAACAAGCCCTTTACTCCCCTTGAATCAGAGAGGCCAAACAGCTGCAGCTGTTCTGAGGGCTTTTATACCTGGGAGGATTTGCCCCCTCCCTTTTCCTGGGTGCCATGGGAACGAGAGGCGGACACCATCGGGGGTATATTAACCCCAGCCTTGGCCGAGGGGCTTCATTCCCTCTCTGGGATGTGCTGGGGTAAGAGTTCTCCTCTCATTTCAGTGAAGAGGCTCTTTCAGCTGATCTCAGCTTGTTTCCAGCAGGTGTTTCTGGGCATCTAAAGCAGCAGAGGCGTGGAAGAGACTGTGAAGAAAACAGCATGGAATCCAGGGAGTATGTAGGTTCACAATTTTGGGTTTTGTGTTTAGGGGTGTTAAAGCACCTCTGTAATTTCTGGTTTTGTTCTTGGTTTGTTTTTTATGGTTTTTAGGAGGAGCACGCCTTTCAGAGATTCCAGGTTGTGTCAAGCACAACACTTTTTGCAGCAGATTCATCGTGTCTCAGGAGGGATCTGCCCAGTGTCAAGGATGATGTTTGAGATTGAGGCTTCAGGTGAGTTGAGGATTGTGAGTGGGAGAGGGAGGGTGAGCAGGTATCCAGTTAGGAGTTCTTGGGAGGGGGTTTGCAGGCAGCAGGGTGAGAAAGGGTGTTTATTTGTTTATTTGAGGGCCCCCCCCACAAGGCTTCTAGCAGAGGCATTCCCATGTCTTAGAGCACACAGAGTCATCCACTGCACTCACAGGAATGCCATTTAACTTTGCCTTTCTCTAACCCAGGTGCCAGCCCTAATAAAGGCCACAGCCTTGGAATCAGGATGAAGCTGGAGCCTGAGGGAGCCAGGCACACTCAGGAGAGGGCAAGTAGCCGACTGGCTGGGATTTGGCCCACATAACTCTGGACTCATTCTTTGGTTTTGGTTTTCTTTATTGTAGCTGACCGAGAGGCTCACAGGCCATCACGAGGCTCTCTGAAGCAGACTCATTTCAGGTGCAACGTGGATTCCCATCACCGATCATCCAAAAGATAAGTTGGGAGCCACGGCCTGGAGATGGGGGCGTAGCAGATTTGGAGTTCTTGGGACAGATTTAAAAATTAGCGGAGGGAAAAGCAAACTTGTCCAAGGGCCTCTTAGGACAGCTAAAGGGAGAGGCTCTACTTTTGATGGCAGCTTTCAGGCGGGCAGTGCAGAACAGCTCTGGTTTGTGTCGTGGTTTCCGGTGTGCCGTGTTCCCTAGTGTGTCTTTGGGGTCCCTTTTGCCTTCTTCCCTCGAGGCCCTCACCACAAGCATGAAGTGTGGTGTTTGATGTCCCCCTGTTTGTCACGTTCTGTGTCACGGGTGTCTGCACACATACGGGTGCCGCAGCTGTTCTGCCCTGCCGCATGGCCAGCTGCAATGGGACAAGCCCTGGGGAGTGTAAATTTGTAATGGGGGCTGTACTTGGGCTCTAGATGCTATTCCTAGATGGACCTAAGGTGTTTGCAGCTTGTGAGTTATCCTGGTGGTGTTTGACACATGTTCTAACTTTCTTTCAGGTGCAGATGCATTGCATCCATGGCAGAGGGTCAGAGTTAGCAGGTGCCGGGCCTTCCTAGGAGCACGGTGAGTAGCAGACTGGTGGGGTTTTGGCCGATGGGGTGCCAAGATCAGGCACTGATGTTTGGTTCTCTTTACTCTAGCTGTCTGAGAGACACCAGCCCGGTGACAGCAGGACCTTCCCAGCTGACGAGGTGGCCTTTCTTTGCACCTGGCACGGACCGGCATCGCCAGATGTCTGAGAGATAAGTAGAGGGCTATGACCCACAGAGGGGATGAAGGCAGGGTGCTGGTTTGGGAATTACTGGGAGGGGTTTTGGAGTCCAATTTGGAGGTGGGGGGGTGTCCATGAAGTGGCCCCTTAGGCCCCATGAAAGCAAAGTCTCACTTTTGATCACAGTGCTGAGGTGTTCAGGGCAGAGCAGTCCCGGTGTGTCTGGTGTCACTTGTCTGCTGTGCATTATGTGTTGTTTGTGTGTCTCCTGTCTTTTACCTTAGCCCTTTGAGGGGCCTGTCAGAAACCTTGGCATCATTGTTAGCATCTGTGATCTCTGCATTCCTTGGCCTGGCACCCAGGCCAGAGATGCAATTCTGATACCTGTCTGAGCTCCCCAGTCAAAAGTTCTCTCTTTGGAAGCATCCAGTCAGATGTCTTGTCAGGTCTTGTTCTGAGCTGTACGGACAGCTGTGCCCCACCTGGATCCATTATGGTGGATTAGGGCTTGAAACAATGTGAGGGCAGGCAGAGGATTCTGACCATAGGATTCCTAGGCATCCATCTTTACTGTTCTTGGAATCAATCATTCAGTTAGCATCTTCTTCCTGCAGTGTTCTCTGAGCCTCATCAGCTCACCGTCAGATTGAACTCAGTCATCTCCTTTTGCATTCTCTCAGTCCTTGCAGCCATTTTCCTTGCCAAGGGATTTCTGTTCCTGTTGTGTCCCCGTTGTGTGTCCTGTCCTGTCTGTCCTGTGTCACGGGTGTCAGCACACATTTGTGCCGGAGCTGCTCTGCCCTGCCGCATAGCCTGGTGCCATAGGAGAGGGCCCGGGGACTTGGAATGTGTAATGTGGGGTGTAGTTGGACTCCAGATGGGATTTGTAGATGGACACAGGACATCTGGAGCTCTTAAGTTGTCCTGCAACAGTATGGGTGCCGTCTCTATGGTTTCAACGTGCTAGAAGGGTTTTCCGGTCGTCCCGTCCCCCGCCTCTATGGTTTCAAGATGGCGAAGACAATTTCCGGTCCTCCCAGCTGCCGTCTGTATGGTTTCAACGTGCCAGAAGGGTTTTCCGGTCGTCCCGTCCCCCGCCTCTATGGTTTCAAGATGGCGGAGACAATTTCCGGTCCTCCCAGCTGCCGTCTCTATGGTTTCAACGTGCCAGAAGGGTTTATCCGGTCGTCCCGTCCCTTCCCTCTATGGTTTCAAGATGGCGAAGACAATTTCCGGTCCTCCCAGCTGCCGTCTCTATGGTTTCAACGTGCCAGAAGGGTTTATCCGGTCGTCCCGTCCCTTCTCTCTATGGTTTCAAGATGGCGGAGCCAATTTCCGGTCCTCCCAGCTGCCGTCTCTATGGTTTCAACGTGCCAGAAGGGTTTTCCGGTCGTCCCGTCCCTTTTCTCTACGGTTTCAAGATGGCGGAGACAATTTCCGGTCGTCCCAGCTGCCGTCTCTATGGTTTCAACGTGCTAGAAGGGTTTATCCGGTCGTCCCGTCCCTTCTCTCTATGGTTTCAAGATGGCGGAGACAATTTCCGGTCCTCCCAGCTGCCGTCTGTATGGTTTCAACGTGCCAGAATGGTTTTCCGGTCGTCCCGTCCCCCGCCTCTATGGTTTCAAGATGGCGGAGACAATTTCCGGTCCTCCCAGCTGCCGTCTCTATGGTTTCAACGTGCCAGAAGGGTTTATCCGGTCGTCCCGTCCCTTCCCTCTATGGTTTCAAGATGGCGAAGACAATTTCCGGTCCTCCCAGCTGCCGTCTCTATGGTTTCAACGTGCCAGAAGGGTTTATCCGGTCGTCCCGTCCCTTCTCTCTATGGTTTCAAGATGGCGGAGACAATTTCCGGTCCTCCCAGCTGCCGTCTCTATGGTTTCAACGTGCCAGAAGGGTTTTCCGGTCGTCCCGTCCCTTTTCTCTACGGTTTCAAGATGGCGGAGACAATTTCCGGTCCTCCCAGCTGCCGTCTCTATGGTTTCAACGTGCCAGAAGGGTTTATCCGGTCGTCCCATCCCTTCTCTCTATGGTTTCAAGATGGCGGAGACAATTTCCGGTCCTCCCAGCTGCCATCTCTATGGTTTCAACGTGCCAGAAGGGTTTTCCGGTCGTCCCGTCCCCCGCCTCTATGGTTTCAAGATGGCGGAGACAATTTCCGGTCCTCCCAGCTGCCGTCTCTATGGTTTCAACGTGCCAGAAGGGTTTATCCGGTCGTCCCGTCCCTTCTCTCTATGGTTTCAAGATGGCGGAGACAATTTCCGGTCCTCCCAGCTGCCGTCTCTATGGTTTCAACGTGCCAGAAGGGTTTTCCGGTCGTCCCGTCCCTTTTCTCTACGGTTTCAAGATGGCGGAGACAATTTCCGGTCCTCCCAGCTGCCGTCTCTATGGTTTCAACGTGCCAGAAGGGTTTATCCGGTCGTCCCGTCCCTTCTCTCTATGGTTTCAAGATGGCGGAGACAATTTCCGGTCCTCCCAGCTGCCGTCTCTATGGTTTCAACGTGCCAGAAGGGTTTTCCGGTCGTCCCGTCCCTTCTCTCTATGGTTTCAAGATGGCGGAGACAATTTCCGGTCCTCCCAGCTGCCGTCTCTATGGTTTCAACGTGCCAGAAGGGTTTATCCGGTCGTCCCGTCCCTTCTCTCTATGGTTTCAAGATGGCGGAGACAATTTCCGGTCCTCCCAGCTGCCGTCTCTATGGTTTCAACGTGCCAGAAGGGTTTTCCGGTCGTTTTTATTTGGTTAGAGGCAGGAGTTTTATTTTAAATAATAGAAGTGTTATAGAAATGTGAATCTTAAGATAGAAATAGATAATAAATATATAAAGGGAGATTGCTAAACTATGACTACAAATTGAACTATAAATATAGGTAAGTAATATGAAGAGTTGTAGTATAGAATATAAATAACATGATACGGCAATATAAATTATAAATGGCAATATAAATATAAAAATAGGTAAGTATAGTTTAAAAGAAAGGAATTTTTTGGCTTTTATTTAAGTAGAGGCAGGGGTTTTATTTTAAATAAGTGTTACAGAAGTAAAAATCTTGATGCAGAAATATATAATCAATGTATAAAAATATGTATAAAAATATATAACTACTCGCATCAGATGTAATGTAGAATATAAATTTATTTACTAATTGAGATTGATAATGATAAATGTATAAGTAAGCAATATACATTAATGTACATTATAAATGCAAATAGGAATATAAAAATCAGACATAAGGACAAAACCTATTTAAATATTGTTTGAAAGAAAGGGTTGGGGGTTTTTTTTATTCTTATTGGGTTAGAGGCAGGGTTTTTATTTTAAATGATATGAATGTAGATATTATTGGTATATATTTCTCAATATTGAGATATACAATCAAGATATAAATATATATATAAACACAAAATATAAGTAAATAGAGATAATAGGAAGAGATGTAATGGAGAATACAAATAACAGCATACGTAAGTATACATTTTAAATGTAAATGTGAATATGGACCTGAAAAACAGAATTTTAAAAAATATTGAAATACAGTTGAGAAGAAAGGGTTTTCTTTTTGGCTTTAACGTGGGTGGAGGCAGGGGTTTATTTTAAATAATGGAAGTGCTACAAAAGTAAAAATCCTCACACAGAAAGATATAATAAATATATAAAGATCTGAATAAAAATACGAAAAAAATAGAAGTAATAGGAAGAGTTGTAACGTAGAATATAAATTTATAAATAAATGGGAAAATAGAAATGCAAAATCGAACACACATCAGTATAGAATTTAAATATAAATGTGGATCTAAATTTGAAAAATATTATTAAAAAAAAAATTAAATACAGTTGAAATGAAAGGGGTTTGTATTTGGCATGTATGGGTGGACGCAGGGGTTTTATTTTGAATCCTGCAAGTGTTAGAGAAGTAAAAATCCTAAGAGAAACGTATACTTCCAATGTAAAAATAGGTATATTTCGAGCGGGGCCGAATTGTTCGGAAGAGGCGAAGAGCCGAGTGTTGCCGAGAAGAGCCGACTTGAGCCGAAGAGCCGAGTGTGGCCGAACAGAGCCGACTTGAGCCGAAGAGCCGAGTGTAGCCGAAAACCGCCGAGTTTACACCAAGAGCCGATGGTAGCCGACTGGAATCGATAGCCGAGGGTAGCCGACACTGGCCGCATTTAGACAATGCGCCGAATGTGACCGAGTTTCGCCCAAGCGTGCCGAGTTGGGCCGAAGAGCCGAACTGAAACGAGTTTAGACCAAGAGCCGAACCAAGCCGAATTGAGCCGAGTTTCTTTAAACAGAACCGAAGGACGCCGCAGCGCTCTCCCTGCAGGTCTCCGGGGCACACGGCAGGGGGCGCTGTATAAAGTAAGTATAAAATATCAACTATCTATAAGAAGGAATAAAAGCTCTATGTCAAGTGCAGCAGTAGAAGATTTCAGGCTCCCAGGGAATAAATAGTTTTCTTTAAATCATTTTTGTTTTGGAGGGTTTTTTTACTCCCCGGTAGCCTGAAAGTTTCTACTGCTGCTTTTTTACTCTAAAGCTAGAAAGGAAAACCAAGATCAGAAATAGAAAAAAGGGAAGGGAAGGAAAGGAAAGGAATCAGGACCACCAGAGGGAAGGGAAGGGGTGAAAAGCAGATTGAAAAAAGAAAAAAGAGTTGGAGCGAAAAAGAGAGGGCATTCGGGAGGAGCGTTGCTGCCTCAGGTCCTTCCCCGCCCAGGGGCGAAGGACCCGTTTGATGCCCGGGAGGGACTGCAGCTCCCGGTGGCGGAGGACGGAGCTGTGGCTGACAGCCCGAGACTACAACTCCCGGCAGGCCCTGCTGCCGGCGAGGCGTGTGATGCAACGGCTGACGCAGCACAGGAGTGGCTGGCGTGCCAGGCGGCCGGGCGGGGCTGTGCGCGGGCAGCTCCCGGCCCCTGTCCCGCGCGGGACGGCGCCGCGGCGGCGACGCCGGAGGGGCGAAGCCTCCGTCTGGCCGCCCGCACGGAGCTGAGCAGCGCGGAAGGAGCGTCGGCCCGGTTCTTCGGCCTTACTCAGCGGTAGCGATGGCGGAGGGCGAGGCGGTGCTTTGCTGCCGCGGGCCTGGAGCTGCAGGAGCCGCCCCGGGCGAGCGGCGCCGGGCGCTCCCGCGGTCCCGGTGGGGCGGCTGCCCTCAGGCTGGCGGAGGCGCAGCAGCCCCCGAGCTGCGGCCGTCTCCCTCGGGCTGCTGCCGGTGCTGCAGGCGGAGGCAGCTCCGCCGCGTGTTGGGCGTTGCGAGCAGAGAGCGCTGCGATATCGCCGGAATGACTGGGCTGCTGCCTGCGCTAGTGCTCAAGGCTCTTTCTGCCATGCAAACGGATGGAGCGGCGCTGAGCGGTAAAGCCAGAGATGGCCGGGAGAATGCCCAGCGCAGGGAGCAGGCGGGCTGTATCCTTCCGATGGCACAGGTGCGATCTGCAAACTCATCCCCTTCTGCACCTGCCCTCCCGAACCCCAGGGAAAATGCTTTCCAGCATTGTCGGGCTTCTGAAAGACAAAACTTGTGATTTGACACTAGCATCCAGAAAAGGTTTCTGTCTAGATTAGCAAATGCCTAAATTGTTCTTGGTTACATCCCATGACCGGTTTTAGGCAGTGACTTTATACTGCTTTTAGGATTTTCTTGTACAAAGGTGAGAAAATAGGCAGGTCTGATAGTGGTTTCAGTTTTTTCTACTTCACGTTCCATGAGATTCTTTTATCCAAGCACTTGTTTTAAAATTGTACTGTAGGCGTTTATGGTTCACTTTTTTTTTTCTTTGCAGCACCCGTGACTTTTTTTTTTTTCTCTAAATCGGGAGTAAATATAGCTGAGTAAAATGACCTTGGTTTTCTTCTTTCTTTTCCAACTGAGTTCTTTTTATTAAAAATCCTATTTGAATATGTAGAAAAAGTGGGTATGTCCTGTAATATATCCTAGCTTTTCTTGTTTACAGGGTACTCAGAAAATATGTCTCCCTTAGAGTCCCACAGAAACGTTCTCAGTGCGATCTCTATCAAGGTATGCATTTACAAATAAGTGATCCCTTTAGATATTTGACTGTGTACCTTTTCCTGTAATTCAGAGCTTGCGTTCCGTGGCTTTTATGATAAACCTATAAAACATGTAAAAATGGTTTTGCACGTCTTAATCGTTGCAGGCAGCACTAAGTGGATTTAGAGCCTGTTCTTGACAAGACAAAGGGAAAAAGTGTGACTTTGATGCTGAACTTGTCATTTTTAATTTGACTTGTCTTTAATTATTTAGGAATAGAGAGAACTAGAAAAAGAGAGAAATAGAATTGGTTATTGAGCACTCCTCAAATGCTCACCCTGATTCAGTGCAGAGCCGAAGTGAAGGGTGATGGAACAGAGCTCTGTGCTTTAGAAGGAAATAAATTTAAACCTGACCTCCACACAGTGTCTCACTAACTTCTGTTGTTTTAAAATACCAAATACGTTTAGGAAGTGTTGGAAGTTAGTATTTTGGGAAAGAAATGGCAGTTCCACAGAACATTGCATTTAACAAAGGCTCTCGGTACGATTCATGTTGTAACTGCTGTCACTGCAATCGGTTGGTGGTTCAGCCTTGAAATGTGCACTTGCCCTTCTATAAGGCACTGTTTTGTTTGCCTTTCAGTGCTATGAGTCTTGATAAATTGGAGAAGAGCCCAAGAGAAATTTTTCATCCCTTGATATGAAAGGTAGGAAGTGACTTTTTTTGGTTTGGTTCTTTTTCTTTATTATTTTCTGGAAATAAAAGTAATTAAGTATAGGTATGACTGGTTTGTTTCTTCCAGTAGCAGGTAATAATAATAGTAGTAGTAATAGTAAAAATAATAATAGAAATAATAATAATAGTAATGTAATACTACTTAAACTGTCTTTATCCATTGAACTGGCCATTTCAAATCAAAACTTGTAAACACAAATCAAACCATCATCCTTGTAGAATCTTTCACAGCAGTGGGCTAAAGATCCTGGTTTTGTTGACAGGATTTATCGGTTCTGGAAGAACAAGAGGGAAGTACAAGCCTAACTGCTTCTAGCTCACAGACCCGTCCAGTGAATACAGCTTTGTATTTTGATGGGCTTGTGATGACTTTGAAATCAATTGCTCATTACAGTAAAAAAAAAAAATAATGTTTTTTTGAACGTGACAGCAGAAATAACTTTCAGTACCAACTTAATAATAATAGATCACCAATTTAAGTTAAAAATTCATGCTATACTATCAAAATTTAAAGGTAAAATATTATGTATTAGGTGATGGTATAAAGTGTATGTTCTAATGTGTAGGATGTATGCAAAGATACATACATACCTGAAAGTCCTTAGAGGAAACAAATTTTTATGTCTGCCGTTTGACTGTTTATCATACAATATTTGGTTTTATTTCCCAGGGATCGGTGAATTTTGACTTTGGAGTCCTCTATGCTAAGGATGCTCGGCTTACAGATGATGAAATGTTCAGTAATGGTGAGTTTTTCACCTTCTCTTTAGTTGCTATGCTGATCTGAATAAGAAAAAAACAAAAGCAAGAGAAAAAAAAAGGATGGTTTATTATTTTTTACGCTGTTATCTTTGTTTCCTCAGTATTTGCTGCAGCTCTGCTTACCCAAACTTTGGGTTCCTTCTGTCCCACTGGGAGTCGCCCGATTTGGTTGCATCTGGTGAAATTCACCCTGAGACCTTCTGAGAACTAGCGCAAACTACATGAGAGCCATTTGCAGTTCTCTGCAGACACCTGGAGAATGGGTGATGCTTCTGAGGATCTGGCAAGTGTACTTCTATCAAAACTCAGTCTGTGAAATTTCTGGGGAAAACCCTTCTGTGTACCGAAGGGTTCAAACTCTGGTGAGGATCCAGTTATCAGGTGCTCACCTGCATGGTTCCAGCTCTTAAAGCGAACACTTGTACTCTTGCCCTGTAGTTTATATCTATTGTATTTTTGTTATTTTGCAAGATTTTACGCCTTTGCAAAATATTGTGCATTTGACTCTTTGGAACCTGTCAGGTGGTTCTTTGGTGCAGCACCACCTCATGGGACACTTGGCTGCTGTCCTGAAGGGGTTGGTCGTAAATCCTGGAGGGTTTATAAGTCTTCTGTCCCCAGGGAGGTATCGTGCTTTGTTTGCTTTTGTTCTGTTTGTTAGGCGCTGCTTCTCACTGAAAGTATGAATTTCAAACTACCCTGTTCTTTTTTTAACTGTTTTCCCGGTTCTCTCCCTACGGCAGGGAAAGACTCTCGTATCCTTGTCGTCAGGCTCGATGCTGTCCAAGAAGATACAGAGACTAAAACAATCATAAGAAGCAAAATATGACTGCAGGGAAAACAAGCTGGAGCGAACAAAAGGTGATATTGTTATCCTTACCCCCTATTAGAAACATCCACTGTGCTTTGATGTGGTAGCTGCCAGGGGCTTGTTAGCTCTTTGTAGGCAGGTGTGGGTGTTCACTTGTAGGTTTTTTCTCTGGACAAGTCAATTCAATCTTTGCTAAGCTTATATTTGCAGAGTACTCTCTAGCACAGTCCAGCATGACATTTTTGAATGTTGTAAAAATACCATGTTACTTGGAAATTGCTAATGATGAGAAGCCTTAGGGAAAAAGAAGGTTTCAGGGTTGGAAGATGTGAGAAGAATTTTGTGGGGATGTGAGACTGAAATAAAGTGCACTTGAAGCTGGACTGGCACCCTTGCAGATCCCCTATTAAAGAGTAGTGCTTAAATTAGCCTGGGGGTTGCCCATTGTTTCTGTAGAAATCAATGTTTCCTGGTCTTCAGAAGTAAGCTGCTTTGAAAAGCTGGAAGGTGCAGTATACTGACAATCCCCGTGCTTTGGATTAAAAGCAGATTTCAGAAGGGTGACAGGCTTTTGTCTTTTCCTAGAAGTCGATGTAATTCTATTGAGGAGTTTTTAATTCTGTGTTGCCATGTCATCCCTCAGAGCCCTGTCGTACTAATCGTCATACAGATGCAAAACAAAAAATCAGACCCTGTCCCAGCCACTTAGAGCCCAGAACACGATTTCCTTGGGCTGCCATTTGTGCGCCATCGGTACTCACCAGGGAAGCGAGCCGGGGATGTTGCAGCTGTTGGGAACAAACCGCTTCTCGTCACACAGAAATGGAATTCGGACGACGCCTCGGCCAGCCCCTCTCTGCCGTCGTCTCCTGAATCTGCAGCAGAGCAGTTCCAGTCCGTCCGGGTACGTGTAATCCAGCTCCTGACGATCTGAGCACACGGAGCAGCACTCAGCTGCTGTGGGGGCTCAGGGAAGGCAGAGTGTGCATTGTCATCTTCCTGAACCTACAGACTAATCAAAGTGAGAAGCCACAGGGTGGAAATCAGTCGCATATATGCTAAATAAAACTTGCAGATTTATTTAAGAATTATTACTGCTTGTTCTTTTTTGTGCTTCTGTGCTTAGAAAACATCCCTACAAAATCAGTTCAGTTCATCAGTTGAACCTTTGTTTGCAGACCCTCACTGAGCAGAATTTGTTGCAGACTCAGTGCACGCTGCGCTGGAGTGTGAGGAGCTCAGTGCACTGCCGGGAGTGTGAGGAGCTCATGTGTGCTACTTTTTGCTTTAGGACGCTCTAAGGTATTTATTCCTTTTGGGATACATGATGAGAATTCCCAAGAGAGGTAGTTATAAGGTATGACATCGGGAAAAAAGCCTGTGTGGTTGGTATGTTGTTGCTGTCAAAAGTTAATTTTTTCTTAGCCAGTAGTTAGCTTTTTGCTTTATTTTTGTGGTAGCAGTATTTTATTGTTTAAAAAATTGCTTCAAAATAACTTGAGTGGCTGGCCATCGGTACCTTGTTCAGATTTGCCTATTTGCTTGTAGCTAAAAAGTTCACATCTTGTTTATCATTCTATTTAAGAAACTGCTGCCCAGCCAACTAATAACTGAACATCTATCTGTCTGGGACACGGGGAGAGGATTTAGGTAATGTCTTTGTTTCCAGAAAAAAGTTCCTGTGTAGTTTCTAAATAGAGGAGAGGGGGGTGATGACTCGGGGCTCTGATGCCATTGGGGCACCCCAAGGTCCCCAGGAGAGGGAGCCCCACTGGGGTGCGGGAGCAGGTGTGTTCTCATGTAATATAGAACAAATTACAAATATAAACATGAAAATTGTAATCATGAAAATATTTTTTTAAATAGCTAAATAAAGCGGGGTTTTTTTATTTGTCAATAGGCAGGGTTTTGATTATAAAAATTATAAATACAAACAATATAAATGTAGAAATCTAAGTACAGGAATATATCGTAAATAAATACAGATATAAGGTTTAAAAACAAGAAAAAATTAGTTGTAGCAGTAGCTATGACACATAATATAAATAATAATTTAAATACATTTCTAGAACTTTACCTATATTATATATAATTATTAATACACTGCATCAAAAGAAACTATAAATATGAATGGGAATATAATTATACTAAGTATAAAAATATTTCAATCTCGTTTAAAAGAAGGTTGTTTTTTTGTATTTATTTGGTTAGAGACGGGGTTTTTATTTGGAATAATAGAAGTATTATAGAAGTATAAATCTAAATATAGAAATATACAATCTATAGAGAAAGATATTTGTAAAAACACGAGCGAACGGCGCCTCCTTCGGCCGAATGGAACGAGCTCAGCCGAAGCAAGGCGAGACCGGCCGAACCTGATGGCCTCGAGCGAATCGAGGCCAGGCTTGCGAGGCTGCCTGAACGGAGCCGAGCTCAGGCGAACCGAGCCCGCTGCTCTCGTGCGCGCTAATTAGCGCGACTGCGGTCACCGCCTAATGAGCCCCTGTGCCGCCCCGCGCTCCCGGTCGTGTCCGTGCGATGGGCGGGCCGCCCGCGGGACGCGGCAGCAGGAGAGCCCCGAGCCGGGCGCGTTTAACGTGAGGCGGCGCCGCTTGCCCGCCCTCAGGGAGCCGAGCCGAGCCGAGGCGCGCCGAACACACAGACAGCGGCTCCGAGTTCGGCCGAAGCGAGCCGAGTGGCGCCGAGCGCACAGAGCGGCTCCGAGTTCGGCCGAATGAAGCCGAGTGGCGCTGAGCGCACAGAGCGGCTCCGAGTTCGGCTGAATGAAGCCGAGCCGCGCCGAGTGCACAGAGCGGCTCCGACTTCGGCCGAATGAAGCCCAGTGGCGCCGAGCGCACAGAGATGCTCCGAGTTCGGTCGAATCGAGGCGCGCCGCGCCGAGCGCACAGAGCGGCTCCCAGTTCGGCCGAATAAACCCGAGCCGCGCCGAACGCAAGGAGAGGCTCCGAGTTCGGCCGAAGCGACACGAGCCGCGACGAGCGCACAGAGCGGCTCCGAGTTCGGCCGAAACTAACCGAGCCGCGCCCGGCGCACAGAGCGGCTCCGAGTTCGGTCGAATAAAGCCGAGCCGCGCCGAAGAGGCGCATCCAGCCGAATGCAACCGACAATAGCCGAGTTTAGCCGATTACAGCCCAATTTAGCCGAGCTCTTAAGTTATTCTGCAGCCCTTTGACTTTTGTCCTGACTTTTTTTCAGATGCACCTCCTCAGGTGACTGCAGCAGTTCCTTAGGTTCCATCTTCTCAAAGGGTACAGGGCTCAAGAATTCGTCTTCCAGAGAGTTATCTCAAGTCCTGGCTTGTATTGTATCTGCCTATGTTGGCTTATGTTGTATGTACCTCTATTGTGTGTACCTATGCTGGCTTATACTGTACGTACTTATACTGTATGTACCTGTGTTGGTTTATACTATATGTACTTACATTGGATGTACCTATATTGGTTTATATTGTGTGTACCTGTGTTGGTTTATACTGTATGTAAGTGTGTCACCTTATATTGTGTGTACTTACGCTCTGTTTACACTTGCACTGTTTACCTCAGCCTATATTGTGTGTACTTATATTGTACCACTTAGGATCAGAGCTGCCCTGCCCTGGCACGCAGTCACAGTTAGGTAGAACAGTTATAAAAGCTTTACTGTTCATCTGTCTTTTGTGGGATTTTGGGTAGAAAGTTTATCGGTCCAGAGTGGGGACAAGTCCTAGCTGTCAGCCACTCGTTGACCCTTCCTGTTGTCTCACAGGTCCCCGAGGCTGCTGATTTCCCCAGGATCTGCCATTTACTTCAAGGAGCAGCAGCCAGAAGATGTGTCACAGCACGTTCTTCAGCGTCTCAGGTAAGGGCCGCAGTGAGCGTGTAAGTGGCAAGAGTGTGTCAGTGTGTGTGAGAGCACGTGGCTGTGTCCGTCTGTGTCTGCTCGTCTCTGCATGGGTGGGCACATGCTGACTGGATTTAACCTTGTGTATATGACTTTTGCTTTTCAGGTTTTGCAACTCATTTTTAAAGTTAGAATAAAAAATCCTCAGCCGGGTTATATTGTATGTACTGACATGGAATGTACCCATGTTGGCTTAAAACCCAGTAAAACAGACGAAGATGGGCAAGAAAAAACCCAGAAAAAAACCCCAACAAGATGGGCAAGAAAAAAAACCCAGAAAAGAACCCCAAGACGGGCAAGAAAAAACCCAGAAAAAAACCCCGAAGATGGGCATGAAGAGACCCAGGAAAAACCCCCAAGATGGGCAAGTAAAACCCAGAGAAAACCCAGAAAAACAATTCCAAGAAGGGCAAGAAAAGACCCGGAAAACACCCAGAAAAAATCGCAACCACAGTATAAATATATAAATGTCTTTCAAATATATAGAGAATTGTTAAATTATTTAAAATACAAAATAACATAAATCAATATCTGCATATAAGATCCATAATACAAGTAATACTGTATATATCTTATTATAGTGTATTGTAAGAAATGGATATAAAATTGATATGAATTTATTTATGTTTATCTTATCTATAATTTTTTATATATTACACCATATTGATATAAGTTTTTTAAAGCATTTTAACATAAAGGGGGGTTTTGTTTTTTATTTGGCAAAAGCAGGGGTTTTAGTACAAGAATGATAAATACAAATAATATAAAGGTAGAAATCTAAGTATAGAAACAGATCATAAGGAGCAAAAGGCTAATATAAAATTAAAAATCTAAGATAAAATAAGTTGTAGCAGTAGATATGGTACATAATTTAAAAAATAATTTATTTCTATTATTTGAATAGGACACATATGATATATCATGATTAATATAATGCTTAAATATAAACTATAAATATAAATGTGAATATAGTCATGCAAGCTATAAATATAAAATATAAACTATAAATATAAATGTGAATATAGTCAGGCAAGCTATAAATATAAAAATATTTCAATATAGTTTAAAAGAATAGAGCTTTTTTGTATTTATTTAGTTAGTATGGGATTTTTATTTTAAATAATTAAAATTACATTTCTATCATGCTTTTAACATAGAAATATACAATAAATATAGAAAGATATTTATAAAACCACAAAATATAAATAAATATAAACAGTAGGAATAGACAGAATATATTTTATAAATTACATGCTACATCAATGTCCACTATAAATATGCATGTGAATATAAATACGAAAAATAGGACTATCAAATTGATTTTAATAGGATTTTAAAGCAAGGCGGTTTGTTTGGTTCTGGTCGGATAAGAGGCAGGTTTTTGGCATTTATTTCAGAGCAGTTTTTGGCTGGGGTCGCCCCTGTTCTTTTTTGCCGCCTTCGCTGCCCGCAGCCCCGAGGCGCGCTGCGCCCCTGTCTGGGGCGGGCGGCTGTGCTGCCGCCTTGTGGGCAGAGCGCGGTACTGCAGCCATGCGCCGGCAGGCAGGCGAGAGGCCGCCATGTTGGGAGTGGCGTGTCGCGGGTGTCTCGGACTTTTCGTTGACCTTCTCGAGATGGCGGGGAAGTGGAGGACCTCGGTGGGTGTTAGTGAACTGCCTGCATGGAATACCGACGTCATGGCGGCCCCGACGGATTTTTCTGTGGCGTTTGAAGCGTATCCGATACATGCTGTGGGCTCAGCGTCGCCGCGGGCGGGCGTATTTCTGCGGGTTTGTGACAGGCATCTGGGTAAACCTGGCCTGTCTGCGCCGGGGTCCTCTCATGCCCGCTCTCCCGCCCTCAGCGAGCCGAGCCGGGCTGAAGTGTTCCGAAGAGCCGAGTGTGGCCGAAAATAACCGCGTTTAGCTTAAGAGACCAGGATAGCCTAGTGTAGCTGACATTAGCCGCGTTAGGACAAAGAGCCGCGTGAGACCGAGGTTAGCCAGTAGCCGGGAGTGGCCTGGTGGCTCCTGAAATTCCACGATAGGCAGGATGGTTCCCAGACCCAAGCTGGCCCCAGTGCCAAGTCGGGCTGACGTGATAGCGCCTCGTGGCTCCTGCAGTGTGCCATCCAGAAGCGGGGCAGGTGAGTTTTGTTTGCCAGGGAAAAGGGCCGTGGTTTGTGGGGGGGGGGGCTGTGGCTGGGGGTGGCTGGCTGGCTCCTGAAATTCTTTGGTATGCAGGGTGGTTCCCAGACCCAAGGTGGCACCAGTGCCAAGTCGGTCTGTTTTGACAGTGCCAAGTCAAAACTTCACTTGTCCTAGTTTAGATTTCTGATGTGGAGGAGCAGAAGTGCCACCTGATATGGAATTTGGTTCTCTCTGTGGAGTGACATCGTGTAAAATTTCTGTCCCAGAAATTCTGTCATGATGGCTCTGCTCCATAAAGAATGACACGGCCTGATTGTCAGCAATTTTTGCTTCTGCAATAGCGTAAAAATGCTAAAATTTGAACACTGCCTATAATTTCAAAAGAAAATATTTTAAAACTTGAAGTGATAGCTAAAATTAGGCCTGAAAGGTAGCAAGAGCAGGTAGCAAGAATATTTCTCCCTGTTTGTAGATATACTTTTCATTCAAAAATTTGCTGATGGAGAGATTCTTTCATGTATTTAGTGACCTTTACAGATGTATTCCCCTAGTGTTTTGAGTTGATAGAATCATGGAATAATTCAGGTTGGAAGGGGCTCTAAAGATCACCTCATTCCAAGCCTGCTGCCGTGGGCAGTGACGTGGTTCCATAGAGCAGGTTGCTCTGAGCCTGATGCCAGAGCACCAATGGGCCTGGAACACTTCCAGGGATGGGGCAGCCCCAGCATCTGTGAGCAAGCTGTGCCAGCCAGGTGCCAGAGGAGGAAGAAAGCCCTTCCCACGTGGAGCAGAGGCTGCTGCAGCTTCGCGTAGCCTCGTGTCACTGAGCGTGTGAGACAGAAGAGCCCTTCCCGTGGAGGGGTATCGGCGCTGACGGATCTTTTTTGGGAGAAGCGGAGCAATGGAACGCCAGAGCAGCCTTCAGTTCTTCTGGCAGAGTTGGGAACAGCTTGAAGCAGGAGCAGAGCTGGCCTGGTGCCTGCCAGCTCTGCAGGCAGTGGGGATGGAGAAGCTGCAGTTACCTGTCTGCTTGGCTGAGTCTTTAAAAAGGAGGCACTTTTCTGTAGTTCCTTTTCTATAAGCATTACGTGAAAGTTCCCCCTAGAAGCCCAAAGGCAGCTGTTTTCTTAGCAGGAGGAAGTCAGGAGGAGGCAAAGCGGGCAAAGACATCAGATAAGTCGGGATAAAATTCTTGGCTAACCTGTTTTTTCCCCTTCCTCCAGACAGCCAGTTCTGAAGCACTGAGCAGAGATCTGCCCGGGAGGAAGAGCAGAGCCAATCTCTGAGAGCTGACCCGCGAGCTGTGGTGAGGACAGCTGCTCCCTGCCTGCACCCTGCCTTGGTGTGGGAGCTGCTGAGCTGCCATTCCTGTGGTGGGAGTGTTTCTACTCTCATCCAGCCAAGCCAGAGACCTGCTAGGGAAGGAGCAGGTAAGGTTTAAGTACCAAGATCTCCCCAGTAAGAAGTGAGGTGACAAAAGGAAATGGCCTCAAGCTGCAGCAGGGAAGGCTTAGATTGGCTTTGAGGACCAATTTCTTCACTGAAAGGGTGGTCAGGCATAGGAGCAGGCTGCCCAGGGCAGTCCCCATTGCTGGAGACATTTAAAGCATGGCAAGATGTGGTGTTTAGGGACCTGATTGGGGTGGGGGCTTGGCAGTGCTGGGGCAGCAGCCGGGCTCGATGACCTTAGAAGGCTTTTGCAGCCTAAAGGACGCTATGCTTCTGGAAAGCCTCGACCCCTGTGGCTCTAACACAGCACCTGGATGCTGACGGAAGGAGGCTGGTCATAGAGCCTGGAGGTCCCTGTCCCACGGGGAGGGAGAGGACAAGGCAGTGTCGCCTGCAGGGAAGGTCTCGTCCCCAGAGGGCAGTCAGCGACTCCATCCCTGCCCGGGGCTCTGGGTGCAGCCTCGGGGTGGACACCTGCCCTCAGGTTTCCCTCTGGGCACCCGGGAAGGGAACCGGGTCCATCCGTGTGGCAGCTCCAGGGCCTGCAGGCTTTGGGGCTTTGCAGCTGTGTGCCTTGTCACAGGGTGGCAGGGACGTGACGCTGCCTGGGCACGCTGCTGGCCTGGGATCCTTGCTGCTTTCCTCCTTATCCCATATGGATTTAGCAGCAATCTTCTTCTATCTTTTCTTTAAAACTGTCCTTGGGAGAGTGCAAAGAGAGGGTAATCAGTTATGTCAAAGCCTACATATTTTACCTGTTGGCACTTAAGAGAAAAGACAAAAGCCTGCTTGGCATCCTTCTGCCTGGAAGTGATTGTGACCCAGGGAAGTGAGGAAGGGGCTGGCCGAGGTCACTGAGGCTCTGAGATGGAGGTGAGTTTGCATCCCAGTTTATTGGAACGGAGGCTCATCAGAAGTTTCCTCGGCTGTCTAAGGCACAGAGCCCTGGAGCCCAGTAAGCCTGAGCTGCTGCATGCTTGCTGTGAGCCTTGGGGTGAGCGTGCATCGTTGCAGGCTTGGGATGGATTGAAATGTGCTGAGGAAACCGGAGGGAGGGAGGGAGGGAAATGCTCTGTTAACCTGTGCCAATTCTTCTGTCAGACTCATCACGGCAGGACGGCGTGAAGGCTGAAAGCGTAAGAAGATGTGGAGGGAAGCAGAGAATCTGACAGGAGCATCGAACGCGCGAGCGCACGAATTTTGCTTTTTGCTTGGGTGTAAACTCAGGAGTTGAAAGGAATTTGGGAGTGAGAAGGGACATTTCAGAAGGTGAAGAAGAAAAAGAAGTTGTTGTTGTTACAGGCCTGGCAAAATCTTTTGTTCTAGCTAATAAAAGAAGTTAGTTTAAATAAAAAAAAGAAAAAAAAATGTAGTTTTTCTTTACCTGACTATTATATTCATTGGTGGTATATGGTGTGTTGTTTAATTTCTTGGTATGATTAACTCAGTGTAAGTTGTTTTTTGAGTGAACTAACTTTCTGGATGGGTTGGTTTGTATTTGAGACAGGATTGATTTCAATAGGTTTCTTTCATAGACTTGTGATAGGTATTACTGGGGTTTTGGCTTTGTTTACTGTATGCATAAACATACAGCTTTGGTTGGGCCAGCTGGGCTGCCGGAGTTTGTGGGTGTGAATTTATTCGATGGCTTTGGTTAAATGCAGTGTTTAATTTTTGAAAGGTTTTTCAATGTAGTGGTTTTAAGGTGGTTTTTAGAATTGATTGTATGGTTTGATGTTGTTTATAGTTGCTGTCCGGTAAGGGATGTGGTGTGAGTACTTGAACGTTATGGTTTTGGTTTTCCTAAGTTCCATTTTCTTTCTGGTTCGATAGGTTTTTTTAGTTTTATTTTTGGTGACAGGGGTATTCACGTGGTGGGTTTTTATAGGCAATATGTTTTTTAATTTGGGTAGTGATATTTTTTAGTATTTTAACAGTTTAGATTTTTTATTTTTATGCTTTGAATTAGTTTTCTTTTAATTTTAAATTAAGTTTTATAGATTATTGGTTTTTATTTGTGCATTAGCATAAAGGTAGAGCTTTGGGGGCTTCTTTTAGTACTGTTTAGGGTCATTTGTACAGTTTTGAGTCTAGTGAGTTGGTTTCATTTAATTTTTAGTGGGTGTTGGTTTTTCTTAGCAGTTGTGTCATTTTCAAGGTGTATTTGAGGTTTTTGGGGATTTTGAGATATTGGTTTAGGAGGACGTTTATGATGAGCATGTGCGCAGGTTTTGGGCTAGTTGAAGTGGGATTTAAAATTTATTTTTGGTTAGGTTTATTTGAGTGTTTATGAGGGTTCAATGTTGTGGGATGTTTGTTCTGTTAGTAATAAAAATAGGGTTTGTTTTGATGTGCTGCGATGGGATGAGCGTGTGCTGCGTGCCGGTGCTGACAAAGGTACGGTATTGTTGTGGCTTATTTATATGGTTTAATATAGAGATGAAAATAGAAATAAATATACATTTAAAAAGAAATATAACATTAGAGTGGTAAACATAAATATTGAGAACAGATACATATATAAAACTATAATTCATGGTGTAGAATTGTAACATATTATCATATAGATAAATGATAGTCTATTATATATATGCACAAAGATATATAAATATAGATTGTAAATATAAAAATACTTAAATATAGTTAAATTGGGGGTTTTATTAGGTTGTAGACCTGTTTTTATTAATAAATCATATAAATAGAAATAAAATAAAAATTCAGATACAAATATATAGGGAAATACAAATATCTATAAATATTGATATTAAATAAATCTAAGTAAAAGAAATATACAATACAGAAATTTTCTATGTATGATTATATTAGAGGGCATTCTCCCTAAGATATATACAATATCTATGAATATAATGAATGAAAATTATCAATCTAAATATGATTATAATTTTGAAAGATAAAGTTACTTGTTAAATTTTAAATGTGGTTGAAATAAAGAAGTGTCCTTGGTTTTTATTTGGTTAGAGGCAGGAGTTTTATTTTAAATAATAGAAGTGTTATAGAAATGTGAATCTTAAGATAGAAATAGATAATAAATATATAAAGGGAGATTGCTAAACTATGACTACAAATTGAACTATAAATATAGGTAAGTAATATGAAGAGTTGTAGTATAGAATATAAATAACATGATACGGCAATATAAATTATAAATGGCAATATAAATATAAAAATAGGAAAGTATAGTTTAAAAGAAAGTGGCTTTTATTTAAGTAGAGGCAGGGGTTTTATTTTAAATAAGTGTTACAGAAGTAAAAATCTTGACGCAGAAATATATAATCAATGTATAAAAATATGTATAAAAATATATAACTGCTCGCATCAGATGTAATGTAGAATATAAATTTATTTACAAATTGAGATTGATAAAGATGAATGTATAAGTAAGCAATATACATTAATGTACATTATAAATGCAAATAGGAATATAAAAATCAGACATAAGGATAAAACCTATTTAAATATTGTTTGAAAGAAAGGGTTGGGGTTTTTTTTATTCTTACTGGGTTAGAGGCAGGGTTTTTATTTTAAATGATATGAATGTAGATATTATTGGTATATATTTCTCAATATTGAGATATACAATCAAGATATAAATATATATATAAACTCAAAATATAAGTAAATAGAGATAATAGGAAGAGATGTAATGGAGAATACAAATAACAGCATACGTAAGTATACATTTTAAATGTAAATGTGAATATGGACCTGAAAAACAGAATTTTAAAAAATATTGAAATACAGTTGAGAAGAAAGGGTTTTCTTTTTGGCTTTAACGTGGGTGGAGGCAGGGGTTTTATTTTAAATAATGGAAGTGCTACAGAAGTAAAAATCCTAACACAGAAAGATATAATAAATATATAAAGATCTGGATAAAAATACGAAAAAAAATAGAAGTAATAGGAAGAGTTGTAACATAGAATATAAATTTATAAATAAATCGGAAAATAGAAATGCAAAATCGAACACACATCAGTATAGAATTTAAATATAAATGTGGATCTAAATTTGAAAAATATTATTAAAAAAAAAAATTAAATACAGTTGAAATGAAAGGGGTTTGTATTTGGCATGTATGGGTGGACGCAGGGGTTTTATTTTGAATCCTGCAAGTGTTAGAGAAGTAAAAATCCTAAGAGAAATGTATACTTCCAATGTAAAAATAGGTATATTTCGCGCGGGGCCGAATTGTTCCGAAGAGCCGAGTGTGGCCGAACAGAGCCGACTTGAGCCGAAGAGCCGAGTGTAGCCGAAAACCGCCGAGTTTACACCAAGAGCCGATGGTAGCCGACTGGAATCGATAGCCGAGGGTAGCCGACACTGGCCGCATTTAGACAATGCGCCGAATGTGACCGAGTTTCGCCCAAGCGTGCCGAGTTGGGCCGAAGAGCCGAACTGAAACGAGTTTAGACCAAGAGCCGAACCAAGCCGAATTGAGCCGAGTTTCTTTAAACAGAACCGAAGGACGCCGCAGCGCTCTCCCTGCAGGTCTCCGGGGCACACGGCAGGGGGCGCTGTATAAAGTAAGTATAAAATATCAACTATCTATAAGAAGGAATAAAAGCTCTATGTCATGTACAGCAGTAGAAAATTTCAGGCTGCCAGGGAGTAAATAGTTTTCTTTACATAATTTTCGTTTTGCATTTTTTTTTTACTGCCAGGTAGCCCGAAAGTTTCTAGTGCTGCTTTTTTATTCTACAGCTAGAAAGGAAAACCAAGATTAGACATACAGGGAAAGAAGGAAAGAAAAGGAAAACAAGAAAATACAGAATGGAACTGAAAGGAAGAAAGAAAGAAGGACAGGAAGGCAGGAAGGAAGGAAGGCAGGCAGGCCAAAGAAAAAAACCCAAGGAGGGCAAGGAGAAACCCAGGGAAAAAAAAAAAAAAAAAAAAAAGGATAAAGACTTGGAGATGCGCAAGAAAAAAACCAGAAAAAATCCCCAAGATGGGCAAGAAATAAAATCAGAAAAAAAAAAAACAAAAAAAAAACCAACAAAAAAAACCAAACAGGATGGGGATGAAAATTTCCAGAAAAAAACCCCAGAAACAAAGAGAAAAAAAACCCCAAGATGGGCAAGAAGAAACAAAGAAAAGAACCCAAGAAATGACAGAAAAAGTCAAGGAAAAAGGGAGGAAAAGCCCCAAGAAGCAAGGCAAGAAAGAGAGGCAATAGAGGCCACAAAAAAGGCAAGAGAAAACCCAAGAAATGCCAGGAAAAGGTACGAAAATGGTTCTGCCAGATGCGATCAAGGTGAGCGGGTTCAGTCTCAGGTACAGGAGATGAACAAGTGTCAGATTAGCTCGGGGCACTGCTGTGCAATGCAGCCGTGACAGGATTGATGTTTAAATCTAGTTTAAATAAATTGGGGATTGTTTGGCTTTTATTGGGGTATAGGCTGGAGATTTCATAAAAGGTATAAAAATAGAAATCCAATTATATCTTATATATATCGATATCGAGAAATATTTAATATACGTAAATATAAGTAAACAAATATGTTATGTAAAAAGAATATATCTATTATTATATAAAAAGGTATTCTCTCCAATCTATAAGATATCTATAAATATAATAAATGAAAATTACAAATGTAAATGTGAATAGAATTACGACAAACAAAATTATTTTTAAAATTTTAAGTGTGGTTTAAATAAAGGGGTGTCTATGGTTTTTCTTTCGTTAGAGGCAGGGGTTTTATTTTAAATAATATAAGTACTATAGAAATCTAAATCGGCATAGAGAAATATATAATAAAAATCTAAAGATGTAATACTAAACTATGAATTTAAAAAGAAATAGAAATAGAAATCTATGTAAGTAACATGAAGAGATGTAATATACAATATAGTAAATATTATACAGTAATATAAATTCTAAATCTAAAAGCAAATATAATTATGACAAATAGATGATGGGGGCTCGGAGCAGCCCAGATGTGAGTGTGACGATGATGAGGGCTCGGAGCAGCCCAGGTGTGAGTGTGAGGATGATGAGGGGCCGGCTCCTGCCGGGGCGAGGCTGTTTTAAGGGGAGGCTGTGCCTCAGCTCCCTTTTGCACGGAGCTGCTGAGTGGAGGGGTTTATGGGGCGCTCCCGGCGCTGTCTCACGGAAGGACTGCGAGAGCTTCTCCCAGGGTCGGCGGGAACACCTGGATTCGCGCTTGGATACGTCCAAGCATCGCTTAAAGGAGGTGCCGAGAGACGAATCTTTGTGCCGGGGAGCAGCAGCCGAACGGGTGAGCCCGTGTGGGTTTGGAGCGGGGAATTTTGTCCTTCCCCTTTGCAATTTCATCTTGCCAGTCCCTCCCCGCTTCCCCAGGAGCAGAAATGGAGCTTATGAGGACAAAAGGGATTAAGGAGAAGGAAGCAGCTCCTCTTCTTTTATTGTCTGCGTTTGAACTGAGGGGATCCCTCTTCACTTGTGGTTTTAAGGGCGTTGATTGCAGGAAAAGCTGCCTTTTCCAGGCTGTTGGGGGTATCCCGGGGGTGACAGGGAATCCCTGCGTTCTATTTGAAGGGGAATGGGAAAAGTATTCTTGTGGTGTTATGGGTTTGGTTTGAAGGCAGCCACCCCATTTTCATCACCCTAGGGTTGAAATGGAGGGGGCAGCCGTGGTGTCCCTCATTTTCAAGGGTTTGAATGGAGGTGGAAATGGCCCTTTGCCATCAGTCGAAGGCTTTCATTTGAGGAGCGCCCCTTCTTTTGTGCTCTCGTAGGGGACGAACCTGAAGGGGAGAGGACACTTCTTTGCCCTTGTTGAAGGGAGGCGAGCCCCGCCTGCGGCGTCAGTTTCGGGGTTCGGTTGCGGGAAGCTGCAGCTGTGGCAGCGTTTGCAGGGCTGCAATGGGGCCGTGCCGCTGCATCGGAGGGCGCTTGTGGTGGCCGCGGCCCGGGCCGGAACGTTGCCGCTCGGGAGCGGCGCTGGCACGGCCTGGGCAGCTGCCGGGGCGCACGGGGGATTTGGCGCGGCCGGGCCGGCCAAGGGCGGCAGTGGCGAAGCCGCGCCGGTGCGAGCCGAGGGGAGCCGCGCCGGGCCGGCCAAGGGCGGCAGAGGCGGCGCGGGCGCTGCTGCGGCGGCCCGGGCGGTGCCGGCCACTCCGGCCGCTCCGGGCGCGGGGCTCGGGCGCCGCCGCCACCCCCGGGCCCGGTGCCGGCCCCGCCGGGTAGGGGCAGCGGGCGCGGCTCTCCGGGCCGGCGCCGGCCCCGCGTGCCAGAGGAGCCGCCGGAGGAGCCGCTCTCCTGGCGGGAGCCGCGCTCCGTCCGGGGCCGGCAGCGAGTGCGGGCTTCGGCTGCTCGCGGTGCTGGCGTGGTGCCGCGGTTCGGAGGCGCTTTGTAGGCATTGATTGCATCGCTGTGCTCGGTTTGCAGCGGGTGTACGCTAAGGGCTACGGTGTTCTTCCTGAGTGGTGCGGTTCTCGGTGCCGGTGGGGATGATGAAGGTTCGTTTCGGATTGGGTTTCGTAGTCGGATATGGTTTTTTTGCCGGGGTATTATGTTTAGAAAGGCGCGCAATGGTTTTTACGGGTCGTAGCGCGAAGCAGCGGTTCGGATTTTAATTCTGTTGAGGTGGCTTTTATTGGCGTGAGCGGGTAGTGTTTGTTTCGGTGGGCTTTTGAGGTAGCGTCGTGTCGTTCATAGCAGCGGGTTTTTAATCTTGATAATTGCATGTTTGTTTATCGTCTTCCATGGCTTTTATTTATTTGGTTTGTTTGATTGTAGTGTATGTTTTATGGTTGCGGGTAATATGGGAGACATTGTTTATGGTTGTGTTTGTCTTTAGGCTTTGTGTTTGTTTCTAGGTGTTATTTTTATTTCGATAGCCTGAGGCACTATGGGTTTATTCAATTAGGTATAAATTTTTTGTTGAAAATGAAAGTTTATTCGGTTTTTGACCTTTTTATGTTGTTGGTTTTTTTTTTTTTGATTGTTTGTTGTTGTTGTTGTTCTTTCATGTATTTGATTGTTGTTCGTCGGTTTTTATTTTTGGGAATATGGGTATTTATATGGTGGATCTTTTCAAGTAGTATTGAGTAGTTGTTTTCTTAGTTTTTAGTCGTTGAGATTTTTTTCTATTTCGTTAAGTAGTTCGGCTGTTATTTTTACAGAGGATTGGTTATTCTTTGAGTTAGTGTAGAGGTAGAATTTTGTGTATTTTTTTTTTTTAGTAACCTTCAGGGTCAGTGGCACTGTTTGGAGTTTAGTAGGTTGGTTTGATTTCTTTTTTTAGTAGTTGTTGTAATTTGCTGTGCGTGTTTCCATAGGGTTTTCTTTTATCTTGGTTCCATTTTTCTGATGTGATGAGAATTTGTTATTGAAAAGAGTGTTGTGTGGTTTTTTGGCTGGCAGATTTTTGGCTGTTGTAGGTATCTTGATGTTTTTCGAAGATATTGGTGGGAATTCAATGCTCTTTGTATTGTAATTTTATTTAGGAATTGGATTTATAATGTACAATTATAACTATAACTATATTAAAACAAAACAGATGTGTGGAAATGGGAATAACCCACTCTTGTTTTTATATATTTGGTCTTTTTTTTAAATTTTACTTGTAACATAATTATATATTACAATAAGATATTATCTTTTTTAATTAGAGTGTTTTGTATATTTATAGATATGTAAATAGAGAATATAAATATAGACACAACCCAACTCAAATATAAATATAGAAATATGTTGCAAATATATGCAGGTATATATAAAATTTTTAAATAATTGTAAATATAAAATAACATGAATTGATACTACGCATAATAAAAGTAATACTGTATATGTCTTATTTAGTATATTATAGGAAATAGATATAAAATAGATATATCAATTGATGTACTATACTTATAAAACAAATTATAGATATGATAATTATAAATATAAAAGTATTTTTCAAGTAGTTGAAAATAAAGGATGGTTTTGTTTTTCATTTGGCAAAAGCAGGGGTATTAGTATAAAAATTATAAATACAAATAATATAAAGGTAGAAGTCTAAGTATATAAATATATAATAAATAGATAAGATTAATATAAAAATTTAAAATAAAGGAAAAAACAAGGTTTAGCAGTAGATATGATACATAATTTAAAAAATAATTTATCTCTATTATTTGAACAGGATACATATTATATATATTTTAAATATAATGCATCAATATAAACTAGAAATATAAATGTGTATATAGTCATGCAAGCTCTAAATATAACAATATTTCCGTATAGTTTAAAAGAAGGGTTTTCTGGTATTTATTTAGTTAGAATTGGATTTTTTTTAAATAATAAAAGTGTTTTAGAAATGTAGTTTTAAACTATAGAAGAACTATATAAGAACTATACAATTAATAGAGAAAGATATTTATAAAAACACAGAGAAATACATATAAACAATAGGAATAGACAGAATATATTATATAAATTACATGCTACATCAATGTCTACTATAAATATGCGTGTGACTATAAATATGAAAAATAGAAATAAAACTTTTATTTAAACATGGCTTTAAATCAAGGGGGCTTGTTTGGTTCTTGCCGGATAAGAGGCAGGTTTCTGGCATTTATTTCAGAGCAGTTTTTGTCTGGGGTTGCCCCTGTTCTTTTTTGCCGCCTTCGCTGCCCGCAGCCCCGAGGCGCGCTGCGCCCCTGTCTGGGGCGGGCGGCAGTGCTGCCGCCTTGTGTGCAGAGCGCGGTACTGCAGCCGTGCGCCGGCGGGCAGCCGAGAGGCCGCCATGTTGGGAGTGGCGTGTTGCGGGTGTCTCGGACTTTTCGTTGACCTTCTCAAAATGGCGGCAGTCGAGGCTGCTGATTTCCCCAGGATCTGCCATTTACGTCAAGGAGCAGCAGCCAGAAGATGTGTCACAGCACGTTCTTCAGCGTCTCAGGTAAGGGCCGCTGCGAGCGTGTAAGTGGAAAGAATGTGTGAGCGTGTGTGAGAGCACGTGGCTGTGTCCGTCTGTGTCTGCTCATCTCTGCATGTGTGAACACATGCTGACTGGATTTAACCTTATTTATATGACTTTTGCTTTTCAGGTTTTGCAACTCATTGTTAAATTTAGAATAAAAAAATCCCCAGCTGCCTTCCCCTCCACCCCGCCTGTTTTTTTTTTTCTTGGTTCTGGTCGAGTAAAAACCCAGAAGAATACCACAAGATAGGCTAGAAAAGACCCCAAAAAACCCTGTAAAAAACCCAAGATGGGCAAGAAAAACGCAGAAAAAAAAGCAGAAAACACCCAAGATGGGCAACAACAAAACCCACACAAAAACCCAGGAAAAAACCTCAAGATGGTCAAGAAAAAATCAAGAAAAAACCCAGAAGTATCCCAGAAAAAAAACCTCAAGATGGGCAAGACCAAACCCAGAAAAAAAACCTTAAAAACCCCAAGATGGGCAAGAAAAACACAGAAAAAAAACCCCAAGATGGGCAAGAAAAAAACCCAGAAAAAGCCCCCAAGACGGACAAGAAAAAAACAACAAAAACCCCAAGATGGACAAGATGAAAAGCAAAAAAAAGCCCAAAAAATCCCGGAAAAAAACCCCAAGACGGACCAGAAACAACTCAGAAAATAAAAAGGGAAAAAAAAAGCCAGGGAAAAAAACCCCAAAAAGGGCAAGAAATAAGCAGAAAAAATCCCAGGGAAAAAAGCCCAAGATGGGCAAGAAAAAACCAGTAAAAAACTTAGAAGAAAACCCTGAAGACTGGCAAGAAAAAACGAGGAAAAACCCAAAGATGGGCGAAAAAAACCTGTCGTAAAAGGTGCCGTAAAGCGCGACTGTCGTAAAAGGTGCCGTAAAGCGCGACAGTCGTAAAACTGCCGTAAAGCGCGACTGTCGTAAAACTGTCGTAAAAGGTGCTGTAAAGCGTGACTGTCGTAAAATCGGGTGTAAAGCGCGACTGTCGTAAAATAGGCCGTAAAGCGCGACTGTCGTAAAATCGGCCGTAAAGCGCGACTGTCGTAAAAGGTGCCGTAAAGCGCGACTGTCGTAAAATCGGCCGTAAAGCGCGACTGTCATAAAAGGTGCCGTAAAGCGCGACTGTCGTAAAACCGGCCGTAAAGCGCGACTGTCGTCAAAGGTGCCGTAAAGCGCGACTGTCGTAAAAGGTGCCGTAAAGCGCGGATGTCGTAAAATCGGCCCTAAAGAGCGACTGTCGTAAAATCGGCCGCAAAGCGCGACTGTCGTAAATACGGCCATAAAGCGCGACTGTCGTAAAACTGCCGTAAACCGCGACTGTCGTAAAAGGTGCTGTAAAGCGCGACTGTCGTAAAACTTTCGTAAAAGGTGCCGTAAAGCGCGACTGTCGTACAATCGGCCGTAAAGCGCGACTGTCGTAAAACTGCCGTAAAGCGCGACTGTCGTAAAATCGGCCGTAAAGCGCGACTGTCGTAAAACTGTCGTAAAAGGTGCCGAAAAGCGCGACTGTCGTAAAATCGGCCGCAAAGCGCGACTGTTGTAAAATCGGCCGCAAAGCGCAACTGTCGTAAAATCGGCCGTAAAGCGCGACTGTCGTAAAACTGCCGTAAAGCGCGAATGTCGTAAAATCGGCCGTAAAGCGCGACTGTCGTAAAACTGCCGTAAACCGCGACTGTCGTAAAATCGGCCGTAAGGCGCGACTGTCATAAAACTGTCGTAAAAGGTGCCGTAAAGCGCGACTGTCGTACAATCGGCCGTAAAGCACGACTGTCGTAAAACTGTCGTAAAAGGTGCCGAAAAGCGCGACTGTCGTAAAATCGGCCGTAAAGCGCGACTGTTGTAAAATCGGCCGCAAAGCGCAACTGTCGTAAAATCGGCCGTAAAGCGCGACTGTCGTAAAACTGCCAGAAAGCGCGAATGTCGTAAAATCGGCCGTAAAGCGCGACTGTCGTAAAACTGCCGTAAACCGCGACAGTCGTAAAACTGCCGTAAACCGCGACTGTCGTAAAAGGTGCCGTAAAGCGCGACTGTCGTAAAATCAACCGTAAAGCGCGACTGTCGTAAAACTGTCGTAAAAGGTGCCGTAAAGCGCGACTGTCGTAAAATCGGCCGTAAAGCGCGACTGTCGGAAAACCGGCCGTAAAGCGCGACTGTCGTAAAATCGGGCGTAAAGCGCGACTGTTGTAAAAGGTGCCATAAAGCGCGACTGTCGTAAAACTTTCGTAAAAGATGCCGTAAAGCGCGACTGTCGTAAAAGGCGCCGTAAAGGGCGACTGTCGTAAAATCGGGCGTAAAGCGCGACTGTTGTAAAATCGGCCGCAAAGCGCAACTGTCGTAAAATCGGCCCTAAAGCGCGACTGTCGTAAAACTGCCGTAAAGCGCAAATGTCGTAAAATCGGCTGTAAAGCGCGACTGTCGTAAAACTGCCGTAAACCGCGACTGTCGTAAAATCGGCCGTAAAGCGCGACTGTCGTAAAACTGTTGTAAAAGGTGCCGTAAAGCGCGACTGTCGTAAAATCGGCCGTAAAGCGCGACTGTCGTAAAACTGTCATAAAAGGCGCCGTAAAGCGCGACTGTCGTAAAATCGACCGTAAAGCGCGACTGTCGTAAAATTGGCCGTAAAGCGCGACTGTCGTAAAACTGCCGTAAACCGCGACTGTCGTACAATCGGCCGTAAAGCGCGACTGTCGTAAAAGGTTCCGTAAAGCGCGACTGTCGTACAATCGGCCGTAAAGCGCGACTGTCGTAAAAGGTGCCGTAAAGCGCGAATGTCGTAAAAGGTGCCGTAAAGCGCGACTGTCGTAAAATCGACCGAAAGCGCGACTTTCGTAAAATCGGCCGTAAAGCGCGACTGTCGTAAAAGGTGCCGTAAAGCGCGACTGTCGTAAATTCGGGCCGCAAAGCGCGACTGTCGTAAAATCGGCCGTAAAGCGCGACTGTCGTAAAATTGCTGTAAAGCGCGACTGTCGTAAAATCGGGCGTAAAGCGCGACTGTCGTAAAAGGTTCCGTAAAGCGCGACTGTCGTAAAACTGTCGTAAAAGGTGCCGTAAAGGGGACTGTCGTAAATACGGCCGTAAAGCGCGACAGTCGTAAAATCGGACGTAAAGCGCGACTGTCGTACAATCGGCCGTAAAGCGCGACTGTCGTAAATACGGCCATAAAGCGCGACTGTCGTAAAAGGTGCCGTAAAGCGCGACTGTCGTAAAAGGTGCTGTAAAGCGCGACTGTCGTAAAACTTTCGTAAAAGGTGCCGTAAAGCGCGACTGTCGTAAAACTGCCCTAAAGCGCGACTGTCGTAAAATCGGCCGTAAAGCGCGACTGTCGTAAAAGGTGCCGTAAAGCGCGACTGTCGTAAAATCGGCCGTAAAGCGCGACTGTCGTAAAATTGGGCGTAAAGCGCGACTGTCGTAAATACGGCCATAAAGCGCGACTGTCGTAAAAGGTGCCGTAAACCGCGACTGTCGTAAAAGGTGCTGTAAAGCGCGACTGTCGTAAAACTTTCGTAAAAGGTGCCGTAAAGCGCGACTGTCGTAAAATCGGCCCTAAAGCGCGACTGTCGAAAAAAAACGCCGTAAAGCGCGACTGTCGTAAAATCGGCCCTAAAGCGCGACTGTCGTAAAACTGCCGTAAAGCGCGACTGTCGTAAAATCGGCCGTAAAGCGCGACTGTTGTAAAAGGCGCCGTAAAGCGCGACTGTCGTAAAATCGGCCGTAAAGCGCGACTGTCGTAAAACTGTCGTAAAAGGTGCTGTAAAGCGTGACTGTCGTAAAAGGTGCCGTAAAGCGCGACTGTCGAAAAATCGGCCGTAAAGCGCGACTGTCGTAAAATCGGCCCTAAAGCGCGACTGTCGTAAAAGGTTCCGCAAAGCGCGACTGTCGTAAAACCGGCCGTAAAGCGCGACTGTCGTAAAACACGCCGTAAAGCGCGACTGTCGTAAAAGGTGCCGTAAAGCGCGACTGTCGTAAAACTGCCGTAAAGCGCGAATGTCGTAAAAGGCGCCGTAAAGGGCGACTGTCATAAAATCGACCGTAAAGCGCGACTGTCGTAAAATCGGGCGTAAAGCGCGACTGTCGTAAAACTGCCGTAAAGCGCGACTGTCGTAAAATCGGCCGTAAAGCGCGACTGTCGTAAAACTGTCGTAAAAGGTGCCGTAAAGCGTGACTGTCGTAAAATCGGCCGTAAAGCGCGACTGTCGTAAAAGGTGCCGTAAAGCACGACTGTCGTAAAATCGGGTGTAAAGCCCGACTGTCGTAAAAGGTTCCGTAAAGCGCGACTGTCGTAAAACTGTCGTAAAAGGTGCCGTAAAGCGCGACTGTTGTAAAACTGCCGTAAAGCGCGACAGTCGTAAAATCGGCCGTAAAGCGCGACTGTCGTCAAAGGCGCCGTAAAGCGCGACTGTCATAAAATCGGCCCTTAATCGCGACTGTCGTAAAACTGCCGTTAAGCGCGACTGTCGTAAAATCGGCCGTAAAGCGCGACTGTCGTAAAATTGCCGTAAAGCGCGACTGTCGTACAAACTGCCGTAAAGCGCGACTGTCGTAAAATCGGGCGTAAAGCGCGACTGTCGTAAAAGGTTCCGTAAAGCGCGACTGTCGTAAAACTGTCGTAAAAGGTGCCGTAAAGGGGACTGTCGTAAATACGGCCGTAAAGCGCGACAGTCGTAAAATCGGACGTAAAGCGCGACTGTCGTACAATCGGCCGTAAAGCGCGACTGTCGTAAATACGGCCATAAAGCGCGACTGTCGTAAAAGGTGCCGTAAAGCGCGACTGTCGTAAAAGGTGCTGTAAAGCGCGACTGTCGTAAAACTTTCGTAAAAGGTGCCGTAAAGCGCGACTGTCGTAAAACTGCCCTAAAGCGCGACTGTCGTAAAATCGGCCGTAAAGCGCGACTGTCGTAAAAGGTGCCGTAAAGCGCGACTGTCGTAAAATCGGCCGTAAAGCGCGACTGTCGTAAAATTGGGCGTAAAGCGCGACTGTCGTAAATACGGCCATAAAGCGCGACTGTCGTAAAAGGTGCCGTAAACCGCGACTGTCGTAAAAGGTGCTGTAAAGCGCGACTGTCGTAAAACTTTCGTAAAAGGTGCCGTAAAGCGCGACTGTCGTAAAATCGGCCCTAAAGCGCGACTGTCGAAAAAAAACGCCGTAAAGCGCGACTGTCGTAAAATCGGCCCTAAAGCGCGACTGTCGTAAAACTGCCGTAAAGCGCGACTGTCGTAAAATCGGCCGTAAAGCGCGACTGTTGTAAAAGGCGCCGTAAAGCGCGACTGTCGTAAAATCGGCCGTAAAGCGCGACTGTCGTAAAAGGTGCTGTAAAGCGTGACTGTCGTAAAATCGGCCGTAAAGCGCGACTGTCGTAAAACTGTCGTAAAAGGTGCCGTAAAGCGCGACTGTCGTAAAAGGTGCCGTAAAGCGCGACTGTCGAAAAATCGGCCGTAAAGCGCGACTGTCGTAAAATCGGCCCTAAAGCGCGACTGTCGTAAAAGGTTCCGCAAAGCGCGACTGTCGTAAAACCGGCCGTAAAGCGCGACTGTCGTAAAACACGCCGTAAAGCGCGACTGTCGTAAAAGGTGCCGTAAAGCGCGACTGTCGTAAAACTGCCGTAAAGCGCGAATGTCGTAAAAGGTGCCGTAAAGCGCGACTGTCGTAAAAGGCGCCGTAAAGGGCGACTGTCATAAAATCGACCGTAAAGCGCGACTGTCGTAAAATCGGGCGTAAAGCGCGACTGTCGTAAAACTGCCGTAAAGCGCGACTGTCGTAAAATCGGCCGTAAAGCGCGACTGTCGTAAAACTGTCGTAAAAGGTGCCGTAAAGCGTGACTGTCGTAAAATCGGCCGTAAAGCGCGACTGTCGTAAAAGGTGCCGTAAAGCACGACTGTCGTAAAATCGGGTGTAAAGCCCGACTGTCGTAAAAGGTTCCGTAAAGCGCGACTGTCGTAAAACTGTCGTAAAAGGTGCCGTAAAGCGCGACTGTTGTAAAACTGCCGTAAAGCGCGACAGTCGTAAAATCGGCCGTAAAGCGCGACTGTCGTCAAAGGCGCCGTAAAGCGCGACTGTCATAAAATCGGCCCTTAATCGCGACTGTCGTAAAACTGCCGTTAAGCGCGACTGTCGTAAAATCGGCCGTAAAGCGCGACTGTCGTAAAATTGCCGTAAAGCGCGACTGTCGTACAAACTGCCGTAAAGCGCGACTGCCGTAAAATCGGTCGTAAAGCGCGACTGTCGTAAAACTGCCATAAAGCGCGACTGTCGTAAAACACGCTGTAAAGCGCGCCTGTTGTAAAGCACGCCGTAAAGCTTGACTGTCGTAAAACTGCCGTTAAGCGCGACTGTCATAAAAGATGCCGCAAAGAGCGACTGTCGTAAAATCAGGCATAAAGCGCGACTGTCGTAAAACACGCCGTAAAGCGCAACTGTCGTAAAATCGGCCGTAAAGCGCGACTGTCGTAAAAGGGGCCGTAAAGCGCGACTGTCGTAAAATCGGCCGTAAAGCGCGACTGTCGTAAAACTGTCGTAAAGCGCGACTGTCGTCAAAGGTGCCGTAAAGCGCGACTGTCGTAAAACACGCCGTAAAGCGCGACTGTCGTAAAAGATGCGATGTTGCCGCAATCCACGTGTCGGCATGGGCGCCGCCATGTTGCCGGAAAGCACGTGTCGGCATTAGCCCTGCCATCTTGCCGGAATCCACGTCTCGGCATGGGAGCCGCCATCTTGCCGGAATCCACGTGTCGGCATGGGCGCCGCCCCCTACCCGAGCCCCCGCCCGCGGGCATCGCCCCCGGGCGCCGCCCCACGTGGCCAAAGCCCACCCCCCCGTCGCCGTGCCCCCGCCCCCGGGCGCCGCCCCTTCGTCGCCAGGCCGCGGCGGCCAGAGGCCGCCCCGACGCCTTAGATGCTCCTCCCCGTGACGCCGCCGGCCTCACGCGAACCGGAATATCATTCCGGCCCCAGGGGACCCGCGGAAAGCGCAAAAATCCCGGCAAAAATCGAGAAAAAATATCCGGTCAGGGGGGCCGCCATCTTGCCGGAAACCACGTGTCGGCATGGGCGCCGCCATCTTGCCGGAAACCACGTGTCGGCATGGGCGCCGCCATCTTGGATTAGGGTTAGTTTTAATCGGTAATTTTAACAATTAAGGTTAATTTTAAAGCTCTTTTAGGATTATTTAAGGATTTTTTAAAGGTTCTTGGGGGATTTTTACGGGTGTTTTAGGGGCTTTTTAAAAGTAGGGCATTTGGAGTGTATTCAGAGGCTATTTTTAGGGTTCTGTGGGGTGTTTAAGATACATTTTCTCTCTCTCTAACTAACTTTGTTTTCCTTTCTAGCTTTAGTTTAAAAAAGCAGCAGTAGAAAAGTTATTTACGGTTAGGTTTATTTGAGTTTTTATTAGGGTTCAATGGTGTGGGATGTTTGTTCTGTTAGTAATAGAAATAGGTTTTGTTTTGATGTGCTGCGATGGGATGAGCGTGTGCTGCGTACCAGTGCTGACAAAGGTACAGTATTTTTATGGCTCTGATGTGTTGGGTTAATGAATTTATATGGTCTAATATGTAGATGAAAATAAAAATAAATATACATTTAAAAATAAATATAAAATTATAGTGGTAAACAGAAATATAGAAATCAAATAGATAAATACATAAAACTATAATATATTGTATATTATTGTAACATAACATATAAATTATAGTCTATTATATATGTAAACAAAGATATATAACTATAGAATGTAAATATAAAACCAGTAAAATAAATTGGAGAATTTTTTTTGGTTTTTTAGGTTATAGGCTGGGTTTTATAATAAATGTGGTGGTGGGCTTTGCTGCAGCTGGAATTTGTATCTATTTCAGGAAGCGTCATACAGTATATCCTGCAATTTAATAGATCCCCTGCTATGTTAGTTGTAGTGGAAGAAGCTGAATGAAACCAGGACACTGAACTTTGGTGCACCAAACCCCTGCCAATAACAGGTTTTCAAATAACAAACCCACAGTTTACAACAATGTTAAAAGCCCAGCCTACAAAAATACCAAACTCCCAGCCAAAAAAAAATACTAAAAACTTGGCCTACAAAAATATCGAACAAACCAGCCTATAAAAAACTGCATTTCAAAATACCAGAACAACCTAGTTTCAAAATAATAGGAAACCCAATTTCAAGGTACACAGGAGGTGAGGGCTGCGGGGCAGAGGGACCGGTTGAGGGGTAAAGGGAGAGGCCTTGAGGGCTGGACAGTCCAGTGGAGATCAGGGGTACAGGATACAGCTGTACCACCCCCTCACCCCAGCCCTAACCTCAGCCTAACCAGCTCCCCTAAAAACAGCCTTTCCCCCAACAGCAGCACAACACAGCAACCCTAACAGCGAGACCAGAGAGCAACCCTCACACACCAGGACAATGACAGAACCCTCAGAGAACAACAGACCCACTGCGGCTAGAGAGCAACAGGTAGAGTTTGGAGACTGAGCACGTCTTTTTGAGTTTTTTTCCCTGGACTTTTAAAGGTATTTAGGGGATTTTGGAAGGGACTTCTCTGGGACTTTTTAGGGTATTGTTGGGGCTTTTTCAAAGCCATTCTCTGATTCCCTAGAATATTTTGAAGATTATGGTCAGGGTCAGAGGAAACACCCTCTGAAAAGGCAGAGTTTTAGGACTGCAGTGGAATGCTTTAGAAAGGGGTCAGCGGTGGCACAGCAGGTCGGGTCCCACACTGCCAGTCCAAAGGTTGTAAGTTTTAGACCCAGCTAAGTTGTTGTGGTCAGGGTTAGATGCTCTCAGCTTTGGTCTGGGAGAATTTCTGCACAGAAAAACTCACCCCCTGAGTTTGCTGATGCCAGTTTGCAGGAGGTGCTTGGCACTGCCAGAGCAGCCCGAGTTCTCGGTAGGGGCAGCTTTGCTCCTGGAGAAATCCTGTGCTGGCCCTCTTCCCTGTAAAACCAAACTCACCCCTGCTGCGTGTCGACGTCCATCCGCAGGAGGCATGTGGCACTCCGAGGGCAGCAAGAGTTCTTGGTGTTGGCAGCTGCGGACTGCGAGAAATTGTTCTCTGCAGTTTTGGAGGCCGAATTGCAGTTTCTGCCATGGGCACACAGAGAGGAAAGGCTGTTAATTTCCTTAGAAAGGAAAGCCTGGCACCCCATGGTTTAAGGGGCAGACAAAGGGCTGTATAGGGGAAAGAGCTCCTCACAGGACCTTTCTTCACCTCAGCCCCCACTCCAAGGTCTAGCAGGCCCCCCGTGTGACAAGCTGCTTTCAGAGGGTTGCCCGGGCACACCTGCACAGGGAGCTGCTAGGTCAGAGGGACTAACGGGGAAGGTCAGAGCATCCAGCACGGACTAGGAAACAGCCAGACCCACCTGGGCACTGAGCATCACTTTGAGAAAACGCCAAGGGAAGAGCCCTTTTGGCCAAGGGCCAGCAACTGAGCAGGCCAGGCAGCAAGTGGGGTTCCAGGAGAGGGCTTTCAACTTTCCCCTTTGACAGTGTCAGTCCCTCTCCAAAGCCCCCAGACCCTCCAGAGCACTCCCAGAAAGGAGAGGGGTTATTAGGAGAAAAAGAGTTTATAAAAAAGGGAAAAAGCTTCATTTTCCATTAGTTTTTGTGTTCAAACTGGTAGGGACTTGGATTCCCCTGCAATTTTAATGGTCTCAGTTGAAAGAATCCCTGCCTTTTCCATGCTGTTAGGGGTGTTAATTGACAGGGAGTCCTCATTCTCTGTTATTTGGCAGTTTAAAAAGAAGGGGAAAATCTTGACAATGTTTCTTATGGGTTTGAATTAAGGGTAGCCACCCCTTTTTGTTGTCCTGAGGCCCAAATTGAGGGAGAAGGCCAGCTATCCCTCCATCCTAAGGGTTTGAACTGAGGGAAAAATCCTTCTTTTTTCATCACTGGAGAGATTTAAAGTGTGGAAAGCCCCTCTTTTCCCAATATTTAAGGAGAGCAAATTAAAGGGCAGAAACTATTTATTTGCCATTGTATTAGCTTCAGTAGAGGTAACTGCCCCATTTCCTCTTTTTAAGGAGTTCACTGGAAGGAAGCTCTGCCTTTTTCAGCATCTTAAGGGTTTAAAACTACATTTCAGGGCACTTCTTTCTATGCTGTAGGACCAAGTATCTCAGAGAAGGATGAGCCTCACATGCCCTTAACCCTTACACTGCCTGGGAGGCTTTTATTTTTCTTATTTTTCCTTATAATGTAGATAGCCTAAATTAGAGGTCCCAAGGAGACTTAGACTATTCATACCATTAGTATTCTTCTCCACCCAGCTTAGTCACATGGGAAATACTACTTAGTAGCCACTAAGGAATAATTACCTAAGTTAACAGCAAATTACCCAATCTATCTAGTTATGCTGCCTAAACAGAAAGTTTTATTTCTTACCAGTTTGCTGCCCTTTTGCTCCAAGCAGTTGCTACAAAAAAGAAAGCGCTGTTATTTTTCTGAAGAGCTTTCTTCTATAACAAGCACTTTACTCCCCTTGAATTTGAGTCAGAGAGGCCAAACAGCTGCAGCTGCTCTGAGGGCTTTTATACTCGGTGGGATTTGCCCCCTCCCTTTTCGTGGGTGCCATGGGAACGAGAGGCGGGCACAATCAGGGGTATATTAACCCCAGCCTTGGCTGTGGGGCTTCATTCCCTCTCTGGGATGTGCTGGGGTAAGAACTCTCCTCCTCTCATTTCAGTGAAGAGGCTCTTTCAGCTCATCTCAACTTCTTTCCAGCAGGTGTTTCTGGGCATCTAAAGCACAGAGGCTTTGAAGATTCTGTGAAGTAAACAGCATGGAATACAGGGAGTATTTAGACTCATGATTTTGGCTTTTGTGTTTAGGGGTGGTAAAGTGCATTTGTAATTTCTGGTTTTGTTCTTGTTTTGTTTTGTATTTTTTTTTAGGAGGAGCGCAGCATCCAGAGATTCCTGGTTGTGTCAAGTACAACACTTTCTTCAGCAGATTCATCATGTCACAAGAGGGATCCGCCCAGTGTCAAGGATGATGTCTGAGATTGAGGCATCAGGTGAGTTGAGGATTGTGATTAGGAGAGGGAATGTGAGCAGGCATACAGTTAGGAATTATTGTGGGTGGGGGGAGGTTTGAAGGTAGCAGGGTGAAAAAGGATGTTTATTTGAGGACCCCCCCCCCCAAGGCTTCTCAGAAGCCTAGCAGAGGTATTCCCATGTCCTACAGCACACAAGGTTATCTACTGCACTCATAGGAATGCTATCCAACTTTGCCTTTCTCTAACCCAGGTGCCGCTCCTAATAAAAGCCACAGCCTTGGAATCATGGTGAAGCTGGAGCCTAAAGCAGCCAGGCACACTCAGGAGAGGGCAAGTAGCTGACTTGCTGGGATTTGGCCCGCATAACTCTGGACTCATACTTTGGTTTTGGTTTTCTTTATTGTAGCTAACCAAGAAGCTAACAGGCCATCACGAGGCGTTCCAAGGCAGACTCATTTCAGGTGCAACATGGATCCACATCACCAATCATCCAAACGATAAGTTGGGGGCCAGGGCTTGGAGATGGGATGATGGGAGAGTAGCAGGTTGGGAGATCTTGGGGCAGATGTAAAAATTAGCAGAGGGAAAAGCAATCTTCTCCAAGGGCCTCTTAGGACAGCTAAAGGGAGAGGCTCTACTTTTGATGGCAGCTTTCAGGCAGGCAGTGCAGAACAGTTCTGGTCTATGTTGTGTTGTCCAGTGTGCTGTGTTACCTAGTGTGTCTTTGAGGTCCCTTTTACCTTCTCTCCTCGAGGCCCTCACCACAAGCATGATGTGTCATGTTTAATGTCCCCCTGTTTGTCGTGTTCTGTGTCACGGGTGTCTGCACACATTTGTGCCGGAGCTGTCCTGCCCTGTCGCATAGCCAGCTGCAATAGGACAAGTCCTGGGGCCTTGCAGTTTGTGGGGTGTCACTGGACTCTAGATGATATTTCTAGATAGACACAAGATGTTTGGAGCTGTGAAGTCATCCTGCAGCCCTTTTACTTTTGTCCTAACTTTCTGATGAAGAGGATAAAATCCATGGCAAAATCCATCCATCCACCCATGCCGGGTGAGGAGGTTCCCCAGAGCAGGTCAGTCACTGTTTGTCTCTGCAGGGGGAGTTTAAAGTGTGACTCTGTTACAGCACTGTTCTTTTTCTTTTTAGGAAGTAAAGCTGGATATCAGCAGTCAAGGTGAGATGGGCAAGGTGAGCATTGAGTAGCTTACAGAGGCAGTTGTTATTGCTCAAGTCTCTCTGCTGCAACTCTAAGCATGTGTTCCTATTTCTGCACCAGGCATTCTTAGGACAATGGTGAATAGCAGAATTGTTGGGTTTTGGCCAGCGTGCTGCTGAGGTCATGCATTGATATTTGGTTTTCTTTAATGTAGCTGGCTAAGAAACACCAGGAGATTGTTGAACAGCAGTGCCAGCAGGACCTTCCCAGATATAGAGGCCACCATCTTTTGTACATGACATGGGCCTGCAATCTGAGATGTCTGAGAGATAAGTAGAGGGCTAAGTCCCACAGAGGGGTGAGAGCGGGGTGCTGGTTTGGGAATTACTGGGAGAGGTTTTTGAATCTGCTTTGGAGGAGGGGGAGTGTCCATGAAGTGGCCCCTTAGGCCCCATAAAAGCAAAGTCTCACTTTTGATCACAGTGCTGAGGTGTGCAGCAGGGCAGAGCAGTCCCGGTGTGTCTCGTGTCACTTGTGTATTGTGCATTATGTGTGTTTGGCTATGTCCTGTCCTTTAGCTTAGGCCTTTGAGGGGCCTGTCAGAACCCTGGCATCATTCTTAGCATCTGTGATTTCTGCATTCCTTGGCCTGGCACCCAGGCCATAGAACTTTTGACTCGGGAGCTCAGACAGGCATCAGAATTGCATCTCTTTTTAGAAGCAGCTAGTCAGATGTCTTTTCAGGTCTTGTTCTCAGCTGTACGGACAACTGCAACCCTGCAAGGTTCCATTATGGCTGATTAGGACTTGTAAGAATGTGAGCACAGGTAGAGCATTGCGACTGTAGGGCTCCTGGGCATTCATCTTTGCAATTCTTGGACTGAATCATTCAGTTTAGCATCTTCTTTTTCCAGGGCTCTCTGAGCCTCATCATCTCACCATCAGTCTCACCTTAGTCATCTCATTTTGCATCCTCTCAGTCCTTGCAGTCATTTTCCTTGCCTAGAGGTTTCTGTCTGTGTCGTGTCCCTATTGTTTGTCACGTCCTGTCATGTCAGGGGTGTCAGCACACATTTGTGTCGGAGCTGCTCTGCCCTGCCACATAGCCTGCTGCAATAGGAGAAGTCCCGGGGACTTGGAATTTGTAGTATGCGGTGTAGTTGGACTCTAGATGGGATTTGTAGATGGACACAAGATGTCTGGAGCTCTTAAGCTATTCTGCAGCCTTTTGACTTTTGTCCTAACTTTCTTTCAGATGCAGAAGGATAAAATCCAGGGCAGAGCCCCCCATCCCAGGTGAGGGGATTCCCCCAAGCAGGTCAGTTACTGTTTTCCTCGGTACAGGAAGCCTGTATGATGGCTGTTACAGCTCTGTTGCCTTTCCTTTTAGGAAGTCAAGGCAGAGAGCGGCAGTCCAGGCCAGCGGGCAAGGTGAGCATTGAGTAGCATACAGAAGCAGTTTTATTGCTGAGGTCTCAGTTTCTGGTGCAGCTCTAACTATCTCCTCTTGTTTTTTTTTTTTTTTTTTTTATTTTAGGTGGTCCACTTGTGATCTATCCTGGCCGAGCATGCCCATGCCAGGTGGGTGCAAGCTTATTGTATCGGTGTGGCATACTTGTCATGGTAGGGAGGTTGTGTTTTCACAGTATCTCAGCATGCTTTTCTGCTTTGTTTCTTTGCAGGTGCTGTCGCTGTCCTAGGCATGACCAAGGAACAGAGGAGGGCAGGTTAGTCGGTGTTTAGGCAGGCTGACTCATAGGCGAGCATTATGCAGCAGCATGCTAAGCATGTACATTTTCTTTTTGCAGGTGTCTTCTGGGCAGCCTCTGGAGTCAAATCAAGATTTGAGGTGAGCTGGGACAGTGGTGCAGAGGACTCCCGGGGATTACCGTTTTTGAGGGCAATAGTCGCGTTTTCTGTTGCGCCTTAGGTACCCCGAGGAGGCCGTTAGCCAAAGCTTGGAAGCGGCAGCACCGAAGCGCACGCATCGAGAACATCTCAACATCCACGTCCGACCGAGGATGGATTTTGTCCGCTCGTCTTCCAAAAGCTAAGTGTCGGGGCCAGCGGTCGGGAGAAGGGGAAAAGCCTTTATAATCAGAGGAGGCAGTTTCATCTCAGCTTAGCAGAGAGGTCCGTAGTGGGACGGGCTCCCTGGAAGTAAAGGGAGAGGGGTTCTCCTCAGCCTCACCAGAGCCTTTGCCGGGCAGGGCAGTTCCGACCCACCTCCACAGCGTCGCGAACTTTGCGTCGTCAGCCTTCCTCGACTCGGCATCGTCACGGATCTTCCCCCGAGGAGCTCGCCTTTGGGTCCGGAGCTATAGCCACGATCACCCGGCCGTCTGCTTCCTTCTCGAGGCTCGCCGAGCCTCTCGAGCACCTTCTTAACTGCTTTGGCACTAACTTCTTTTAACGAGTTACATTTCATTAACACACGCTATTGTCATAGAGCTTCCTTTCCTTTGGCATCATCAGCCTCTGGCTCATCTTGCGCTAGCAGTCTCAGGTCCCTAAGGGGAAAGTTGCCACTTGTCTCTGTGTTACGTCATCTGTGTCTATGTTATGTCATCCGTGTCTGTTATGTAGCGTGTGTCCATTGTCTTCCACGTCATAGGCCTTTATTACATCTCGATGCTTTATCGGCACTATTCTGTGCCATATCGGCCCTATTCTACTCACGTTCCTTTCCGGATATTCCTTATTCCGGCATCTTTACATTTTTACTCTTTGAGCCAGGAAGGATTACAGAAGATGTTCTCATCCATCTTCCTTCTCACTACCAGCTTTGGTAGTGCCTTTTTTCCCATGCCATTCTCTTGGACTTTTGGAGGGAGCATCCTAATCCCTCCTCAGGTGACTGCAGTAGTTCTATAGGTTCCATCTTCTCAAAGGGTATAGGGCTCAAGAATTAATCTTCCAGAGAGTTACCTTAAGTCCTGGTTTATATTGTATGTACTTATGTTGGCTTGTATTTTATGTACTTACATTGTATGTACCTATGTTGGCCTTTACTGTATGTACTTATATTGCATGTACCTCTGATGGCTTATATTGTATGTACCTGTGTGGGCTTATACTGTATGTACTTACACTGTATGTGAGTGTATTGGCGTATATTGTCTGTACTTACACTGTATGTAAGCGTGTCACCTTATATTGTGTATACTTACACTCTATGTACACTTGCACTGTATGCGTCAGCTTATAATGTGTGTACTTACATTGTACCAATTATGATTGGAACTGCCCTGCCCTGGCCCGTAGTCACAGTTAGGTGGAAGAGTTATAAAAACTGTACCGCTCATCTGTGTTTTGTGGGATTTTGGGTAGAAAATTTATTGGGCCAGTGCGGGGACAAGTCCTAGCTGTCAGATAGACACTCGTTGACCCCTTCCTGTCGTCTCACATGTCCCCGAGGCTGCTGATTTCCCCGGAATCTACCATTTGACGTCAAGGAGCGGCAGCCAGAAGATGCATTGAAGCACGTTCTTCAGCGTCTCGGGTAAGGGCCACAGCGAGCGTGTAAGTCGGAAGAGCGTGTGAGCGTGCGTGAGAGCATGTGAATGTGTCTGTCTGAGTCCGCTCGTCTCTGCGTGTGTGAGCGCATGCTGACTGGTTTTTCCCTTGTGTGTATGACTTTTGCTTTTCAGGTTTTTCAACTCATTTTTAAATTTAGAATAAAAAATCCCCAGCCGGGGTTTTTTTTTTTTCCCCCCCGGCTGGATTTTTTTTTCCTCGGTCCCGGTCGGTCTGCGAGGCGACGTTCATCGCCAAAGTTTGGGCGCGGACCATCCAGGGACCGGGGTTTTTGTCAGGCAGGAGGATTTTTTGGAGGCTCCCGGGAACCACGTTCCCGAGGACCAATGATTGCTGGGGTGTAATTTAGCAGTTGTGATGAGAGGGATGGTGAGTTTGTGTGTAATCTGAAGGGAGAGGTTATGGTAGATGAGTGGTGGTTTCTGTGTGCTTTTGTTGTTTTGGGTTTCTTGTAACAATAACTCAACATGTAATGAAAATAGGAAAAGGTTATCACTTTGTGTTGATATGTGTATTGCTCTGTACTGCTCTGTATTGCTCCATATGTAAGTTTGACTTTTACCAGTGTGTCTATGGATTGTATATGCACTTGTGTTTGCATACACTGTTTCTATGTATTTTGCTGATGTCTAAATAAAAACATGCATTTAATAAAGTTGAATCACCCCTAATCAAGATACCCCCTGCCCTTCCCTACCCCCACCGCCGCTCCTGTCTTTTTTTGGTGCGGTTTGGTAATTTCTTTCCTCTGTATTTCTTCCTTTTGCTCCTCACTTTCCTTTTCTATTTCTAACTTAACTCCCATCTGTCTCTAACCCTTTGTTTCTGTTTCTCACTCTTTGTGACACTGTGTCTCTGCTTCTGTAACTCTGTTTCCATCTGCTTCCTTTTATTTGTCCATTTCACTATTTCTGTCTAACTGTATGTATTTTTCTCTCGTGTCTATACTTTGCACCCTATTTCTTTTTCTTTGTAACTTTCACCCTCGCTCTTCTTGCTTCTGTTTCTCTGTGTTCTCCTTTTCCTTGGTTTGTCTTTTTTGCTCTCAGTCTTTTCATTTTTCACTCTGCCCTGAATTTTCTAATCCTAACCACTTTCTTTTCCCTCCAAGTCCTGTCTTTCCTTTTTCCCACCCTCCTTTTCTCTCTGTCTTGGTTTCTCTCTCTGTTTTCTTTTCTCTTTCTGTCTCTCTGTCTTTTCTTCTCTATCTCCCTCTCTTCTTTTTCTCTCTGTTTTTTTCTCTGTCTTCTTTTCTCTCTGTTTCCCTCTGTCTTTTTTTCCCCTGTCTCTTCCTCTTCTTTTCACTCTTTTTCCTTCTCTCTATTTTTTTCAGCCTTTACTTCTCTCTCTCTTCTCTCTCTCTCTCTCTTTTCTCTCTCTTTCTCTCTCTTTTCTCTCTCTTTCTCTCTCTTTTCTCTCTCTCTCTCTCTCTCTCTTTTCTCTCTCCTCTCCTCTCTCTAACTTTGTTTTCCTTTCTAGCTTGAGTTTAAAAAAGCAGCAGTAGAAACTTTCAGGCTCCCGGGGAGTAAAGGAAAAAAATAAAAAAATTAAAAATACAAAACAAACCCTTTACTCCCCAGGAGCCTGAAAGTTTCTACTGCTGCACCGGACATATAGTTTTTATTCTTTTTACTATATACACTATATAGGAACCCCACCCTCTCCTAATCAGTACCCCCAGCTGACAGCAATCAAGCCTAATCAGTACCCCCAGCTGACACACCCCCAGCTGACAGCAATCAAGCCTAATCAGTACCCCAGCTGACACACCCCCAGCTGACAGCAATCAAGCCTAATCAGTACCCCCAGCTGACACACCCCCAGCTGACAGCAATCAAGCCTAATCAGTACCCCCAGCTGACAGCAATCAAGCCTAATCAGTACCCCCAGATCACAGCAATCAAGCCTAATCAGTACCCCCAGCTGACACACCCCCAGCTGACAGCAATCAAGCCTAATCAGTACCCCCAGCTGACACACCCCCAGCTGACAGCAATCAAGCCTAATCAGTACCCCCAGCTGACACCAATCAAGCCTAATCAGTACCCCCAGCTGACACACCCCCGGCTGACACCAATCAAGCCTAATCAGTACCCCCAGCTGACAGCAATCAAGCCTAATCAGTACCCCCAGCTGACACACCCCCAGCTGACACCAATCAAGCCTAATCAGTACCCCCAGCTGACACACCCCCGACTGACAGCAATCAAGCCTAATCAGTACCCCCAGCTGACACCAATCAAGCCTAATCAGTACCCCCAGCTGACACACCCCCAGCTGACAGCAATCAAGCCTAATCAGTACCCCCAGCTGACACACCCCCAGCTAACACCAATCAAGCCTAATCAGTACCCCCAGCTGACACACCCCCAGCTGACACCAATCAAGCCTAATCAGTCTCACCGACCACTAGACAGCACCCCTATACACAAGCACCGACCCCGTCACCAAGCCCCGCCCCTAGGTCCCCCCCCCCACCCCCCAAAACACAGCCCCGCCCCTAGCCAAGCCCGTGCCGCCCTGGCCCTAGCTGCCCCCAGGGACCGCCTCCCACCGGCCACCCCCGCCACTAGGCGCCCCAGCCCCCGGACACCGCCCCCCCCGTCGCCAAGCCCCCGCCCCCTAACACCACCCCCGGTACCCAAGCGCCCCGCCCCCGGGCTCCGCGCCGCCCCCGGGCGCCGCCGCCCCGCCCCTGGGCACCGCCCCCCCATCGCCGTGCCCCCGCCCCCGGGCGCCACCTCCTATACCCGAGCCCCCGCCCCCTTGCACCGCCCCTCCATCGCCGGGGCGCCGCGGCAAGGTGCCGCCCCCCCGGCTCAGAAGCCCCTCCCCGCAACGTCGCCGGCCGCACGGCAACCGGAATAACACTCCGGCCACGGGGGACCAGCGGAAAGCGCAAAAAACCCGGCAAAAATAGAGAAAAAACAATCCGGTCATGGCGGCCGCCATGTTGCCGGAAGTGACGTAATTCAGATGGCGCCGCCATCTTGTCCCCGTACCACGTGCACGGCTGGGCGCCGCCATCTTGCTAGAAACCACGTGTCGGCATGGGCGCCGCCATCTTGCCGGAAACCACGTGTCGGCATGGGCGCCGCCATCTTGCCGGAAACCACGAGTCCTCATGGGCGCCGCCATCTTGCCGAAAACCACGTGTCGGCATGGGCGCCGCCATCTTGCCGGAAACCACGAGTCCTCATGGGCGCCGCCATCTTGCTGGAAACCACGTGTCGGTATGGGCGCCCCCATCTTGCCGAAAACCACGTGTCGGTATGGGCGTCGCCATCTTGCCGTAAACCACGTGTCCTCATGGGCGCCGCCATCTTGCCGGAAACCACGTGTCGGTATGGGCGTCGCCATCTTGCCGTAAACCACGTGTCCTCATGGGCGCCGCCATCTTGCCGGAAACCACGTGTCAGTATGGGCGTCGCCATCTTGCCGGAAAACACACTGGGCGCCTCCATTTTGCCCGAAACCACGTGACATTATGGGCGCAGCCATTTTGCTCCACGTCACGTGACTACCGCCATCTTAGAAAACAATCACGTGATGACCTGCGGGCCGCCATCTTGGATTAGGGTGAGTTTTAATCAGTAATTTTAACAATTAGGGCTAATTTTAAGGGGTAATTTTAAGGGTTACAGATTATTTTAACATTAATTGAGGTTCGGGATGGGGTTTAGGGTTCGGGGTGGGGTCCGGGATGGGGTATTGACCTCAAGTGAGGGTTAGGGGTGGGGTTTTGGGTTCGGGGTGGGGTCCAGAATCAGGTTTAGGCCTCGGGTGCAGGTGAAGCCTCGGGCAAAGGTTGAGGGGGTGAGGGGGTGAGGG